>NC_041384.1:476260748-476269989 GCF_002162155.2 Triticum dicoccoides | reverse complement strand
TGCTTGCCAAAGGATAAAGTGATAAAAGGAAAGGTGAAGATCACCATGACTCTCGTATAAGGTATAAGACGCAAATAAAAGATAGGCCCTTCACAGAGGGAAGCAGAGGTTGTCATGTGCTTTTATGGTTGGATGCACAAAATCTTAATGCAAAAGAACGTCACTTTATATTGCCACTTGTGATAGGGACCTTTATTATGCAGTCCGTCGCTTTTATTTCTTCCATATCACAAGCTCGTATAAAGCTTATTTTCTCCACACTAATAGACCATACATATTTAGAGAGAAATTTTTATTGCTTCCAACAATGACAACTTACTTGAAGGATCTTATTCAATCCATAGGTAGATATGGTGAACTCTCATGGCAAAACTGGGTTTAAGGATATTTGGAAGCACAAGTAGTATCTCTACTTGGTGCAAAGAATTTGGCTAGCATGAGGGGGAAAGACAAGCTCGACATGTTGGATGATCCATGACAATATAATTTATTTCGGATATAAGAAAACATAACCCATTATGTTGTCTTCCTTGTCCAACATCAACTTTTTAGCATGTCATATTTTAATGAGTGCTCACAATCATAAAAGATGTCCAAGATAGTATATTTATATGTGAAAACCTCTCTTTATTTATTACCTCCTATTAATTGTAACGATGACCAAAACTATGTTTGTCAGCTCCCAACAACTTTTATTCATCATACTCTTTATATGTGAAGTCATTACTCTCCATAAGATCAATATGATCTCTTTATTTATTTTTATTATTTTTTTCTTTTATTCCCTCAAGATCATAGCAAGATAACCAAGCCCTCGACTCAAGACTAATCTTTATTATATATTGCTCATGGACTCGATTACATAGATAAGGATCAACACAAAACTCAAAGCTAGATCATACTAAACTTTATTCTACTAGATCAAGATATAACCAAAAGGACCAAACTGAGAAAAACGATAAAGATAGAAGTGTTGGGGAACGCAGTAATTTCAAAAAAATTCCTACGCACATGCAAGATCCATCTAGGTGATGCATAGCAAAGAGAGGGGATATGGTTGTCTACGTACCCTCGTAAACCGTAAGTGGAAGCGTTATGACAACATGCTTGATGCAGTCATACATCTTTACGATCCGACCGATCCTAGCACCAAAGGTACGACACCTCTGCAATCTGCACACATTCAGCTCGGTGACGTCCCACGAACTCTAGATCTAGCTAAGGTCGAGGGAGAGTTTCGTCAGCACGACAGCGTGATGACGGTGATGATGAAGTTACCGACGCAGGGCTTCGCCTAAGCACTAAAACGATATGACCGAGGTGGAATTATGTGGAGGCGGGCACCGCACATGACTAAACAATCAACTTGTGTGTCTATGGGGTGCCCCCCTCCCTCGTATATAAATGAGTGGAGGAGGGGGAGGGCCGGCCCTCTATGGCACACCCAAGGGGGGAGTCCTACTCCCGGTGGGAGTAGGATCCCCCTTTCCCTTGTTGGAGTAGGAGAGAAGGAAGGGGGAGAGAGGGAGAAGGAAAGGGGGGCGGCCCCCCACCCCAATTTGAATTGGGCTTGGGGGGCGCGCCCCCACCTAGGCCTCCTCCTCCTCTCTCCCACTAAGGCCCATACACTCCACGGGGGGTTCCGGTAACCCCCCGGTACTCCCGTAAATGCCTGAACTCACCCGGAACCATTCCGATGTCCAAACATAGCCTTCCAATATATCGATCTTTATTTCTCGACCATTTCGAGACTCCTCGTCATGTCCGTGATCATATCCGGGACTTCGAACTACCTTCGGTACATCAAAACACATAAACTCATAATACCGATCGTCATCGAACGTTAAGCGTGCGGACCCCTACGGGTTTGAGAACTATGTAGACATGACCAAGACTCATCTCCGGTCAATAACCAATAGCGGAACCTGGATGCTCATATTGGTTCCTAAATATTCTATGAAGATCTTTATCGGTCAATCCGCATAACAACATACGTTGTTCCCTTTGTTATCAGTATGTTACTTGCCCGAGATTCGATCGTCGGTATCTCAATACATAGTTCAATCTCGTTACCGGCAAGTCTCTTTACTCATTCCGTAATGCAACATCCTGTAACTAACTCATTAGTCACATTGCTTGCAAGGTTATAGTGATGTGCATTACCGAGAGGGCCCAGAGATGCCTCTCCGATACACTGAGTGACAAATCCTAATCTCGATCTATGTCAACTCAAAAAATACCAGCGGAGACACATGTAGAGCATATTTATAGTCACCCAGTTATGTTGTGACGTTTGATAGCACACTAAGTGTTCCTCCGGTATTTGGGAGTTGAATAATCTCATACTCATAGGAACATGTATAAGTTATGGAGAAAGCAATAGCAGTAAACTAAATGATCAAAGTGCTAAGCAAACGGATGGGGCAAGTTAATCACATCATTCTCTAATGATGTGATCCCGTTCTTCAAATGACAACTCTTTGTCCATAGCTAGGAAACTTAACCATCTTTGATTAACGAGCTAGTCAAGTAGAGGCATACTAGTGACACTCTGTTTTTCTATGTATTCACACATGTACTAAGTTTCTGGTTAATACAATTCTAGCATGAATAATAAACATTTATCATGATATAAGGAAATATAAATAACAACTTTATTATTGCCTCTAGGGCATATTTCCTTCAAGAGGTGTGATGGTGATACGATACCGGGGCACCTCCCCAAGCTTGGCAGTTGCCAAGGGGAGTGCCCATACCCATGTATTTATGTCTCTTTCTTCGGAGGTGGTGATGTTGGAGTTGATGATGATGTAGTGAGCTTCAATAATGCACCCTTCAGAACTTGCAGTTCTTGGAGCACACGTTGGAGCATATTTGCATTCTTCTGAATTTTCTCCATAAGATGCTTATTTTCAGGCCCCTAAGAACTCTTCCCTACATTGCTTTCACTTGGACGGGATATGCCCCAATTGGAGGGTATATGTGTATGAGGGGTGTTCTCTACTCCGTAATTATGAACAAAATTATGAAAGTTGTTCCGATGTAACTTGTGTAAGGGCCTCCTAGGGGGAAGCCCTTCTCGAACCTCTTGGCCTTCATGATTGTTTGTAGCTTCTATTGGTTGATGGGGATTCGGAATAGTGGAGATTCCCGCCAAAGTACCCCTCTCCAAAGTCGGAGGTTGTTCATCAAGCGAATCTCCTTCATCCTCCTCCATCATGGCTCCCTCAGCATCCTCCATTCTAAGTTCCATCTGCATCAACCAAGCATCACCGTATGAGTTGTTGGAGGGGGAGGACGACATAATGCTTGGCCTTGGAAACTCTGGTAGAAAACAGCTCAAAACAAAAGCAGAGGATTGTGTCATGGTACAGTGGTCAAAACCTTCGGGAGATTATATAATGAATTTTTACCGACCAAAAGAAGTATCATGTAAGAAAATGGATTCCGGAGGGCACACGAGGTTCCCACGAGGTAGGGGGCGTGCCCAGGGGGTAGAGCGCTCCCTCCACCCTCGTGGATGCCTCGTGTCCCTTTCGGACTACTTCTTATTTTCCTATTTTCTTAAATATTCCAAAACGGAAAAAATTGCCATTAGAACTGTTTTGGAGTCGGTTTACTTACCGTACCACATACCTATTCCTTTTCGGAGTCTAAAACATTTTGGAAAGTGTCCCTTATGTACTCCTCCGGGGTTAAGGTGTCAATAACATTGTGAAATGCAAGTGGCACTTATACTATATTTTGGTGTGATGACAATGTGGTTAGTTGAACTAATATCGGTTGCTAAAGTTTATCTCAGGATATTGGTTCTAAGTGCCCATGATGGAGATGTGCGACCCCCCCCCCCATTTCAAAAAGGGCAAAGGCGCGGTCTTTCGACGCTTTGAAGGTTTTAGTTTTGGTTTGCTTCGAGTCGTAGGAAAGACCGCACTATTAAGAGGGGTTTGTGTGGATGAAAGTTGTGTGGGAATGCCATTGCCGAGCCTTACTCTCTTATCCTTCCCACTCCGACCACCTAAAGAACCTAGTGTGTGTGTTGTGGTACTCAGAAAGCTTGCAACAAAAAGTTATTGGGTACCCCGTGTGCACGGGGTACTGCGTAACTCTTTGAGTACCCCGTGCGCACGAGGTCTTTTGACCCCCGTGCGCACGGGGTGGTGTGAAAGTCTCTGAGTACCCCATGCGCACGGGGCTGACTTAGCCCGTGCGCACGGGGTCCAACGGGCAAAAATCCCCACCAGCCAAGAACACTATATATATGCCCTTCTTCCACCTCCAATTAGGAACCCTAATGTCTTGTTGAGCTCCACCATTGCTACACCCCATTTTGCTCAATACTCTCAATCCCTCCACCCAAACTTGTTGAAACTTTAGGGATTGGAAGAGCAAGACCCGATCTACAACTTGACCAAACCAAATCGCGTTCCCCGCAACATTTCTTCCCCATTGACTTGTTACTCTTGGAGCTTGGGCTCCTAGGTGGCTAGAGGTTCCTCCGAAAGCTTCCTTGCTTGTGGTGTGCTTCGAAGAAGTTTGTAAAGGTGTGGTGGTCGCCTTCAAGACCAACCCCGAGTGATTCGAGGCTCATCCATTGGGGGTGACTCGAAGGAGAATATGGTGAGCCTTCGGTGGCATTCCGCAAGCTTTGGCTCCGGCACCGCTCCAAACGGAGAGTAGCTCTTCCCCAAGGAAGAGTGAACTTCGGGTTAAAATCCGCGTCCTCGTCTCACTTGTGGTTAATCCTTTCCCGCACCTTACTTTGTTGTTATATGCTTGTTTGCTTGCTAATTAGTTTGTTGCCTAGCATATTTATCTTGGAGCTTGCTTGTCATATAGGTTGCATTCACCTAGTTGCATATCTAGTGAACTCTTTTATCCGCTAAGCCTTAAAAACGACAAGAAAGATTAAAATTTCTAGTCTCCTATTCACCCCCCTCTAGTCGACCGTATCGATCCTTTCAATTGGTATCAGAGCCTCGTGCTCTAATATAAGTTTTTACAACCTTAGAGGATATGGTCGATCTAGCGAATGAGGGAGGTGGCGCACCCATTGCAGAGGATGGTCAAAACCTACCCCCTCCCCCCGCCACCGCCGAGGCACTTGATGCCCCTGTCATTGCTCCTGCCACTCCTACTAACCCGAGTGTCCCCTTGACCGCGGCCGATATTCTTTCAATGTTTGCAGACCTCAAAGCCTGTATGTTGAAAGAGGTTCGGTCCCCGGTCAAGGAGGAAATTGATGCTCGCTTGAAGCCATCAACATCCGCATCAAACTCATTTGATCCAAATGACATTCATGATGCGAATGACTCGAGGGAACCTCTTGCTTCTCCGGCTCGCACTCAAGTTCCCAAGTACAATGCCGTGGAACCCTTTTACTCTCCTCAACCTTTGCAACATCCTTGCATTAATCCTGTTGGGCCTGCGCCCCCTTTGAAAGCTAATGTGTTTGCTAAGTGGAAGCTAGATATGGAGTCTCACATGCGGAGTGCTTCAACTCAATTGTGGTGGATTGTGGTCAATGGATTCAATCCCAAGGACCCAATGAATCTCACTTCAAGGGAAGCGGTTGATGACCAACTCAATACAACCGCACACAACATGCTACGCACTGCTGTGACTGAAGACTGTAGTGACTCAATTGCTCTTCTCAAAACCGCAAAGGAAATTTGGGATTGCCTTGAGGAGGCTCTGTAAGGAGATGAAGCAATTCGAAGATCTCGGTTGGCTTTGCTCAAGCAAGAAGTAAATCTCTTTGTGAGGAATGAGGGTGAGTCCACATAATAGGTCTACCGAAGGTTGAAGTCCCTTGTGCTCAACTTGAGAACCTTCGGGTGCACTTGTGCAAATGATGATTTCATCAAGGACAAGTTCATAGATGCTATGGTTCTCACGGAACATACCATGGTCATGATGGTTCATCAATGCCTGGATTATCACAAGTTGATCGCGGCTCAAGTTGTTTCCACTTTCTCTACCCATGTTCTTTTGGAAACCAAGTCCAATAAAACCTTTGCAATAGCTCAAGCTACCAAGAACTCCAATCTTGCTTTGAAGGCCAAGAAAGTTATAAGCCAACCCTCAAGGGAGGAAGAAGTGAGTGAAGAGATATGTGAGGAAGACAATGACACCTCGTGCCCGGCAAATGATTTTGCAGAAGACTTGGTACTCTTAGTCAATAAGTACTCCGGGACCATGGCAAACAAAGGGAAGAATCTTCAAGGAAGATCCTTTGGACGAAGGAAATATTACAATTGTGATAGCCCAAGACACTTTGTACATGATTGTCCGTATGAGAGACGTGAAGACAAGTCAGAGAAGCTTGTGCTTAAGAAGAAGTTCACCAAGTTTTCAAAGAGGAAGGATGACAAGGCTCTTGTTCATGAAGAATACAAGTCTAGAGATGAAGATGACGGTGATGATGAACAAGTGGGCACGACCGCTTTTTCCATGCATGCCACTACCTCCTCCTCCACCACCGGCCTCTTCGACTCTCCAAATGAGGACAAGCCGTTCACTCACCGGTGCCTCATGGCCAAAGAGGTAAAAACAAAGTCCAAATCCAAGAAACCCGACAACTACACTCCCAATGTCTCATGTGATATAGTGTAGGATGAGTGTGACGAGGGCGTGGATAATGATGAGGAATCCTTAATGGCTTTCATGAAAACTCTTCATGGTGAAGCTCGTGCTCGTTTTGGCGATCTCCTTAAGTCACTTGCTGAACGCGATGACTTTATTGAGAATGTTGAAAACCTCCTTATAGAGGAAAAAGAGAGAGTTGATCTCCTCGAGCACGAACTTAATGAAGAAAGTGTCATGAGAGCATCACTTGAGGAAGCCTTATCGGCTCATCAAATTGACTTTGTTAAAACCAATGATGCTTTGCGACTTGCTCTTGAGAACAAAGATGCTCTTAACGTCAGAGTTGAAAAGCTTCTAGTTGATCACACAAGACTTGTTGAGTAGCATGAGTTCCTTGTGATTAGTTCCAAGGTGGTCAAAGGTGACCTCATTGCTCTCACCGAGTCTTATGCCCAACTAAAAAGTACAACCATTAAGGCTCTCACTTCCGTACCTCATATAGATTTAAATGATGATGCTTGTATGGCTAACTTTGTTCATGATTGCACCTCCCTTCAAGAGGAGAATGAGAAGTTGAAAGCCCAAATTGAGAAAGGGCTTGTATCATGCATCCAAGGGGAGAAAAACCTAAACGACCTCTTGAGAAACCAAAAGGAGTGTGTTGCCAAGGAGGGAGTTGGGTTCAATCCCGCATCTAAGAATGGCAAGAAAAAGAAGAAGAGCAACAACAAGAAGATCGCTCCGACTCCTTCCCCTCCCCAAAAGGTAGTGTTTGTGCAAGAAGGGAACAAGGAGAAGGAGAAGGAAACTGAGGGTGTTGGGAGTGGCAAGGTCACTAGGGACAAGGCCATTCCCAAGAATTTTGCCGGCAAGAACAATCCATCTTATGTTCTCATGAGAGGAGATGATGGTTATACTTTTGCAAAATTTGTTGGAACTAAACATGATGATTATACTTGGACTATTTGGGTTCCCAAGACGCTTGTTGCTAACTCGCCAGGACCCATTGCAAAATGGGTACCTATAACCAAAGCTTGATTATTGTAGGACTATTTCTCCGGTGGAACTCAATGGGTGATCGATAGTGGATGCACCAATCATATGAACGGAGAAAGGGAGATGCTTGTGGAGTTCGTTGATTCACTCAAGGCCTCTTCGAACATCTCCTTTGGTGACAATAGCAAGGGAACGTATTGGGTTTGGGCAAGGTGGTAATCTCTAATGATTCTTCATTTTCAAATGCCATGCTTGTCCAATCCCTTCACTATAATTTACTTTTAACTATTCATTGGCTCGTGCCAGATATGATTCACATTTTGGTGAATTCCATGTGACCGTATTTAAGAGAAGCAATCTCAAAGTGGTCTTTGTTGGGCATGTTGAAGACAACCTTTACGTGGTTGATTTCTCAAAAGAGAAAACTCATCTTGCAACATGCCTAATGGCCAAGGCCAACGTGGGGTGGCTATGGCACCGTAGGCTAGCCCACGTGGGCATGAGAAATTTACAAGCTCTCTTAAAGTGGGAGCACATCCTTGGACTAACCAATGTGTCTTTTGCCAAAGATCGTCCTTGTAGTGCTTGCATTGCCGGAAAGCTTCATGAAAAAGCTCATAAAGAGAATACTGTCATCACAACTGTAACACCCACGATGCGGCTATATCTCCCACGTGTCGGAGCACGACTTAGATGCATAACCGCATTGTAGGCATGTCGCAAAAGGGGTAATCTTTACACATCCCATGTACTAAATAATAACGGGATACATAGTTGGCTTACAATCACCACTTCACACAATACATAAATATAACATTACATCAACCAGATACAATCAGGGTCCGACTATGGAACCAAATAAGGAAAGACAACCCCTAATGCAAAACATCCCTGATCGACCCCAACTGGGCTCCACTACTGATCAACTGGAAACGAAACAAGACTACGAACACGATCTTCATCGAGCTCCTCCTTGAGCTCGGTTGCGTCACCTGCACGATATCATCGGCACCTGCAAACTGGTTTTGGAAGTATCTATGAGTCACGGGGACTCAGCAATCTCACACCCTCGCGATCAAGACTATTTAAGCTTATGGGTAGGATAGGGTAATGAGGTGGAGCTGCAGCAAGCACTAGCATACGCAAAAGAGAGCGAGAAGAGAAGAAAAGCACGATTGAGAACTAATAATGATCAAGAAGTGATCCTGAAACTACTTACATTCAAGCATAACTCCAACACCGTGTTCACTTCCCGGACATCGCCGAAAAGAGACCATCACGGCTACACATGCAGTTGATGTATTTTACTTAAGTCAAGTGTCAAGTTCTCTACAACCGGACATTAACAAATTCCCATCTGCCCATAACCGCGGGCACGGCTTTCGAAAGTTCAAACCCTGTAGGGGTGTCTCAACTTAGCCCATCACAAGCTCTCGCGGTCAATGAAGGATATTCCTTCTAGCGGGAAGAACCGATCAGACTCGTAATCCCGGTTACAAGACATTTTGACAATGGTAAAACAAGACCAGCAAAGCCACTCGATGTGCCGACAAATCCCGATAGGAGTCACATGTATCTCGTTCTCAGGGAAACACCGGATGAGACTAGCTACGAGTAAAACCAACCCTCAAGTTTCCCTGAGGTGGCCCCACAGGCA
>NC_041384.1:476242644-476260363 GCF_002162155.2 Triticum dicoccoides | reverse complement strand
TAAAGATGACCCTCGGGCTCGCGAAAACCCAAGGGAAGGTTATAGGTTGTTAGGCAAATGTAAAACCAAGGTTGGGCCTTGCTGGAGGAGTTTTATTCAAGGCGAACTATCAAGGGGTTCCCATTATCAGCCAACTGCGTAAGGAACGCAAAATCAAGGAACATAACACCGGTATGAACGAAACTAGGGCGGCAAGAGTGGAACAAAACACCAGGCATAAGGCCGAGCCTTCCTCCCTTTACCAAGTGTATATGTGCATTAATATAAATAAGAGATATTGTGATATCCCAACAATAAACATGTTCCAACAAGGAACAAACTCCAATCTTCACCTGCAACTAGCAACGCTATAAGAGGGGCTGAGCAAAGCGGTAACATAGCCAAACAACGGTTTGCTAGGACAAGGTGGGTTAGAGGCTTGACATGGCAATATGGGAGGCATGATAAATCATGTGGTAGGTATCGTAGCATAGGCATAGCAATAGAGCGAGCAACTAGCAAGCAAAGATAGAAGTGATTTCAAGGGTATGGTCATCTTGCCTGCAAAGTTCTTCGAGTTGACATTAGCTTGATCCTCGAAAGCGTACTCAACGGGTTCCTCGTTCATGTACTCATCTCCCGGCTCTACCCAAAGCAAGAACACAAGCAAAGGGAGACACAATCAACCACGTGCAATGCCCAAACAACATGATGCAAAACATGGCATGATATGCGGGACGTGATATGCGATGCATATGCATGTTTCTAAAAGGAATGATTGAACCTGGCCTCAACTTGGCAAACCAATAATGCCACTGGAAAGAGGAGTTGATTTCGGTTGAAATCGATATAAAGATCACCGGAATCGAATGCACGGTTTGCAAATGGCAAGCAAAACAAATATGGCACCGATCTGCGATTAACAGCATGAAGCCATCTAAATGCATCAAGAACAACAAGCTACTGCACTCTAACATAACAACAAAATACATGGCAGGGATCCACTCAACATGCTTGACAAAAGATGAACACTGAGCTACGGCTAATTCACTCAATAGCAGGTTCAAACAAGCATGGCAAAAGTGCAAAAGATAACAGGTTACAGACTTAGTGAAAATAACAAGTCAGGAATTTAACATCAGGAAGCAATGTTAAGAGCACGATAACAACATGCTACAGGAACATATCATGGAAAATTAAGGCATGGCATGAAGCTACTCAGAGCATACAACAAAAGTCCCTTACTGACCATAAGCCAAAAGGGATAAGAAAATACAATGGCAACCATGTGAACATAGCAACTTTCGTTAACAGATTCAGACTTAGCAGAAAACTGGAACATGGCAAGACAGATTCACGTCGGCATGTTTACGAGCTCGATGCACTCACCACAAAGCATTGCATGATAAACTAAGCATACACCTAGCAAGTAGACATGGCATAGAATCTAAGCACGGCAAGAACAACATCATAGCATGCATGGATCAACTACAACAAGCTCAGCAAAAATGCTTAACATGTAAACATTCTACCAGGAACATTTTATAGAAAAAGTAGTGCTCGATTGACTCCAGCTAAGGTGCTCCATAAATGCAAACAAAGACATGGATGGATAGAGCACAACAATATCTACAAAACATCCTTACTGAACATGCTCAAAAGAGGCATGGATCACTCTGTAGCAACATGAATACATGGCATAAAAATATTAACAGGACAAAGATTTAGAATATTTCCAAGTCCCTGAAAACAGCAACATTATGAGAGCTACTTTGCATGCTTGTGCTAGTCACCACAAAGATCACAAAAATACATGGCATACACCCCTGTAACGATGACATGGCATACTTCAAAACTCATGTAGGGCTCAAGTTCATAGGAGGCACACATCACTCATGGCAAAAATGACAAAAGTCCAATTACTGATATGAATCTAAAACTAACAGAAACTAGCACTGTTCCAACAGAATTTATGGCATCAAGATGAGCTCAAATGAACATGATGCAATGAGATTAAATGAAGTACTCATCGAGACGAACATTTCGATATGCTACACGCTCAAAACGGAGCCACGGTTGCAGAGATATGATGCGTTGAAATATGCAAAAAAATATTGAGATTAGGGCAAGATTAGGTCAACCGATTCTAGATCTGGATCCGGAGCAGCGCGCAGATCGAGGTTGCCGGAACAGTGCCGCGCGGGGTCGCCGGAGTGGAAGAAGCTCGCCGGCGCGAGGGGGACTTGCCGGATCGGCCGGAGGAGATCGCCTGCGTGGTCGCCGGAGTGGGTTTGGGCGGCGTCGGCGACGACGGTGGAGGCGGCGGAGGCTTCGGGCGGATGCAGTACGACGGGGCGCCGCTGGAGCAAAGGAACGGCGAGGCGGCGGCCGGCGACATCCATGCGGCGGGCGGCGGCGCGGAAGAGAGACCCGGGCGGCGCGGCGAGGGCCCGGGCGCCTCGGGCGCGGGGTCGGCGGAGATGGGCCCGAGGGCTTCCCGCGGGCTTCGGCGGGCTGGTGGCGGAGGGAGCGGCCGGTGCCACATGGCGGCGTGCTATTGGCGCGGGGCAGCGGCTGCTTCGTCCGGCCGGACCGGACGTGTTCGGCGCAGCGGATGTGCGGGGAGCTAGGGTTAGGGTAGGGAAGATCCAAAAATTTTGGGGAGGAGCTATATTTATAGGTAGAGGGAGCTAGGAGGCTCCAAATTGAGCACGGTTTGCGGCCACGCGATTGTGATCGAATGGCCTAGGTGATGGAGGGGGTTTAGGTGGGTTTTGGGCCACTTTAGAGGGGTGTTGGGCTGCAACACACATGAGGCCTTTTCGGTCCCTTGGTTAACCGTTGGAGTATCAAACGAAGTCCAAATGGCACGAAACTTGACAGGCGGTCTACCGATAGTAAACCAAGGCCGCTTGCCAAGTCTTGGCCCAAAACAAAAACGATAAACACCCGCACACGAAAAGAGGTAAAAGGGGACACCGGAGGACATAGGAGCGCCGGATTGCAAAACAGACAACGGGGAAAATGCTCGGACGCATGAGACGGACATGTACGCAAATGCGATGCACATGATGACATGATATGAAATGCATGATATGCAAGCAAATGACAAGGCAACAACAACGAATAACTGGAATACACGTGGCACAACGGTCTTGGGGCGTTACAACACTCCACCACTACGAGAGGATCTCGTCCCGAGATCTAGAATGGCACCGGAGGGAAAACGAAAGAGGAAGAAGGAGAGGTAAAACTAAGTTGCTTCTTTGACAAACGAGTGAAACCAAAGAACCTTGCAAGGTTGAACAACTTCGAGAAAAGAATACAACGGAGATGAACGAAGTTGAAAATACTCCGTTAAGAAAGAGGAAAAGAAAGAACCGATTCGGGTAGCACTCCAGTTGGAAAGAGATGCAAGACTTGATACAATGAAAAGAACTTGAGCAAAGGGCACAACACTCCGGTTAAATGGATAAGCGCAAAAAGAACACGATCATCACAACTTGAGATGAAGAGAGTGAGAAACATCACCATGCCTCCGGAAGAAAAGAATTAGTGGAATGAAATGAACGGAGGGAAACAAGATCTTAAGAGAGAACGCTTACAACAAAAGCTAGAACGGAGTTGTTGCAAAACCAACAAAGAAATGAGTAAGCTCGTAGTGGGCTTATGAGAAACTTCTCAAAATTATGAGGTGACAACCTGCCACTAACGGGAACAAGATTGGATTGATATCAACAAGGAGACGAGAAACTTATTTCACCGGGAGGATAAATGAAGAAATTGGATCATTTATAAACACCATAATTAGCAACAATCCTTGGGAAGGCTTTAGGTGAAATATAACCCAAGATAATCCCAAAGAAGATATTGATTGGTTGAGAAGAAGTCTTGAGCGAAAAGAAAAAAATGATGGATTTTTAAATATGTCACTCTTCAAAACTTGTGAATCATGAAAGATGAAGGGAAAATATCAAGAATGACATAACACCACCTCAAAAGATAAGGTAAAAAGAATTGCACTCCAGATTGCAAGATGAAGAAAACTTGAACTCCTCAGAAAAGAATCTTGATGAACACTTCGAGAAGGAATTAAATCCTTTATGAACCGTCATGTATATCCTCCATGAAGAACTCCGGTAAACAAAAGAATGATCAAACGAAAGGAAAGAAAAGTTTAAAACACAAGGTGAAACCTTGTAATGATTTAGAAGGAGCTTCGCGACGAGATAATGCGAAAAAGCTTGGAACTCCGGAAAAAAGAAAGATGAATCAAGTGAAACCGAGAATTTGATGAGCCTCCGGAATAAGGAATTAATCACTTGGATGAAGCAAGAATAAGAATTACATTATGCTTATCCTTCATCAGTTAAATTGATGACAAGCAACGGATTTGGCATAGTACTTATTCTCGAAGAAAGGATTAGGATAGATATGGCGCAACTTGAGAAGGTCTTCGATGATCCACCGGTAGGATGAAAGAACGAATGAATTGATATGGTAATCAAGGAAGAGAACTCTTGAACGAGCCACCGGTAAGAATTGAAAATGAATGAAGAAAAGTTAAAGAAACACCGGGAAGAATTAAAGAACGAATGAAGATACTTGGGGTCGATCGGGGATCTTTTGCATTAGGGGTTGTCTTTCCTTATTTGGTTCCGTAGTCGGACCCTGATTGTATCTGGTTGATGTAATGCTATATTTATGTATTGTGTGAAGTGGCGATTGTAAGCCAACAATGTATCCCGTTATTATTCAGTACATGGGATGTGTAAAGATTACCCCTCTTGCGACATGCCTACAATGCGGTTATGCCTCTAAGTCGTGCTCCGACACGTGGGAGATATAGCCGCATCATGGGTGTTACAACAACCTTGAGGCCCCTTGAGCTTATCCATTTGGATCTATTTGGGCCACCAACATATGATAGTCTGGGAGGGAGGAGGTATTGCCTTGTCATTGTTGATGACTTCACAAGATATACTTGGGTGTTCTTTCTCAAGACTAAAGATGAAACTCAAGAAACCTTCATCAACTTTGCCAAAGAAGCTCAACGTCAACATAACTGTGAGATCAAGGCAATTCAAAGTGACAATGGCACCGAGTTCAAGAACTATACAATGGATGAATTCTTGAGTGAAGAGAGGATAAAGCACCAATATGCCGCACCACATACTCCCCAACAAAATGGTGTTGCAGAGAGTAAGAATCGGACTCTTATTGAGATGGCTAGAACCATGCTTGATGAGTACAAATCACGATACAAGCTTTGGGAAGAAGCCATCAACACCGCGTGCCATGCTTCAAACCGGCTTTATCTTCGCAAGCTCAAGAACAAGACCCCATATGAGCTCATAATCGGGAGAAAGCCTAATGTCAAATACTTTCGGGTATTCGGTTGTAAGTGTTTCATTTTAAACAAGACATTTCGATTAGCTAAATTTGAGTCTAGAACTTATGAGGGCATATTGGTTGGATATGCATCAAACTCTCATGCTTACCGAGTTCTCAATAAATCCACCGGGTGCATTGAGGAAACGGTAAATGTGGAGTTTGATGAAGATAATGGCTCCTGTGTGGAGCAAATTGTTCCTAGTGTTGTAGGTGATGAGGCTCCTTCACAAGCTATAAGGACAATGGGGATAGGCCACATTCTTCCACAAGAAACACCCCATATCTAAGTAGAAGAAGGAGTAAGAGCCCCTCTTGTGGAGTCTCCACAAGGGAAGTCATCAGCGACACCACTTGTACAAGATGCTTCGGGAGATCATGAACCTATCCAAGAACAAGATCAAGTCCCTCATATTCCTGAGCAAGATCAAGAGCAAACTCTTCCAAATAATGAAGAACCAATCGTTGAGGCTCAAGATCAAGCTCAAGCTCAAGGTCATGATCAAGATCAAGATCAACCCCAACCACAAGTGTGTTTGTCATCATCACTTCCTAATGAGCAAGAACTTGTGGTTGCAAAGAGAAGAGTGTCTCAATGGCTAAAACAATCCCAAGGGCAAGCTTCTTCATCAAGTCCAAAACCAAGTGAAGAAGATCTTGACCTCAAAGAGCAAAAAGTGGCCGCCAAGCTAAAACATCTTCAACACCTCACCGAGAACATCTACAGATGCATCAAAAAGGGGGTAACTACTCATAGACGTTTGGCAAACTTTTGTGAACATCACTCGTTTGTCTCTTGTGTTGAGCCCCTTAAGGTGGAAGATGCACTTGACGATCCAGATTGGATAGATGCCATGCATGAAGAACTCAACAACTTCACCCGCAACAAAGTGTGGACCCTTGTAGATAGACCCAAGGAATTTCATAATGTCATTGGAACAAAGTGGATTTTCAAGAACAAACAAGATGAACATGGACAAGTATAAGGAACAAGGCAAGGTTAGTGGCACAAGGTTTCACCCAAGTTGAAGGTTTGGACTTTGGTGAAACTTTTGCCCCTGTTGCCCGTCTCGAATCCATTCGCATCTTGCTTGCTTATGCCTCTCATCATGATTTCAAATTATATCAAATGGATGTTAAGAGTGCATTTCTTAATGGTCCTCTTAAGGAGTTGGTGTATGTCAAGCAACCTCCCGGTTTTGAAGACCTCGATCATCCCTCTCATGTTTATGAACTCCATAAGGCACTCTATGGTCTCAAACAAGCACCTTGTGCTTGGTATAATTACCTTACGGCGTTCCTAAGTGAGAAGGGGTTCCAGATTGGGGTAATAGATTCCACTCTCTTTACAAAGAGGGTAAAAGGAGAGTTGTTTGTCTGACAAATATATGTTGATGATATTATCTTTGGGTCCACTAACCATGCTATTAACGTTGAGTTTGAGAATCTTATGACTAAGGAATTTGCGATGAGCATGATGGGAGAGTTGAAGTTCTTTCTCGGTTTTCAAGTGAAGCAATTGAGAGAAGGAACCTTCATCAATCAATCTCGTTATATCCAAGACATGCTCAAGAGATTCAAAATGCAAGATGTCAAGCCAATGAAGACACCCATGCCCACAAATGGCCAACTTCATCATGATCGAAATGGTAAAGAAGTGGATCAAAAGGTATATCGCTCTATGACCGATTCCTTGCTTTACCTTTGTGCATCTAGGCCATATATTATGTTGAGTGTGTGTATGTGTGCAAGATTTCAATCTGCTCCTAAGGAGAGCCACTATTCGGCAGTGAAAAGGATCCTTCGATATTTGGTTCATACCCCAAACTTGGGCCTTTGGTATCCCAAAGGATCATCATTTGAGTTAATGGGTTACTCGGATTCGGATTGGGCCGGGGACAAGGTTGATCGCAAGTCCACTTCCGGTTCATGTCAATTCTTAGGGAGGTCGTTGGTAAGTTGGTCTTCAAAGAAGTAAAATTGTATATCTCTCTCCACATCCGAAGCCGAGTACATTGCTGCTGGAAGTTGTTGTGCTCAATTATTGTGGATGAGGCAAACTTTGATGGATTATGGTGTCAAATGTGATAAAGTGCCTCTTTGGTGTGACAATGAAAGTGCCATCAAGATCGTCGAGAATCCGGTTCAACATAGCAAGAGCAAGCATATTGAGATTCGCCATCATTTCATTAGAGATCATGTGGCCAAGGGAAACATTGAGTTACTCCATGTCAACACCGAGAATCAACTAGCCGACATCTTCACCAAGCTTCTTGAAGAAGCAAGATTCCGCGAGTTAAGGCATGAGCTAAATATCATGGATATTAGTAACTTGGGATGAAATTCTTGCTCATACACACATACTCATGTATTATCTTGCTTAGATGTAGGCACATGTCTAGGGGGAGCTAGATCAACTCATGATCTATCTTATCCTAGAAGTGCATAAATCAAACACAATCTTTCACATTAGCCACTTTAGGTGGTACTTGTGCTTCAAAGATGAGTATTGGTTTTGGGCCCAAGGTTCATATCTTCGCGGTGCCATACCAAATAAACTCAAACATGGTGGCCTCCGCCACCACCCTCTCTTGAGGGTTGTGTTAGTGTTTGTTTCATGTGTGTGTGTTGTGTTGTTTTTCTTGTCCTTTTCTCTCTTTTTCTTGGTGGGTGTTTCTCGCTTCTCTGTTGGTACAAGTGATCCACATATTCCCTTCTCGTAGTGATAGGACATTCCTCGCGGCGTATTCAGAAATATAGACCGAGTGTTTTGTGAAGAAGGGGTAAGAGTCTACACTCAACCCTTTATTCAACAAAAATCACTCATATCAAAGTTCCTGAATACCCCATGCCCACGGGCTCGTACCGTGCGCACGGGGCCCCCGTGCCCACGGGCTCTGTACCGTGCAGACGGGGTCTGCGGTTTCTGGCCCTGAAGAGGTGGGGCGTGGGGGGGCTCAGGTTCATTCCCACCCATTCGCCCCCTCCACTGCCGAGGAAACCTCCAGCGCCGTCGCCTCCGCTCGCTAGAGCTCCTCCAGGCTTCGTCGGGCTTCTTCCTCCATGGATCTGCATCAAGATGGGGTCCTCCTCTGGTTGGTCCTGTCCCCATGATCTCTCTCCATAAGTTCCTATCTAGTTTTTATCTTTAGGGTTTCCTTGCTCCATAGATTCGTTTGGCCTCAACTAATTGTTAGATAGAATTCAAATGCATAGATCTTTTGGTCCCTCTGCTGCACCCACTCTCGGATTTCAATCTGGAAGTGGCTGCCGCTGGGAGACCCCCGTGTCCACGGGGTGTTTGACCCCCGTGCGCATGGGGCACCATGTCCACGGTCTTGTACCGTGCGCACGGGACCCCCGTGTGCACGGGCTATCCAGGAACTGTTTTGCCTGAATTCTGTCTAACTCCTTGCCATCCATCTTGCACTTGTACTCATTTGTGTTTCGTGCTTTTGTGTTGTTTGGTGTTTGCGTGTGTTTTAGTTTCCACTGCCAAGAGGGCTGAGCTTCGTCACAAGCGCCCAAAAGGAGGATCAAAGGAATTCACGATTGCTCGTCGGCAGCCATCTGAAGGCATGGGTCAGGAGTGTGGGTCAGGTCAGGGCCGTGTTCGCCATGCAGCCTCAAAACGGCCGATTGTTGAGGCCTCCAATAATTCCGAGGAAGAATTTGACTCGCAAGATGATGCTTACTATGACAACCCCAATGTTGATGATGAGATAGAAGAAGAGGATGATCGTGTTGAGGAAGATGAAGAAGAGGAAGAGGTGTCTAGTCCCGAGCAAGCCATTCCGGGCGGGCGTGACCTCCAGAATATGCCTCTTGCCAAGTGGACCAAGCCAGAGCTCTAGGCTGAAAGATAGAGCCATCCTTATGCAGCTGCCACTGGTATGGCAGTGGATCCCCGCTTCAAGAATGAGTTTCAGCAAAGGGTCTATCATGAGCTTATGATGACCAAGTCAAAGAAGTTTGCTCCTCACAAGCAAGTCAACACTGAGAGTTTGCGCGACAATGATCATCTGTATCCCGGTGTGTACTCCGCTCTTGGCAGATTCGGTCTTGTTCCGTTTGTCACCTTCAACCATCCCTATAATGAAGATCTAGTGATGCAGTTCTTTGCCACTCTGTATTTCTCCAATGACTCTGCTCGCACCCTCACTTGGATGTCCGGAATACATCGGTGCTTGGCTCCTATGGCAAAGTTCTCTGAGATCATTCCCTACCCATTTATGGATGCAGAGGTTGCTTCTGATGAGTTTGGCATTGAGGGAGTCCTGGATTAGGGGGTCTCCGGACAGCCGGACTATCTTCATTGGCTGGACTGTTAGACTATGAAGATACAAGATTGAAGACTTCGTCTCATGTCCGGATGGGACTCTACTTGGAATGGAAGGCAAGCTAGGCAATACGGATATGGATATCTCCTCCTTTGTAATCGGCCTTGTGTAACCCTAACCCTCTCTGGTGTCTATATAAACCAAAGGGTTTTAGTCCGTAGGACAACAACCATAACATACAATCATACCATAGGCTAGCTTCTAGGGTTTAGCCTCTCTGATCTCGTGATAGATCTACTCTTGTACTACCCATATCATCAATATTAATCAAGCAGGACGTAGGGTTTTACCTCCATCAAGAGGGCCCGAACCTGGGTAAAACATCATGTCCCCTGCCTCCTATTACCATCCGGCCTAGACGCATAGTTCGGGACCCCCTACCCGAGATCCGCCGGTTTTGACACCGACATTGGTGCTTTCATTGAGAGTTCCTCTATGTCGTCGCCGTTAGGCTTGATGGCTCCTACTATCATCGATAGCGATGCGGTCCAGGGTGAGACTTTTCTCCCCGGAAAGATCTTCGTATTCGGCGGCTTTGCACTGCGGGCTAATTCGCTTGGCCATCTAGAGCAGATTGAAAGCTACGCCGCTGGCCATCAGGTCAGATTTGGAAGTTTGAACTACACGGCCGACATCCGCGGAGACTTGATCTTCGACGGATTCGAGCCACAGCCGGGCGCGCTGCACTGTCGCGATGGGTATGACCTAGCTCTGCTGCCGAACAGTACCCCAGAGGCTGCGCCCACATCAGCTCCGACCCTTAGCTCGGAGCCAACTGCGCCAGGCGACGACGGGTGGTTAGACACCGCCTCAGGGGCTGTAGTCTCAACGGCGATCGAGCCGAACACCAGCCTAACCCTCTGCGCAGCCCGTGACTCCAAGGTGCCGGACTCTTTTCCGGACTCCAAACCATCCGCGCCCCTGCCAATCGAATCCGATTGGGCATCGATCATGGAATTCACCGCCGCGGATATCTTTCAGCACTCGCCCTTCGGCGACATTCTGAATTCACTAAGGTCTCTCTCTTTGTCAGGAGAGCCCTGGCCGGATTATGGCCAACAGGATTGGGATGCGGACGACGAAGAAATTCGACGCCCACCCACCACCCACTTCGTAGCCACTGTTGATGATTTAACCGACATGCTCAACTTCAACTTCGAAGACATCGACGGTATGGACGACGATGTAGGAGACGAACATGAACCAGCACCTATAGGGCATTGGAAAGCCACCTTGTCATATGACATATACATGGTGGATACACCCAAAGAAGGCAATGGCAATGGGATAGCGGAGGATGACCCCTCCAAGAAGCAACCCAAACGCCGACGTCAGCGGCGCCGCTCTAAGTCCCGCCAAAGCAAAAGTGGTGATACCGGCACAGGAGATAATAACACTCCAGATAGTGCCCAAGAAAACAACAAACCCCTCCAGCAAGATTTAGAGCAGGAGGATGGAGGAGCCAGCTCTCCTGAGAGAGCGGCAGACGGAGAGGAGGAGGATGACAATCACATGCCCCCCTCCGAAGACGAGGCAAGCCTCGGCGACGATGAATTCGCCGTACCAGAGGATCCCGTCGAACAAGAGCGCTTCAAGTGACGGCTCACGGCCATGGCAAATAGCCTGAAGAAAAAGCAGCAGCAGCTTCAAGCTGATCAAGATCTGCTAGCTGACAAATGGACTAAAGTCCTCACGGCCAAGGAATATAAACTCAAGCGCCCCTCCAAGAGTTACCCAAGGCGCAGGTTACTACCCCGACTGGAGGAAGAAGCGTATGATACGGCTGATCAGCCACCTCGTGGCCGCGATAGAGAGGCATTCCAACCAAAAGCTCAGCCTCCACCCCAATGCCATTCAAATAAAAAGGCATGGGGAGATATGCCAGACCTGCGAGACATACTGGAGGACAAGGCAAAGCATTCAAGATCGATCTACGGATCACGAGGGCGCACCACTCTGCGAGACGACAAACGTCACGCCGGATACAGTGAAAGCAAATCCGGCCGGGCCAAACACAGCGGGCAAGACCCATTCGAGCTACGTCACGATATAGCCTAATACAGAGGCGCCGCACACCCCTTATGCTTCACAAACGAAGTAATGAAACATCAATTCCCAGAAGGTTTCAAACCTGTAAATATTGAATCATACAACGGCACAACAGATCCCGCAGTATGGATTGAGGACTTCCTCCTCCACATCCACATGGCCCGTGGCGATGACTTACATGCCATCAAATACCTCCCACTAAAGCTCAAATGGCCAGCGCGGCATTGGCTTAACAACTTGCCAGCGAACTCCATTAGCTGTTGGGAAGATCTGGAAGCCGCATTCCTCGACAACTTTCAGGGCACTTATGTGCGACCACCAGACACCGATGATTTGAGCCACATAATTCAGCAGCCAGAAGAGTCGGCCAGGCAATTCTGGACTCGGTTCCTTACAAAGAAAAATCAAATCGTCGACTGTCCGGATGCGGAGGCCTTAGCGGCTTTCAAGCACAACATCCGAGACGAGTGGCTAGCCCGGCACCTTGATCAGGAAAAGCCGAAATCTATGGCAGCTCTCACGACGCTCATGACCCACTTTTGTGCGGGAGAAGACAGCTGGCTGGCTCACAGTAATAACATATCAAAGAACCATGGTACCTCAGATACCAACGACGGCAATAGCAGGTCATGTCGCAACAAGCATAAGCGCAGCATTAACAGCGAAAATACTGAGGATACGGAAGTCAATGCCGGATTTGAAGGCTCTAACCCCGGTCAGCGGAAAAAGCCATTCAAACAAAGTATGCCGGGTCCGTCCAGCTTGGACCATATACTCGATCGCTCGTGTCAAATACACGGCACCCCAGACAAGCCAGCCAATCACACCAACAGGGATTGTTGGGTTTTCAAGCAGGCCGGCAAGTTAATTGCCGAAAACAAGGACAAGGGGCCACATAGCAATGACGAGGAGGAGCCCCGGCAACCGCGCACTGGAGGACAGAAGAGGTTTCCCCCACAAGTGCGGACGGTGAACATGATATACGCAACCCACATCCCCAAGAGGGAGCGGAAGCGTGCGCTCAGGGACGTATATGCGTTGGAGCCAGTCGCCCCAAAGTTCAACCCTTGGTCCTCCTGTCCGATCACCTTCGATCGCAGGTACCACCCCACTAGTATCCGTCATGGCGGATTCGCCGCACTGGTCCTAGACTCAATCATCGACGGATTTCACCTCACTCGGGTCCTTATGGGCGGCGGCGGCAGCCTGAACCTGCTTCATCAGGACACAGTGTGCAAAATGGGTATAGACCCCTCAAGGATCAAATCCACAAAAACGACCTTTAAGGGCATCATTCCAGGTGTAGAGGCCCATTGCACATGCTCAATTACACTGGAAGTGGTCTTCGGATCCCCGGATAACTTCCGAAGCGAAGAGTTAATCTTCGATATAGTCCCGTTCCGCAGTGGTTTTCACGCGCTGCTTGGGCGAACCGCATTTGCTAGATTCAATGCGGTACTGCATTATGCATACCTCAAGCTCAAGATGCCAGGACCTCGCGGAGTTATTACAGTCAATGGAAACACATAGCGCTCTCTCCGAACAGAGGAGCACACCGCAGCCCTGGCAGCAGAAACGCAAAGCAGCCTCTTAAGGCAATCAACCAGTTCGGCGCTTCACAGCCCAGACACCTTCAAGCGCACTCGGGGCAATCGGCAAATAGACCGCCTGGCGCGATCTGAGCTCGCGTAGCTATACGGCGGCCACCCCAATCCTAGCCCAGCAGCGAAACTCGTGCCGCGCGTACATAATTACGCATTAAAAATACCATGGGCACAGGTGGGGAGGGGGGCACAACTGAGGCACGCCCCACGACGCGGCCTAAACCGCACTAGGGGCTTCCCATTCGGTTATTTTTCTTTTTCTTTCAGGACCTTAATCTCTAGAAACACTGTCCGGCAGCACTATTGCCGAACACATGATGCAGCAACCAAGGAGGCAGACAGCTACGTCATACCACGGAATTCCCAGGTTGATTACAGTAATGAGCGAAATATTCGATTTAATATCATTCCTCAGCTCGCCCTTGGAAGGGACATAGTCCTACTCTTTTCTTATCACATTATCTGTATCACTCTGCTTTAACGCAATTTTTTAATAAACAATGCATGACATTACAACTATTATTGCATTCTCGTTATATATATATATAAACACTATTCTGATCACGGGATCAGAATAATATTCTGATCACAACCTGAACTGCCTGAGTAACGCGCCTGACCTTCCCTCTGTATGAACCCGACCTTCGGGCTATCTTCTCAATCGTGCCTTCTACCGCGAGTTTTTCTGATCGTTCGTGTTGTTGGCGATGTAAGTGTAATGTTTACACGGTTTTTAGAATCTAAATGCTTGTTTTGATTAGGAATCTAGCTCATTGGCGGATTTTCTCTCGGGCGGTGATGAACATGGGTCTGTCACAAGTGTTTTGCATGTACTGGATGTTCTAGGATCCCTAATAGGATGAGAATTGGGTTTAGGTACGAGTTTACTTCATGATTTGTTGTTATTTTCGAACGAATTTGATTTGGTGTTCCGCCACCTCTGTTCTTTGTCTACGGGATTGGTTTCGGCCGCTGTTGTACATTTGTAGGTTTTCTATTCAAATTGGGTGTGGATTTGTGTGCATTAGTGAGACAAAATGCTGCCCATGTTGTTAATTTGAATATGCGAGCTCATACAAATCGAAATCCGGCGATTGGATCTTCTGCCTCCCGCCGTGGTTTTTTGTTCGAGGCACAGTATGATGGGGATCATTTTCTTATTTATCCGGAGCATTATGACATTCGAAATGGCGGTTGAATCCTCCCCATTTTGTTAATTCGATTTGGCTGGCTCATTCATTCCGAAATTGCGGATTCACACTTTCTGCCTCCCATCGCGGTTTGTTATTCGAGCGCACTGATTGATGGCGGATCTTTTTTGGATGTTTTATCTGGAGTATGATGACGTTCGAAATGGCTTTTGACGTGTCGGAATTGACCCAAACGATTAAATTTGGGAACCAAATTTAATCGGGGTTGTTGTTTCAATCAATTTTCGTTCTGTTGTACAAGCTGGACTGCTAGAACTTTCGCACCTGAACTTCTGTGCTGTAAGTAGATGCTTGACTTCAGTCGATGGTTTGTTATTTTTGATGATCCACTATCTTTAGTAGATGCTGGACTTCTTTCTAATTAATGGTTGAACTTCTGGTTTTCCACATTGCATTCCATATTTTGCATGGCAAAGGTGCATGGTGCTATATTTTTTCTTTTTTTCAATTTTTTATAATTTTAGTTCTTGAGATGTTATTTTTAGAGTTTGTCTCGTGGTCAATCATGGGATTAGTCCAAGTATGCATGCACCTTTTCCAGATCATCTAAGGGTCGTTGTACAAGTTGGACTTCTGTACTATTCATACTTGAACTTCTGTTTTTCCTTCTTTGCAAGGTAATGGATCAAGCCCTATGTGTTTCTTTCCTTTTTATGTTATTTTCATTCTTTTGCATTGCTTTGGATTTTTTTGATAGTCCCATGAGCAACCATGTAATTGGCCTATGGATATGTGTATATTTCTTATTTTTTCTAGTATGTTTTCGTACTTATAGTAGTTGTTTGATCTTCAGTGAATAACTATCCTGAACTTCTGTATGCTAATCGTTTTTAAAATGTTAATTTGAGGTTTTGACAAAATCTATTTACTCAGTGTAGATTTGTTTTTGTTTAGCTAGAACTCGGTGTTCTTTTTGCCTTTGATGTGTTGCAACATGTGGATCTTGAGCCTGTGCGCACTGAAAGACCAGGAGAAAAAGTTGCATATTACAAGATAGCTAGTAGGTGGTCCTGAATTGATGAGTGTTTTCTTTAGAGTTGATGATATGATCGGTTCTTGTCCTAACGATGTTTCTTAACTTAGACCACTATAAATGGGCCTTGGATGAGCTATTCATTAAGCATGATTTCCGTCGAGTAATCATTCTGGAAGGTCTGATCTCCTTGATGGTTCTTGTTCTTAGATGTTTCCGCATGCCATCTCATTTCCATGGTTGATTGGTTAACAGATGACATGGAGATTGCCCTAGATTTCTTTGACTACTTCGAGGCTGCAGCGAAATTACTTGATACTGACAAGTATGTTACAACTGTACTCTAATTATACATGTCAAGACAATGAATAAATATCAAGTGTGTTTAATTACGTTACTGTAATTGTTGTTGTTGTGGTATTGAAGGACGATAATGGTTGTTTCTTCTTGGAATGACAATGGACAAAAGCAGTTCGTTTATGACCCAAGTTAGTTCTCTATTCTGATAGGCCTCTGTTCACCTTTATTTCCGCATTAGAAGGGAGAGTTGCTCAATTTTTCTAGATAATGCTTTGTAGAGGCTCTTTACCATTCAAAGCATCGAGGTCGGGGTCTGTTTTTAAAATGCTCAAGATCTTCATTGAATAACTGTCCCAAACTTCTATATCTTTTCTATTTGAACTTCTTTAATTATAATTATGTTTGTTATTTTAGGATTTAAATGGGCCTATTGACAAATGCGGTAGCGCGAGGCCGAGCACGGGGAAGGGGGGTCGATGCAACGTGTACGGGCTTTGGGATTGAGTACTTGCTGCTGGGAACTTCTGAGCTTCTTCATGCGTCTCTCATCTTCCTGTCAAAAAAGAAAAAAATGTTTATTAGCACACAAGTTACATCTGCCTATACCTTTCTAACTGAACTTAGCATTATTTACAGCCTGAACTTCTCATATATAAAGCTATTTGTAGCCTGGACTGATGCTCATAAACTACCTGAACTTCGCATGGCAGTAAGCAGGCAGATTTTCTACTATTTGCAGCCTGGACTGATGCTCGCAGACTACATGAACTTCACATGTTACAGCAGGCAGATTTAAAAAAAGCTTTTGTAGCCTAAAATGATGCTCAGAGATGTACCTGAACTTCTCATGGATGTGAAGTTCAGGCAGATTTACTACTATTTTTGGCTGCCTGAACTTCTCATGGACTGATGCTCAGAGATGTACCTGAACTTCTCATGGATGTGAAGTTTAGGCAGATTTACTACTATTTTTGGCTGCCTGAACTTCTCATGGACTGATGCTCACAGATGTACCTGAACTTCTCATGGATGTGAAGTTCAGGCAGATTTACTACTATTTTTGGCAGCCTGAACTTCTCATGGATTCATGCTCACAGATGTACCTGAACTTCTCATGGATGTGAAGTTCAAGCAGATTTACTACTATTTTTGGAAGCTTGAACTTCTCATGGACTGATGCTCACAGATGTACCTGAACTTCTCATGGATGTGAAGTTCAGGTAGATTTACTACTATTTTTGGCATCCTGAACTTCTCGTGGACTGATGCTACACACCACCTGAACTTCTCATGGCAGTAAGAAAATAACAAGCAGAGGGAAGAAGTTCAATCATACACTGGCTAGAAGTTCGTCCAACCTTTTTCCAGCAGCTGATAGGCCACCTTGTGAGCAATTTGTCGGAGATCTAGGAGAGGAACCGCATGGCAATCCATGACTTGCATAGGGCGCGAAGTTCATCTGCACGACGCAAGAAGGTCAGGCAAGGGACGATTGAAGAAGAAGGCGACAAGTGGGAGGAAGTTCATGTATCGCTGCTGGATTTGAAGGCGCCTCCGATGCCGCCTTCGCCGCGGAGATGCCCCGTTGGCCGCGCTATTCGCCATAGCTTGCGTCGGGGCCGTCATCTTCTCTGCCAATGCGTCAGGCGGTGAATATGGAAGGAGGATGAGGCTTCCGGAAGTCCATGGCGGCTTCGCCGCGTCCAGGCGACGCAGGCTCCCTCGCGCCGGCATCCACCGTCGCTTGCTCGCCCACGCCGGTGGTCGGCCAGGATCTGGGGAAGGAGGGGAGGGGCCGGATCCGGCCGGCCAGGAGCTGGAGACGGGAGGAGGCGGCGGATCCAGCCGGCCAGGAGCTGGAGACGGGGGGAG
>NC_041384.1:476193937-476242150 GCF_002162155.2 Triticum dicoccoides | reverse complement strand
GATCCGGCGAAGATCGGCGGCGACCACGGGGGGAGGTCGGGGGATCGAGGGGAGGAGGGGGGCTGGGGCAGCTCGGGATCGGGATCAGGTGGTTCCTGTCGGGGAGCCTCGGGATCCACTAGATCCTGTCGGGCCGGCAGTAGTTCAAAAGTTCGGGAGGGCCCTGTCAGGCCCTATATAGGGGCTGTTGTGATCCAAATAACTATTCTAATCCCAGGATTAGAATAGTGTTGTCCTATATATATGTGTGTGTGTGTGTGTGTGTGTGTGTTCATTAATGACGCCTTGCAACCGTACACTCTGGTACGGCCAATACACCAGGGGCTTACGTACCCCACAATATGGTTTGAAAAGTCCAAACACTTTCACAAGTGCGGCACCCTGAACTTATAACATTATATGCATCAGCTCTGAATCATGTCTTTGGTCAAATGTTGGGTTTGCCCGGCTCCTATGTTTTGGTACCTTACGTTCTGCTCTATCGGCTAAGGTAGCGCTAGGAGAACTACTGCGATTGTGCCCTGGTTCTGCCGGGCTTAGCACCTCAGTAGAGAAAGCTAAAACTGACTATCATGATAAGGCGAGAGACTGGTCGCTGTCCGACGAGGTTTTCCGAGTCCCTAAAGACTTATGCTGCTTAGGGCGAGGGGCCGGCCCTGTCCCGCTTACAGGCGTGTATCGCGCCCCGAATTTGGCCTTCCGAATACCAGGGGCTTTGCCGAAATTTAAAATTATAGAATTCTATGGCTAAGTGAGAGTGATAAAGCATTATTAGTCTGGTTGCCTTGTTCGTTGTGCTGAGCACCTTCCTCGAAGGACCCAAATATGGGAACAAGAGTGCTCAGGTTTATCCCGAACACCCCAGCACTCGTGGCATGGGGGCAGAAGCCAATGACTAGCCATCTCTCAGATTGGATAAATGGCAAAACAGAAGGTAATATTTTAAATTCACACAAGCATTGCATAGCGCATATGAGACAAGTTTTCATCATATAGGATCACACGAGCAAGTCTCATTCAAATATTACATCTTTTGAACACTCATCCGCGATGAGACGGGCACCCAACAGAACACCCTCGTAGTACATCTCGGGGTGGCGGTGCTCCTTGCCCTCCGGCGGCCCCTCCTTGATCAGCTTCACGGCGTCTAGCTTGACCCACTGCAGTTTCACATGGGCGAAAGCCCGGTGTGCACCTTCAATGCAGACAGATCGCTTGACGACCTCCAGCCGCAGGCAGGCATCCACAAGCCGCCTCACCAGGCTGAAGAAGCTGTTCGGAAGGGCGTCGCCAGGCCACAGCCGGATAATAAAGCTCTTCATGGCCCGATCGGCCGCCTTATGTAGCTCGACCATCTGCTTCAGCTGGTCGCTCATTGGCACCGGGTGTTTGGCCTCAGCATACTGAGACCAGAACAGTTTCTCCGTTGAGCTTCCATCCTCGGCCTAGTAAAAGTGTGCGACATCGAACACACTACGGGGCAGATCTGCGAATGCTCCTGGAGAGCTCCAGATTCGGGTAAGTAATCGGTAATTTACTTTTGCATGCTTGCTTTGCATATAGAAAGCCTTACCCGCCGCTATCTTCTTCATCATGTCGATCTCTTGGAAGGCCTTTTGGGCTTCGGCCTTGGCACTTTTTACACTCTTGAGGGTCGCGACAAGCTCAGACTCCCATGTCTTGGAGTCAAGCTCCAACACCTCGTGCTTCGCTACAAGAGCCTGGAGCTCTTGCTGCACCTCGCCCACCCAAGCCTCGTGCTTCTCTCACTCGATGCGCTCCTAGGCCGCTTTATCTTCAGCCTTGGTTAGCGCTTGCTTTAGGGTCGCCACCTCGGTCGTGGCCCCTGGCAAACATACAATGATCATGTCATTTTGCAATCGCGTCCGTTTTTATATATACATATCTATAGACGGGGTATTACTTACCCTTGTTCTCCTCGAGCTGCCTCTTGGCAAGGCCGAGCTCTTTCCTGGACCCCTCGAGTTCCTGCTTTGGTACGGCGACCTCCGCAGTTAGTGCAGCGGACGCCAGCAGCGAAGCCTGCATATGCATATTGACATACTTATATTAGACTCGTGCGATATTATTTGATCCTTTGTTCGGCTTTTCTTTGTGAACACCGAACGAAGCATCAGGGGCTACTGTCTATGCGGTAATATTTCTACTACATTTTAAAACACTTACCTCGAAGCCTGTTAGAAGGCTGGCATAGGCTTCAGTCAATCTGCTCTTGGCGGACTGAACCATCGGGATCACCGCACTCATGATAGTGCGGTGCTCCTCGTCGATGGAAGCGCTACGAAGCGCTTCCAGCAGATTGTCCGGCGCCTCTGGATGGACAGAGGTCACCGGCACAGGCGTCTTGCCCCTCTTAGAAGGAGGCCGCCTACCCGAGCCTGGAACCGCTGGAGGTTCCGGCGCGGTGTTCGGTTGAGGGCCGAACTCGGAGCTCTCAGGGGCCCCGTCCCCTCGGCTCCCGGAGTCCGTAAAGTCACCTTGAGGCGCCTCCGGGACTATCTCCCCTCGATCCGGTGCCTCTTGAGACAACACCTCAGCGTCGTCAGCAGGATGAGGGGAGGTGGCGGTCGGGACTGGATCGCTATCCATGTCTGACAAGCCCAAGGAGCCGTCCGATGATACATCGATACTAGCTCGTGGCGGCCTGCATAATTGCGTTCTGCGTTAGGGAAAGCAGTGCGACAAAGGAATCCTATGAGTTACTCTGGTATCCGAATAATTACGATCTCCCCGGGGGCTTGACCCTAGGCAACCACTCATCTTCGCCTTCGTCGGTGGCGGCGGCACTGTCCGGAAGGAGAGTCCTTCCCTTCTTGGACCCTCCGGCCTCCCCGGTTGGGGCGGCCTTCCTTTTCTTGTCTCCCCAAGTCGGTGGGGGAGCATCTTCTTCTTCTTCTTCCTCGTCTTCGGGCGAAGAGTGCGTCGCTGAGTCATCGGACGATGAGTCCGACGACACCTGGCGCCGGGAACTCTTTCGGGTTCCCTTGGTCTTCTCCGGCACCGTATAAGGGGCCGGAGTCAACATCTTCGCCAGAAGAGCGTCTGCGGGGCCTTCGGGCAAAGGAGCCGGACAGTCGACCTGTCCGACCATCTTCTGCTAGTCCTATCAAAGGTACAGGAGTTTAGATCCTGCATAGAGTCAATCTATATAAAAAATAATAAGTATCCTGTGAAAGGTAAAGCAGCTTACCGCACTAGCTTGGCGCTTCACGCTGAATCTGCGATCCTCATTAATAGGGGGGGACCTCGGGACTTTTGAACAGCACCCTCGAGGCGTCTTCATGAGTCATGTCGAAGAGCCTGTTCAGAGTTCGGTGCTGCGCTGGATTGAACTCCCACAAGTTGAACTCCCATTGTTGGCACGGGAGTATCTGGCGGATGAGCATAACTTGGACTATGTTGACAAGCTTGAGCTTCTTGTCCACCATGTTTTGAATACATGTTTGGAGTCCAGTCAGCTCTTTCGAACTACCAGGACAGGCCCTTCTCTTTCCAGGAGGTGAGCCGCGTGGGGTTGCCAGATCGAAACTCGGGGGCCGGTGCCCTTGCAGGGTCGCGCGGCTCGATGATATAGAACCACCCCGATTGCCACCCCTTTATGGTTTCCACAAAGGAGTCCTCGAGCCATGTTACATTGGGCATCTTGCCCACCATGGCGCCTCTGCACTCCGCCTGGCAGCCGCCCACCACCTTCGGCTTGACATTGAAGGTCTTCAGCCATAAGCCGAAGTGGGGCTTGATGCGGAGGAAGGCCTCGCACATGACGATAAACGCCGACATGTTGAGGATGAAGTTCGGGGCCAGATCATGGAAATCCAGTCCGTAATAAAACATGAGCCCCCGGACGAAGGGATGGAGAGGGAATCCCAGTCCGCGGAGGAAATGGGTGAGGAATACTACCCTCTCATGGGGCCTGGGGTGGGGATGAGCTGCCCCTCATCTGGGAGCCGGTGCGCGATGTCGTCGGGCAGGTATCCGGCTCTCCTCAGTTTCTGGATGTCTCCCTCTGTGACGGAGGAGACCATCCACCTGCCTCCCGCTCTAGACATGATTGGAGAAGGTCGAGGTGGGAAGTGCGGACTTGGGCGCTAGAGCTCGAGTGTGCGAAAACGGATGAGCAAAGGAGGAAGAAGGCGTGGATAGAAAGGTGAATCCTTATCCCTTTATGTGGGCGGACGGAGCTAAGCGTCCCCACTTGCCTGGTAAAACTTGCTTATCCCCCAAGCGCCGCAATTGATGGCGCGGTTGGGTTACCCACGCCCGTATTGATGAGAATCCCATAATAAGGGGACACGATCTCTGCTTTGACAAGACGTGTCCAAAAACTGCCTCGCATTATGTGCGGGGATGGTTAAAAGAAACGGTTCGAATAATCACCGGGCCATGACGTAACATCATGCTGCCAAAACAAGCCAGCAAATTAGATCTGCGAAAATATTATTCTCTATACAGTGGAATGTGGAACTTATTTTGCAGGGTCGGACACTTCCCTCATATTCAAATTCTTCTGTGATGTATTCGGAGAAGGAACCCGCCTTGCAATGCCGAAGAAAATACTGCACGCCAGACTCATCGTCATTGAAGCCTGGTTCAGGGGCTACTGAGGGAGTCCTGGATTAGGGGGTCTCCGGACAGCCGGACTATCTCCATTGGCCGGACTGTTAGACTATGAAGATACAAGATTGAAGACTTCGTCTCGTGTCCGGATGGGACTCTACTTGGCGTGGAAGGCAAGCTAGGCAATACGGATATGGATATCTCCTCCTTTGTAACCGACCTTGTGTAACCCTAACCTTCTCCGGTCTCTATATAAACCGAAGGGTTTTAGTCCATAGGACAACAGCCATAACATACAATCATACCATAGGCTAGCTTCTAGGGTTTAGCCTCTCTGATATCGTGGTAGATCTACTCTTGTACTACCCATATCATCAATATTAATCAAGCAGGACGTAGGGTTTTACCTCCATCAAGAGGGCCCGAACCTGGGTAAAACATCATGTCCCCTGCCTCCTGTTACTATCCGGCCTAGACGCACAGTTCGGGACCCCCTACCCGAGATCCGCCGGTTTTAACACTGATAGGCATTGTTAGGGAAAGTGGGCAGCGCACTAAGGATGAGATTGCCTTTGCTTACAAACAAGAGAAGTCATTTGTCACTGAGTCAATCAAAGATCTCTTGCCCCTCTATGACACCATGCGCCATATCCTGAGTTATACCCTCACTCCAAAGGCTGAGGATTCCCATAACATTTGGAGCTCCATGCTAGATGTCTTTGTGTATATTGATTAGAAGAAGAAAGTGGATGTTCTGGATTTCATGTACTATGAGCTTCGTCAGTGTGTGCAAGAGAACAAGTCCTTGATCTATGCTCCATTCATACATGCTTTGATTGAGACCGTCTGTCCTGCCAAGTACATTGCCTCTTGCAAGACCTCTGTTCCCAAGCGCAACTCCAAGTGGACCCCAGCTGTTGCTGCTCCTTATTTGCCTATCAAGAAGGGGCGCAACCCTAGGCCTGAGGATCGTGCCACTTACACTCCAGGCATGTCCTCTACTGCACGGATCCCTCGTGGTAAGGCCAAGTCTGTTGGTTCTGAGGCCGTGTTTGCCAGGGGAGAGAAGAAGTCTCTGTTCAAGACCTTGAGCAACATGTTCAAGATGTGCCAGTCAATTCAACACCGTCAGATAATCAACAAGGAGAAGCTTGTTCGGCGTGAGCAGAAGGCAGCAAGGGCTGCAGCTGGTGAGGTGGTCAGTCCAGGTTCAGAGGACAACGACAGTGAGGCCACTGCTCAATCTTTCCCAATGGCCGAGTGGCATTTTGATGATGATGATGATGCCTCGAGTGCCCCTCCTCTTGTCTAGTGGGTCTAGGTGTCGCCTTTTGTCTACTTTTGGTTGTCTTGATGACAAAGGGGGAGAAGTGGTGTGTTCGTGGGTGTGTTGTGTGCGTTGAGATCTCAAGCCTCGTGTTTCTCGCTATTGGTTTTAGTTGGCTTGAGATACTCTTATTTTCTTTCCATCTGTGTGGTTGTGAGCCTCTAGTTTTATCATTGAACCCCTTGCAATTATCTCCCTATGCTTATATTGGGTCTCACATTATTTGCTCACCACACTTTGTCATGAGATCTAGGCACCGTTATAGGTTTATTATGATTAATCTCATGACTTGACAATAGTGATCTTGGTAGAGCCTCCTATGTGTGTACTAGATGCATTCTTGTTTTCGGGCACACATATAGGGGGAGCTATCATGATCATTATATGTTCCATAGCTTTCTATCTGTTTATCATCTATGCCATGCTCTAACCACGTTGTCATCAATGCACCAAAAAGGGGGAGATTGAAAGTGCAAGTGGCAATTATACTATATTTTGGTGTGATGACAGTGGTTAGTTGAACTAATATCGGTTGCTAAAGTTTATCTCAGGATATTGGTTCTAAGTGCCCACGATGGAGATGTGCGACCCCCCCCCATTTCAAAAAAGGGCAAAGGCGTGGTCTTTCGACGCTTCAAAGGTTTTAGTTTTGGTTTGCTTTGAGTCGTAGGGAAGACCGCACTATTAAGAGGGGTTTGTGTGGATGAAAGTCGTGTGTGAATGCCATTGCCGAGCCTTACTCTCTTATCCTTCCCACTACGACCACCTAAAGAACCTAGTGTGTGTGCTGTGGTACTCAAAAAGCTTGCAACAGAAAGTTACTGGGTACCCCGTGCGCACGGGGTCTTTTGACCCTCGTGCGCACGGGGTACTGCGTAACTCTCTGAGTACCCCATGCGCACGGGGTCTTTTGACCCCCGTGCGCACGGGGTGGTGTGAAAGTCTCTGAGTACCCCGTGCGCATGGGGCTGACTTAGCCCGTGCGCACGGGGTCCAACGGGAAGAAATCCCCACCAGCTAAGAACACTATATATATGCCATTATTCCACCTCCAACCAGGAACCCTAATGTCTTATTGAGCTCCACCATTGCTACACCCCATTTTGCTCAATACTCTCAATCCCTCCACCCAAACTTGTTGAAACTTTGGGGATTGGAAGAGCAAGACCCGATCTACAACTTGACCAAACCAAATTGTGTTCCCCGCAACATTTCTTCCCCATTGACCTGTTACTCTTGGAGCTTGGGCTCCTAGGTGGCTAGAGGTTCCTCCAGAAGTTTCCTTGCTTGTGGTGTGCTCAGGAGAAGTATGTAAAGGTGTGGTGGTCGCCTTCAAGACCAACCCCAAGTGATTCGAGGCTCATCCATTGGGGGTGACTCGCGGTGAGCCTTCGGTGGCGTTCCGCAAGCTTTGGCTCTGGCACCGCTCCAAACAGAGAGTATCTCTTCCCCAAGGAAGAGTGAACTTCGGGTTAAAATCCGCGTCCTCGTCTCACTTGTGGTTAATCCTTTCCCGCACCTTACTTTGTTGTTATATGCTTGTTGGCTTGCTAATTAGTTTGTTGCCTAGCATATTTATCTTGGAGCTTGCTTGTCATATAGGTTGCATTCACCTAGTTGCATATCTAGTGAACTCCTTTATCCGCTAAGCCTTAAAAATGACAAGAAAGATTAAAATTTGTAGTCTCCTATTGACACCCCCTCTAGTCGATCGTATCGATCCTTTCACATTGGTTCCAACATTTATGGGATTACCTGAGATATAATGTTTGATTCTTTGACTGTTCACCACCTTCGGATTTGTGCCTTCGAAGTTGTTGATTTTTATGGCACCGGAATGATAGACCTCCTTGATAACATAAGGACCTTCGCATTTAGAGAGGAGTTTTCCTGCAAAAAGTCTTAAACGAGAGTTGTATAACAGAACATAACCACATACATTAAACTCACGCTTTTGTATCCTTTTGCCATGCCATCTTTTAACCTTTTCTTTAAACAATTTGGCATTCTCATAGGCCTGGGTTCTCCACTCTTCGAGTGAGCTAATGTCAAATAGTCTCTTCTCACCGGCAAGTTTGAAATCATAATTGAGCTCTTTAATGGCCCAATATGCCTTATGTTATAGTTCGAGAGGTAAGTGACATGCTTTCCATAAACCATTTTATACGGACACATAGCCATAGGATTTTTATATGCAGTTCTATAGGCCCATAATGCATCATCAAATTTCTTGTACCAATTCTTTCTAGATCTATTAACAGTCTTTCGCAAAATCAATTCAATCTCTCTATTACTCAGTTCTACTTGACCACTAGACTGTGGGTGGTATGGAGATGCAATTCAATGATTAACATCATACTTAGCAAGCATTTTACGAAAAGCACCATGAATAAAATGTGAACCACCATCAGTCATTAAGTATCTAGGGACTCCAAACCTCGGAAAAATAACTTCTTTAAGCATCTTAATAGAGGTGTTATGGTCAGCACTACTAGTTGGAATAGCTTCTACCCATTTAGTAACGTAATCAACAGCAACTAAAATATGTGTGTACCCATTAGAGGAAGGAAACGGTCCCATATAATCAAAGCCCCAAACATCAAATGGTTCAATAACAAGTGAATAATTCATAGGCATTTCTTGACGTCTACTAATATTACTAATTCTTTGACATTCATCACAAGACAAGACAAACTTACGAGCATCTTTGAAAAGAGTAGGCCAATAAAAACCAGATTGCAATACATTATGTGCAGTTCTATCTCCAGCGTGGTGTCCTCCATAAGCCTCAGAGTGACACTTGCGTAATATCTGTTGCTGTTCATGCTCAGGTACACAATGTCTAATAACACCATCTACTCCTTCTTTATAAAGGTGTGGGTCATCCCAGAAGTAATGTCTTAAATCATAGAAAAACTTTTTCTTTTGCTGGTATGTGAAACTAGGTGGTATAAATTTAGCAACAATGTAATTAGCAAAATCAGTATACCATGGAGCGGTATGAGAAGCATTTATGACAGCTAATTGTTCATCAGGAAAGCTATCATCAATAGGGAGTGGGTCATCAAGAACATTTTCTAACCTAGACAAGTTGTCTGCAATGGGGTTCTCAGCTCCCTTTCTATCAATAATATGTAAATCAAATTCTTGTAACAAGAGAACTCATCTAATGAGTCTAGGTTTAGCATCTTTCTTTTCCATAAGATATTTAATAGCAACATGATCAGTGTGAACAGTTACTTTAGAATCAACAATATAAGGTCTGGACTTATCACAAGCAAATACAACTGCTAAAAATTCTTTTTCAGTAGTAGCATAATTTCTTTAGGCACTGTCTAGAGTTTTACTAGCATATTGGATAACATTTAATTTCTTATCAAATCTTTGTCCTAGAATAGCACCTACAGCATAATCACTAGCATCACACATAATTTCAAAAGGCTAGCTCCAATCAGGTGCTTGAACAATAGTGTAGAAATTAAGGTTTTCTTGAGTGTTTCGAATGCTTCTACACAATCATCATCAAAGACAAAAGAATGCTTTTTTGTAAGAGATTAGTCAGAGGCCTAGAAATTTTTGAGAAGTCTTTAATGAACCTCCTATAAAAAACCGGCATGACCAAGGAAACTTCTTATACCTTTAATGTCCTTAGGACACGGCATCTTTTCAATAGCATCAACTCTAGCTTTATCAACTTCAATACCTATTTCAGAATTTTTTTGCCCGAAGACAATACCTTCATTAACCATAAAGTGGCACTTCTCCCAGTTCAAGAAAAGATTAGTTTCTTCACATCTCTGCAAAACTCGATCAAGGTTGCTTAAGCAATCATCAAAAGAAGTTCCATACACGGAGAAATCATCCATGAAAACCTCAACAATCTGTTCACAAAAGTCAGAGAATATAGCAGTCATACATCTTTGGAAGGTAGAAGGTGCATTACATAAACCAAAAGGCATACGTCTATAAGCAAAGGTACCGAAAGGGCAAGTAAAAGTGGTATTTTCCTGATCCTCTTTCGACACAAGTATTTGAGAGAAACCAGAATAACCGTCTAGAAAGAAAAAATGAGTGTGTTTGGATAATCTTTCTAGCATTTGATCAATAAAAGGTAAAGGGTAATGATCCTTTCTAGTAGATTTATTTAATTTGTGGAAATCAATTACCATTCTATAACCTGTAACAATTCCTTGTGGGATCAATTCATCTTTATCATTAGGAACAACATTAATACCTCCCTTCTTAGGGACACAATGGACAGGACTTACCCACTGACTATCAGCAATAGGATAAATTATACCTGCCTCCAGAACCTTTAGTATTTCATTTCTTACCACTTCTTTCATCTTAGGATTTAACCGTCGTTGGTGATCAACAACCGGTTTAGCATCTTTCTCCAATTTTATTTTGTGCTGGCATAGAGTGGGACTAATGCCCTTAATGATGTAGGGTGGAACCCTAAATGGTCGATCTTTCACGAAAGGAGTGGATCCCAACGAGGAACACAAAGAACACGAGGGAAAACACGAGGGAATCACTCAAACCAACAAGATACGGTCACACATATGCTAGATCCTCGAAACACAAAGAGAGATACATGATCCACGATCAATAAGGGGCGATACACGGTAACCGGTTCTTCTCCAAAGGAGGTCTTGATGGGGCCACCCAAAAGGGGGTCTTGAATCCAAGGGGATCTTCTCCGTAGAGGGGCCGCAGTCTCTCTCGAGGAGTAGATCCGATGTGGAGAGCGAGGCTCTATCTCTAATATGAACTATCACAACACTAACCCTAACTAGGAGGAGGAGGAGGTCTATTTATAGTCTTAGTGCAAATGGGGACGAAGTGAGGGGATACATGGGCCTCGGGCCCCAATCCTGTGCGCAGACAGGTACCGGCCATCCGCTGGGGACCGGTCGTCCGGTGGCTCGTGGGTGTTCGGACGTCTGGTGGTCGCCGGAATTCCGCTATTTCCGTTCTGTGATGGAGGTGCCGGACGTCCGGTCACTTCGGACTTCCGCTAATTCTGGCTCGGGTGCGGTGGTGCCGGATGTCCGGTCCTGCCCGGTCGTCTTCTCGCTGGGAGGTGTGGCCGGTCATCGGGTCCTGGCTGGACGTCCGCTCGCTGTAGCTTTCGGCTGGGCTTCAGGCTCCGGACGTCCGGTCCCGACCGATCGTCCGGTGGCTGTAGCTTTTTTGGCCTTCCTTCTTCATGACCTTGGCGCTTGGTGTCCTCGTCGCCTTGTCTGATGGGTGTAGCTTCTCCGTGGCTCTCCTCTAAGTACCTGATCACGCACAGTGTTTCCACTTGAGGTAGTAGCCATGTCTCATGTATATAAAGTGGTAGTTCGAAGAGGAGCGAGTTCACCTTATCTTCGATAGCCTTTGCTCGTGCCCTTGTCATTAGTCCAAGTGGTGTCATGGGAGACGTAGGTAGGTCCATGGGGATGATCTTCCGCATCACTTAAGATCATCAAGAGTATATCCAATAGCAGCACGGTGCTTCTTTAGAGTTTTCAATAATTTCTCTTCTTCCTTCTCTGAAAGGTTAGCGCTAATAATAACATGATATATCTTATTTTCATCAAGATAAGCATATGTAAGAGTATTAGGTAATGGTTTAAGCTCAAACACGGGATCACCTTTGGGTGGTGGAGGATCCCCTAGAATTTCAACAGGCAAGTTGTGTTTGAAAATAGGTCCCTGTTTAAAGAGTACTTTATCTATTTCCCTTCTTTCATTCATAAACATATCATTTTCATGGTCTAGCAAATATTGTTCTAAAGGATCATTAGGAGGCACGACAATAGAAGCAAGACCAATAATTTCATCTTTACTAGGCAATTCTTTATCATGGGGTTGTCTACGAAATTTAGCAAAATTAAAATCATGAGACATATCCCCTAAACCAACAGTAACAATATCCTTTTTGCAGTCTATCTTAGCATTAACAGTATTCAAGAAGGGTCTATCAAATATAATGGGACAGAAGTCATCTTGTGGGGAACCAAGAACAAGAAAATCAGTAGGATATTTAACTTTCCCACACAAGACTTCAACATGTCTAACAATCCCAATTGGTGACATAGTATCTCTATTGGCAAGCTTAATTGTAACATCAATACCTTCTATCTCAGCAGGTGCAATATCATGCATAATTTCTTCGTATAAGGAATGAGGTATTGCACTCGCACTAGAACCCATGTCACATAAACCATGATAGCAATGATCTCCTATTTTAACAGAAACAACAGGCATGCCTACAACAGGTCTATGTTTATTTTTAGTATCGGGTCTAGCAATTCTAGCAGCTTCATCATAGAAGTAAATAACATGCCCATCAATATTATCGACCAAGAGATCTTTAACCATAGCAATACTAGGTTCAACTTTAATTTGCTCAGGGGGTGTAGGTGTTCTAGCATTACTCTTACAAACCACAATTGAAGCTTTAGCATGATCCTTTATTCTAATAGAGAAAGGTGGTTTCTCAATATAAGCGGTAGGAACAATAGGATCAACATTATAAGTGATAGTATTTTCTTCAACTTTAATAGGTTCAACTACTTTTACTTCAATGGGAGGATGATATTTAAACCACTTCTCCTTAGGGAGATCAACATGAGTAGCAAATGATTCACAGAAAGAAGCTACTATCTCATAGTCAAGTCCATATTTAGTGCTAAATTCACGAAAAGTATCGGTATCCATAAAAGATTTAACACAGTCAAACTTAGGTGTTATACCTGACTCTTTACCTTCATCGAGTTCCCGATCTTCAGAGTTGCGTTTAATTATTTCCAATAAAACCCATCTGAATTTAATAGTCTTTATCATAAAATAACCAATACAAGAAGTATCAAGCATGGAGCGATTATTGAGAGAAAGCCGAGCATAAATTTTTTGAATAATAATTTCTCTTGAGAGATCATGATTGGGGCATGAATATAACATTGACTTAATCCTCCCCCAAGCTTGAGCGATAGTTTCTCCTTCGTGAGGCCAAAAATTATATATATAATTACGATCACGATGAACAAGATGCATAGGATAAAACTTCTGATGAAATTCCAATTTCAATCGATTGTAGTTCCACGATCCAATATCATCACATAGCCTAAACCATGTCAATGCCTTTCCCTTCAAAGAAAAGGGAAGACCTTATTCTTGATAACATCCTCGGGCATACCTGCAAGCTTAAATAATCCACAAACTTCATCCACATAGCTTAGGTGCATATCGGGATGTAATGTTCCATCTCCTGTAAAAGGATTAGCTAGCAGTTTCTCTATCATACCCGAAGGAATTTCAAAGTAAACATTTTCAGTAGGTTCAGTAGGTTGAGGAGCAACTGTTTGCTCTACTGGTCGGGGTGAAGATACCCCGAACAAGCCCCTCAAGGGATTATTTTCCATAATAACAAGTGATAGTAAATTTCAGCACACTATATAATTTTTTCCTTACCAAATTCCACCTACCAAAGGCGCTTCACTACCCTGCAATGACACCAGAAAAGAGTCTTGATGACCCACAAGTATAGGGTATCTATCATAGTCCTTTCGATAAGTAGGAATGTCGAACCCAACGAGGAGCAGAAGGAAATGACAAGCAGTTTTCAGTAAGGTATTCTCTGCAAGCACTGAAATTATCGGTAACAGATAGTTTTGTGATAAGGTAATTCGTAATGGGTAACAAGTAACAAAAGTAAACAAGGTGAAGCAAGGTGTCCCAATGCTTTTTGTAGCAAAGGACAAGCCTGTACAAACTCTTATATAAAGGAAAGCGCTCCCGAGGACACATGGGAATTATCGTCAAGCTAGTTTTCATCATGCTCATATGGTTCACGTTCGTTACTTTGATAATTTGATATGTGGGTGGACCGGTGCCTGGGTACTTCCCTTCCTTGGATAAGCATCCCACTTATGATTAACCCCCCTCACAAGCATCCGCAACTATGAAAGAAGAATTAAGGTAAACCTAACCATATCATGAAACATATGGATCCAAATCAGCCCCTTACGAAGCAACACATAAACTATGGTTTAAGCTTCTGTCACTCTAGCAACCCATCATCTACTTATTACTTCCCAATGCCTTCCCCTAGGCCCAAACAATGGTGAAGTGTCATGTAGTCGACGTTCAAATAACACCACTAGAGGAAAGACAACATACATCTCATCAAAATATCGAACGAATACCAAATTCACATGACTACTTATAACAAGACTTCTCCCATGTCCTCAGGAAAAAACGTAACTACTCACAAATCATATTCATGTTCATAATCAGAGGTTTATTAATGCGCATAAAGGATCTGAACATATAATCTTCCACCGAATAAACCAACTAGCATCAACTACAAGGAGTAATCAACACTACTAGCAACCCATAGGTGCCAATCTGAGGTTTTGAGACAAAGATTGGATACAAGAGATGAACTAGGCTTTGAGAGGAGATGGTGCTAGTGAAGATGTTGATGGAGATTGACCCCCTCCCGATGAGAGGATCGATGGTGATGATTTCCCCCTCCCGGAGGGATGTTTCCCCGGCAGAACAGCTCCGCTGGAGCCCTAGATTGGTTCCACCAAGGTTCCGCCTCGAGACGGCGGCACTTTGTCCCGAAAGCTTCCTTCTTAGTTTTTCTAGGGCAAAAGACACCTTATACCAGAAGATGGGCATTGGGGGGCTTCCAGGTGGGGCGCGCCCAGGGGGTAGGGCGCGCCCCCACCCTCGTGGACGGTGGGTGGCCCCCCTCTAGTGTTTTCTTCGCCCAATATTTTTAATATATTCCAAAACTGACTCTCGTGGAGTTTCAGGACTTTTGGGGTTCTCTAGAATAGGTCTCTAATATTTGCTCCTTTTCTAGCCCAGAATTCCAGCTGCCGGCATTCTCCCTCTTCATGTAAACCTTGTAAATAAGAGAGAAAAGGCATAAGTATTGTGACATAATGTGTAATAACATCCCATAATGCGATAAATGTCAATATGAAAGCATGATGCAAAATGGACGTATCATGAACCCGAGCAGCTTTCCGGCCAGAACGCGAAAACGCATTTTTCCGGATTGAGTCGTATGTCATATGTTCGAAGGTATTCGAATGTAAGATGTAAGTCGTCCACCAATGATTTGACATGTTTAGTTTTGATGACTACATCATCTACGTATGCCCCCACCGTCTTGCCAATTTGTTTTTCCAGGCATGTTTGAATCATGCGTTGGTAGGTGGCACCGGCATTTTTGAGTCCGAAAGGCATAGTGTTGAATCAGAAAGGCCCGTATGGGGTAATGAATGCCGTTACGGCTTGATAGGATTCCTTCATCTTAATTTGATGGTATCCGTAGTATGCATCGAGGAAACATAATGAATCGTGTCATGCAGTTGCATCGATGATCTGGTCAATGCGGGGCAGTGGGAAGGGGTCCTTAGGGCAGGCTTTATTGAGGTCTTTGAAATCGACACAAAGGCGCCAGGATTTGTCCTTCTTTGGCACCATGACCAGGTTTGCTAGCCAATCCGGGTGTTTTATCTCTCGAATAAATCCGGCTTCAAGTAGTTTGGCTAGATCCTCCCCCATAGCTTGTCGCTTGGGTTCAGAAAATCACCGAAGCGTCTACTTGACTGGCTTGAACCCCTTTATTATGTTGAGGCTGTGTTCGGCCAGTCTGCGTGGGATTCCTGGCATATACGAAGGGTGCCAAGCGAAGATGTCCCAATTCTCGCGCAGGAATGCTCTTAGAGCGGCGTCGACCGTTGGATCCAGCTGTGCTCCGATGGCTGCTGTTTTATTAGGATCTGTCGGGTGGACTTGGAATTTGACTATTTCGTCTGCTGGCTTGAAATAAGTGGGTTTAAGCCTTTTATCGAGAATTACATCGTCTATATCCATTGTGGAGCGCAGAGCGGTGAGCTCCTCGGCAGTGAGGGCTTTGGATAGTGCCTCGAGGGCCAGGGATGCGGTTTTGTTTTCGGCGCGGAGCGTTGTGTCTGGATCACTAGCGATAGTGATGACTCCGCTGGGCCCAGGCATTTTGAGCTTCATGTACCCGTAATGAGGTATAGCTTGAAAGCGTGTGAATGTGTCTCGCCCCAACAGGGCATGATATCCGCTGTTGAAAGGTGCCACCTAGAATATTAACTCTTCGGACCTATAGTTCTCAAGCGTGCCGAATACTACATCAAGTTTAATTTTTCCCGAACATCGTGCTTCTCGACTGGGAATAATGCCTCAAAAGGTTGTACTGCTCTGCTCGATGTGGTTCTTGTCCATTTGCATTTTGTCGAGCGTGTCCTCATAAATGAGGTTTAATCCGCTGCCACCATCCATGAGCACTTTAGTCAGCCGAAAGCCATCCACAATTGGGTTCAGAACTAGAGCGGCTGGTGCTCGGACTGATCGGGCCCGTGGTTCGTCAGTAGGTTGAAGGCTATCGCCATGTCGTTCCAAGGATTGACTGTGGCTACTTGGTTGACTTCGGCGAGGTCCCGGAGCACCCTTTTGCGCCAATTTTTTGAAGAAAAGGTCTCAAAGACCGTAAGCACATTGAGATCGTTATCCTCCAGGGAGTACTTGTCTGGGGTAGTGTTGGTGAGGATGGCTTCACCACTCTTAGCCACCTGCCGGAGTATCCAACATGCCCGAAGGCTATGTGTTGGTTCGGATGTTGGCGTCGTGTGTACCTGACAAGGCTTGTCGAGCCATTCATCAAGGACAATTCTATGTCCCGTTAAGGGCTTGATTTTCTTGTCCGTGTAGTGATGATTGGGTGCCCCGTGATGGTGCATCCTTTTTGCCCGACCGGTGGGTGGCTTAAAGGCCGATGGTACCCACCGAGCTATCTGGGCATTCCAGGCGCTTTCCATTGCGCAGTACTTCTGTACTATGTGTGCCAAATCTGCAAAGAGTAGTATGCAGAGTCGGTTGAGGGCATTGAGGATCCCTTCATCCGTATAGTTGCGGCAAAAGACTGATACCGCATCATCGTCGCAAAAATCTTTAATCTTGTTTTTAACAAGTAGGAATCTAGCCCAAAAGTGATGGACTATTTCCTGAGGTTGCTGCCGTACATACATTAAGTTGCATATGTGCGGGGGACCGGAATTGCTTGGAGAGTATTGCTTGTGGTGGGTGGGTGGGTTTCAATCCAAGCCCTGACCCACCGTGGAATCCGTAATTTGAAAGATTTCTAAGATTACTGGCACAGGATCTGGAGTGTCCTGGGAATTTTTAGGCTCAACGCCTGATTCTATGTTCGGAGGACGAAAGGTCTTTTCCCAAATATGGGTATCTGGCTCGCAGGGCTCGAAGATCCGAACATAGTTTGTTCTTAGCATAGGAGGAGATGTATCCTCGACTTGCTCCACCACAACTGTTTACCAGGTGGGTGACAAGTGGGGACCTTATTTCCCTCTAATCGGGTTTAAGCCCAATCAAATCATAGTCTGTTGCGACCACCAGGGCGGCAAGGCAATCTAGCAGTTCGTTCAAAGACGAGATATCTGCCGGATCCATCCTATCGACGCTTTTGGGGTCGATGCGGAGATGGTTTTTGACGATCAGAGAGACCACCTTGGGCTTAATGGCTGGGTGGGTGCCCATGGTGAAACTGCCGAGCTGGAGGATCTGCCCAGGAGCTAGGGCCCTTCCAGAGGTGATTTTGTCATTGACAACAAGGCGAGCCATCGATCCTTCTACCGACAATACAGAGGAACTCTCAATGAAAGCACCAATGTCGGTGTCAAAACCGCCCGATCTCGGGTAGGGGGTCCCGAACTGTGCTTCTGAGGATCGAAGGTAATAGGAGATAAGGGACACGATGTTTACCTGGGTTTGGACCCTCTTGATGGAGGTAATACCTGAAGTAAATATGCCCTAGAGGCAATAATAAAGTTATTATTTATTTCCTTATATCATGATAAATGTTTATTATTCATGCTAGAATTGTATTAACCGGAAACATAATACATGTGTGAATACATAGACAAACAGAGTGTCACTAGTATGCCTCTACTTGACTAGCTCGTTAATCGAAGATGGTTATGTTTCCTAACCATAAACAAAAGAGTTGTTATTTGATTAACGAGATCACATCATTAGGAGAATGATGTGATTGACATGACCCATTCCATTAGCTTAGCACCCGATCGTTTAGTATGTTGCTATTGCTTTCTTCATGACTTATACATGTTCCTATGACTATGAGATTATGCAACTCCCATTTGCCGGAGGAACACTTTGTGTGCTACCAAACATCACAACGTAACTGGGTGATTATAAAGGAGCTCTACAGGTGTCTCCAAAGGTACATGTTGGGTTGGCGTATTTCGAGATTAGGATTTGTCACTCCGATTGTCGGAGAGGTATCTCTGGGCCCTTTCGGTAATGCACACAACATAAGCCTTGCAAGCATTGCAACTAATGAGTTAGTTGTGAGATGATGTATTACGGAACGAGTAAAAAGACTTGCCGGTAACGAGATTGAACTAGGTATTAAGATACCGACGATCGAATCTCGGGCAAGTAACATACCGATGACAAAGGGAACAACGTATGTTGTTATGCGGTCTGACCGATAAAGATCTTTGTAGAATATGTAGGAGCCAATATGAGCATCCAGGTTCCGCTATTGGTTATTGACTGGAGACGTGTCTCGGTCATGTCTACATTTTTCTCGAACCCGTAGGGTCCGCACGCTTAAGGTTTCGATGACAGTTATATTATGAGTTTATGAGTTTTGATGTACCGAAGGAGTTCGGAGTCCCGGATGAGATCGGGGACATGACGAGGAGTCTCAAAATGGTCGAGACGTAAAGATCGAGATATTGGACGACTATATTCGGACATCGGAAAGGTTCAGAGTGATTCGGGTATTTTTCGGAGTACCAGAGAGTTACGGGAATACGTATTGGGCCTTATTGGGCCATACAGGAAAGAAGAAAAAGGGCCTCAAGGGTGGCCGCACCCCTCCCCTTGGTCTGGTCCGAATTGGACTAGGGAAGGGGGGTGCCCCCTTCCTTCCTTCTCCATTTCCCTTCCTCTTTTCCTATTCCATATGGGAGGTGGAATCCTACTAGGACTAGGGAGTCCTAGTAGGACTCCACACTTGGCGCGCCCCCTCCTAGGGCGGGCCTCCTCCTCCCTTGCTCCTTTATATATGGGGGCAGGGGGGCACCTCTAGACACAAGTTGATCCACGTGATCATATTCTTAGCCGTGTGCGGTGCCCCCTTCCATCATAATCCTCGACAATATTGTAGCGGTGCTTAGGCGAAGCCCTGCGACGGTAGTACATCAAGATCGTCACCACGCCGTCGTGCTAACGGAACTCTTCCCCGACACTTTGCTGGATCGGAGTCCGAGGATCGTCATCGAGCTGAACGTGTGCTAGAACTCGGAGGTGCTGTAGTTTCGGTGCTTGATCGGTCGGGCCGTGAAGACGTACGACTACATCAACCGCGTTGTGCTAACGCTTCCGTTGTCGGTCTACAAGGGTACGTAGATCACACTCTTCCCTCGTTGCTATGCATCACCATGATCTTGCATGTGCGTAGGAATTTTTTTTGAAATTACTACGTTCACCAACAATGGCATCCGAGCCCAGGTTTTATGTGTTGATGTTATATGCACGAGTAGAACACAAGTGAGTTGTGGGCGATATAAGTCATACTGCTTACCAGCATGTCATACTTTGGTTTGGCGGTATTGTTGGACGAAGCGGCCCGGACCGACATTACGCGTATGCTTACGCGAGCGGTTCTCCCGACGTGCTTTGCACAAAGGTGGCTAGCGGGTGACAGTTTCTCCAACTTTAGTTGAACCAAGTGTGGCTACACCCGGTCCTTGCGAAGGTTAAAATAGCACCAACTTGACAAACTATCGTTGTGGTTTTGATGCGTAGGTAAGATTGGTTCTTGCTTAAGCCCGTAGCATCCACGTAAAACTTGCAACAACAAAGTAGAGGACGTCTAACTTGTTTTTGCAGGGCATGTTGTGATGTGATATGGTCAAGACATGATGCTAAATTTTATTGTATGAGATGTTCATGTTTTGTAACCGAGTTATCGGCAACTGGTAGGAGCCATATGGTTGTCGCTTTATTGTATGCAATGCAATCGCGCTGTAATGCTTTACTTTATCACTAAGCGGTAGCGATAGTCGTGGAAGCATAAGATTGGCGAGACGACAACGATGCTACGATGGAGATCAAGGTGTCGTGCCGGTGACGATGGTGATCACGACGGTGCTTCGAAGATGGAGATCACAAGAACAAGATGATGATGGCCATATCATATCACTTATATTGATTGCATGTGATGTTTTCTTATCTTGCTTTGATTGACGGTAGCATTATAAGATGATCTCTCACTAATTATCAAGAAGTGTTCTCCCTGAGTATGCACCATTGCAAAAGTTCTTCATGCTGAGACACCACGTGATGATCGGGTGTGATAGGCTCTACGTTCAAATACAACGGGTGCAAAACAGTTGCACACGCAGAATACTCAGGTTATACTTGACGAGCCAAGCATATACAGATATGGCCTCGGAACATGGAGACCGAAAGTTCGAGCGTGAATCATATAGTAGATATGATCAACATAGCGATGTTCACCAATGAAACTACTCCATCTCACGTTATGATCGGACATGGTTTAGTTGATTTGGATCACGTAATCACTTAGAGGATTAGAGGGATGTCTATCTAAGTGGGAGTTCTTAAGTAATTAATTGAACTTAAATTTATCATGAACTTAGTCCTGGTAGTATTTTGCAAATTATGTTGTAGATCAATAGCTCGCATTGTTGCTTCCCTGTGTTTATTTTGATATGTTCCTAGAGAAAATTGTGTTGAAAGATGTTAGTAGCAATGATGCGGATTGGATCCGTGATCTGAGGTTTATCCTCATTGCTGCACAGAAGAATTATGTCCTTGATGCACCGCTAGGTGATGGACCTATTGCAGGAGCAGATGCAGACATTATGAACGTTTGGCTAGCTCAATATGATGACTGCTTGATAGTTTAGTGCACCATGCTTAATGGCTTAGAATCGGGACTTCAAAGACGTTTTGAACGTCATGGAGCATATGAGATGTTCCAGGAGTTGAAGTTAATATTTCAAGCAAATACCTGAGTTGAGAGATATGAAGTCTCCAACAAGTTCTATAGCTAAAAGATGGAGGAGAATCGCTCAACTAGTGAGCATGTGCTCAGATTGTCTGAGTACTACAATCGCTTGAATCAAGTGGGAATTAATCTTCCAGATAAGATAGTGATTGACAGAATTCTCTAGTCACCATCACCAAGTTAGTAGAACTTCGTGATGAACTATGATATGCAAGGGATAACAGAAACGATTCCCAAGCTCTTCGTACTGCGGAAATTGACGAAGGTAGAAATCGAGAAAAACATCAAGTGTTGATGGTAGACAAGACCACTAGTTTCAAGAAAAGGGCAGAGGGAAGAAGGGGAACTTCAAGAAGAACAGCAAGCAAGTTGCTGCTCAAGTGAAGAAGCCCAAGTCTGGTCCTAAGCCTGAGACTAAGTGTTTCTAATGCAAAGGGACTGGTCACTGGAAGCGGAACTACCCCAAGTGATTGGCAGATGAGAAGGATGGCAAAGTGAACATAAGTATATTTGATATACATGTTATTGATGTGTACTTTACTAGTGTTTATAGCAACCCCTCAGTATTTGATACTAGTTCAGTTGCTAAGATTAGTAACTCGAAACGGGAGTTGCAGAATAAACAGAGACTGGTTAAGGGTGAAGTGGCGATGTGTGTTGGAAGTGGTTCCAAGATTGATATGATCATCATCGCACACTCCCTATACTTTCGGGATTAGTGTTGAACCTGAATAAGTGTTATTTGGGTTTGCGTTGAGCATGAATATGATTTGATCATGTTTATTGTAATACGGTTATTCATTTAAGTAAGAGGATAAATTGTTGTTCTGTTTACATGAATAAAACCTTATATGGTTACACACCCAATGAAAATAGTTCGTTGGATCTCAATCGTAGTGATACACATAATCATAATATTCAAACCAAAAGATGCAAGGTTAATAATGATAGTGCAACTTATTTGTGGCACTGCCGTTTAGGTCATATTGGTGTAAAGCGCATGAATAAACTCCATGCTAATGGGTTTTTGGAATCACTTGATTATGAATCAGTTGATGCTTGCGAACCATGCCTCATGGGCAAGATGACTAAAACGCCGTTCTCCGGAACTATGGAGCGAGCAACTGACTTATTGGAAATAATACATACTGATGTATGAGATCCGATGAGTGTTAAGGCTCGTGGCGGGTATCATTATTTTCTGACCTTCACAGATGATTTGAGCAGATATGGTATATCTACTTAATGAAACACAAGTCTGAAATATTTGAAAAGTTCAAAGAATTTTAGAGTAAAGTGGAGAATCATCATAACAAGAAAATAAAAGTTTCTACGATATGATCGCAGAGGTAAAATATTTGAGTTACGAGTCTGCCCTTCAGTTAAAACAATGTGAAATAGTTTCACTACTCACGCCACCTGGAACACCACAGCATAATGGTGTGTCCGAACATCATAACCGTACTTCATTAGATATGGTGCGATCTATGATGTCTCTTATCGATCTACCACTATTGTTTTGGGGTTATGCATTAAAGACAACTACATTCACGTTTAAAAGGGCACCATCTAAGTCCGTTGAGATGACACAATCTGAACTGTGGTTTGGCAAGAAACCAAAGTTGTCGTTTCTTAAAGTTTGGGATTGTGATGCTTATATGAAAAAGTTTCATCCTGATAAGCTCAAACCCAAATTGGAGAAATATGTCTTCATATGATACCCAAAGGAGACTGTTGGGTACACCTTCTATCACAAATCTGAAGGCAAGACTTTTGTTACTAAATTCGGAGTTTTTCTAGAGAAGGAGTTTCTCTCGAAAGAAGTGAGTGGGAGGAAAGTACAACTTGATGAGGTAACTGTACCTGCTCCCTTATTGGAAAGTAGTTCATCACAGAAATCTGTTCCTGTGACTACTAGACCGATTAGTGAGGAAGCTAATGATGATGATCATGTAACTTCAGATCAAGTTACTACCGAACCTCGTAGGTAAAACCAGAGTGAGATCCGCACCAGTGTGGTACGGTAATCCTATTCTGGAGGTCATGTTACTGGACCATGACGAACTTGCGAACTATGAGGAAGCGATGATGAGCCCAGATTCCGCGAAATGGTTTGAGGCCATAAAATCTGAGATATGATCCATGTATGAGAACAAAGTATGGACTTTGATGGATTTGCCCGATGATCGGCAAGCCATAGAAAATAAATGGATCTTCAAGAGGAAGACGAACGCTGATAGTAGTGTTACTATCTACAAAGCTAGAATTGTCGCAAAAGGTTTTCGACAAGTTCAAGGTGTTGACTACGATGAGATTTTCTCACTCGTATATATGCTTAAGTCTGTCCGAATCATGTTAGCAATTGCCGCATTTTATGAAATCTGGCAAATGGATAAACAAAACTGCATTCCTTAATGGATTTCTTAAAGAAGAGTTGTATATGATGCAACCAGAAGGTTTTGTCAATCCTAAAGGTGTTAACAAAATATGCAAGCTCCAACGATCCATCTATGGACTGGTGCAAGCATCTCGGAGTTGGAATATACGCTTTGATAAGTTGATCAAAGCATATAGTTTTATACAGACTTACGGTGAAGCTTGTATTTACAAGAAAGTGAGTGGGAGCACTACAACATTTCTGATAAGTATATGTGAATGACATATTGTTGATCGGAAATAATATAGAATTATTCTGCAAAGCATAAAGGAGTGTTTTGAAAGAAGTTTTTCAAAGAAAGACCTCGGTAAAGCTGCTTACATATTGAGCATCAAGATCTATAGAGATAGATCAAGACGCTTGATAAGTTTTTTCAATGAGTACATACCTTGACAATATTTTGAAGTAGTTCAAAAATTGGAACGGTCAAAGAAAGAGTTCTTGGCTGTGTTACAAGGTGTGAAATTGAGTAAGACTCAAAGCCCGAGCACGGCAGAAGATAGAAAGAGAATGAAAGTCATTCCCTATGCCTCAGCCATAGGTTCTATAAAGTATGCCATGCTGTGTACCAGATCTATTGTATACCCTACACTGTGTTAAGCAAGGGAGTACAATAGTGATCTAAGAGTAGATCACTAGACGACGGTCAAAATTATCCTTAGTGGAATAAGGAAATATTTATCGATTATGGAGGTGACAAAAGGTTCGTCGTAAAAAGTTACGTCGATGCAAGTTTTGACACAGATCTGGATGACTCTAAGTCTCGATCTAGATACATATTGAAAGTGGGAGCAATTAGCTAGAGTAGCTCCGTGCAGAGCATTATAGACATAGAATTCGCAAAATACTTACGGATCTGTATGTGACAGACCCGTTGACTAAAATTATCTCACAAGCAAAACATGATCACACCTTAGTACTCTTTGGGTGTTAATCACATAAATGATGTGAACTAGATTATTGACTCTAGTAAACCATTTGGGTATAGGTCACATGACGATGTGAACTATGGGTGTTAATCACATGGTGATGTGAACTCTTAGTGTTGAATCACATGGCGATGTGAACTAGATTATTGACTCTAGTGCAAGTGGGAGACTGAAGGAAATATGCCCTAGAGGCAATAATAAAGTTATTATTTATTTCCTTATATCATGATAAATGTTTATTATTCACGGCAGAATTGTATTAACCGGAAACATAATACATGTGTGAATACATAGACAAACAGAGTGTCACTAGTATGCCTCTACTTGACTAGCTCGTTAATCGAAGATGGTTATGTTTCCTAACCATAAACAAAAGAGTTGTTATTTGATTAACGGGATCACATCATTAGGAGAATGATGTGATTGACATGACCCATTCCATTAGCTTAGCACCCGATCGTTTAGTATGTTGCTATTGCTTTCTTCATGACTTATACATGTTCCTATGACTATGAGATTATGCGACTCCCGTTTGCCGGAGGAACACTTTGTGTGCTACCAAACATCACAATGTAACTGGGTGATTATAAAGGAGCTCTACAGGTGTCTCCAAAGGTACATGTTGGGTTGGCGTATTTCGAGATTAGGATTTGTCACTCCGATTGTCGGAGAGGTATCTCTGGGCCCTCTCGGTAATGCACATCACATAAGCCTTGCAAGCATTGCAACTAATGAGTTAGTTGTGAGATGATGTATTACGGAACGAGTAAAGAGACTTGCCGGTAAAGAGATTGAACTAGGTATTAAGATACCGACGATCGAATCTCGGGCAAGTAACATACCGATGATAAAGGGAACAACGTATGTTGTTATGCGGTCTGACCGATAAAGATCTTCGTAGAATATGTAGGAGCCAATATGAGCATCCAGGTTCCACTATTGGTTATTGACTGGAGACGTGTCTCAGTCATGTCTACATTGTTCTCGAACCCGTAGGGTCCGCACGCTTAAGGTTTCGATGACAGTTATATTATGAGTTTATGAGTTTTGATGTACCGAAGGAGTTCGGAGTCCCGGATGAGATCGGGGACATGACGAGGAGTCTCGAAATGGTCGAGACGTAAAGGTCGATATATTGGACGACTATATTCGGACATCGGAAAGGTTCCGAGTGATTCGGGTATTTTTCGGAGTACCCGAGAGTTACGGGAATACGTATTGGGCCTTATTGGGCCATACGGGAAAGAAGAAAAAGGGCCTCAAGGGTGGCCGCACCCCTCCCCTTGGTCTGGTCCGAATTGGACTAGGGAAGGGGGGTGCCCCCTTCCTTCCTTCTCCTTTTCCCTTCCTCTTTTCCTATTCCATATGGGAGGTGGAATCCTACTAGGACAAGGGAGTCCTAGTATGACTCCACACTTGGCGCGCCCCCTCCTAGGGCCGGCCTCCTCCTCCCTTGCTCCTTTATATACGGGGGCAGGGGGGCACCTCTAGACACAAGTTGATCCACGTGATTATATTCTTAGCCGTGTGCGGTGCCCCTTTCCATCATAATCCTCGATAATATTGTAGCGGTGCTTAGGAGAAGCCCTGCGACGGTAGTACATCAAGATCGTCACCACGCCGTCGTGCTAACAGAACTCTTCCCCGACACTTTGTTGGATCGGAGTCCGGGGATTGTCATCGAGCTGAACGTGTGCTAGAACTCGGAGGTGCCGTAGTTTCGGTGCTTGATCGGTCGGGCCGTGAAGACGTACGACTACATCAACCGCGTTGGGCTAACGCTTCCGCTGTCGGTCTACAAGGGTACGTAGATCACACTCTTCCCTCGTTGCTATGCATCACCATGATCTTGCGTGTGTGTAGGAATTTTTTTTTGAAATTACTACGTTCCCCAACAATACCCTACTTCCTGCTTGATTGACTTTGATGAGTATAGTGGTTACAAGAGTTGATCTACCTTGAGATCATAATGGCTAAACTCGAGATGTCTAGCCTGCATGATTATGATTATGATTGCCTCTACAGACTAAACCCTCCGGTTTATATAGACACTAGAGGGGCCTAGGGTTATACAGAGTCGGTTTACAGAGAAAGGAATCCTCACATCCGAACGCTAAGCTTGCCATCCATGCAAAGGAGAATCCCATCCGGACATGGGGAAGGCCTTCTATTGTATCTTTATGGCCCATCAGTCCGGCCCATGTCACATAGCCCGACCACCCGAGGACCATACCCCTTAATCCAGGACTCCCTCAATAAGCTCTATATTCACATACAACGGGTGCAAGCCAGTTTTGCACGTGCAGAATACTCCGGTTAAACTTGACGAGCCTAGCATATGCAGATATGGCCTCGAAACACTGAGACCGAAAGGTCGAACGTGAATCATATAATAGATATGATCAACATAGAGATGTTCACCATTCAAAACTACTGTAACGCCCTCGATGCGAATATATCTCCCACGTGTCGAAGCACGACTTAGAGGCATAACCGCATTGAAAGCAATGTCGCAAGTGAGGTAATCTTCACACAACCCATGTAATACATAAGGGAAAGAGATACATAGTTGGCTTAGAATCGCCACTTCACACAATTACATGAATAAAGCATTACATCATCCAGATACAATCAAGGTCCGACTACGGAACCAAAATAAAGAAGACTACCCCAAATGCTACACAGATCTCCGATCGACCCCAACTGGGCTCCACTACTGATCAACTAGAATGAAACAACATAACAGACAAGATCTTCATCGAGCTCCTCCTTGAGCTTGGTTGAGTCACATGCACGGTATCATCGGCACCTGCAAACTGGTTTTGGAAGTATCTGTGAGTCACAGGGACTCAGCAATCTCGCACCCTCGCGATCAAGACTATTTAAGCTTATAGGTAAGGTAAAAGGTATGAGGTGGAGCTGCAGCAAGCGACTAGCATATTTGGTGGCTAACTTTGCAAAAGAGAGAGAGAAGAGAAGGCAAAAGCACGGTCGAATAACTATGATCAAGAAGTGATCCTAGAACAACCTACGTCAAGCATAACTCCAACACCGTGTTCACTTCCCCGACTCCGTCGGAAAGAGACCATCACGGTTACACACGCGGTTGATGTATTTTAATTAAGGTTAACTTCGGGTTTTCTACAACCGGACATTAACAAATTCCCATATGCCCATAACCGCGGGCACGGCTTTCGAAAGTTCAAAACCCTGCAAGAGTGTCCCAACATAGCCCATCACAAGCTCTCACGGTCAACGAAGGATATTCCTTCTAGCGGGAAGACCCGATCAGGCTCGGAATCCCGGTTACAAGACATCCTCGACAATGGTAAAACAAGTCCAGCAAAGCCGCCCGATGCGCTGACATCCTGATGGGAGTTGCACATATCTCGTTCTCAGGGCAACACCGAATAGGTCAAGCTACGAGTAAAACCAGCCCTCAAGTTTCCTCGAGGTGGCCCCGCAGGCTGCCCATTTCGGACCAACACTTAGACAAGCACTGGCCCGGGGGGGTTAAAATAAAGATGACCCTCGGGATGCGCGACTCCCAAGGGAAAAAAGGCTAGGTGGCGAATGGTAAAACCAATGTTGGGCCTTGCTGGAGGAGTTTTATTCAAAGCGAACTATCAAGGGGTTCCCATTATAACCCAACCGCGTAAGGAACGCAAAATCCGGGAACATAACACCGATATGACGGAAACTAGGGCGGCAAGAGTGGAACAAAACACCAGGCATAAGTCCAAGCCTTCCACCCTTTACCAAGTATATAGATGCATTAATTAAATAATAGATATTGTGATATCCCAACAAGTAAACATGTTCCAACAAGGAACAACACCTCCATGTTCCAACAAGGAACAAACGTCAATCTTCACCTGCAACTAACAACGCTATAAGAGGGGCTGAGTAAAGCGGTAACATAGCCAAACAACGGTTTGCTAGGACAAGGTGGGTTAGAGGCTTGGCTCAACAATATGGGAGGCATGATAAGCAAGTGGTAGGTATCGCAGCATAGGCATAGCAAAAGAGCGAGCAACTAGCAAGCAAAGATAGAAGTGATTTCGAGGGTATGGTCATCTTGCCTGAAACCCCGCAAGGAAGAAGAACGAGTCCATGAAGAAGGCAAACTAACGTAGTCGAATGGATCCTCACAAACACGACGTTCTCGGAACCAACCCGAAGAAGCAACACCGGAAAGAAGCACACAACATAGTAAATAACCACCACATAAACATGACATGATGCACAACCAAGTATGATGCATGTTCGGTTTAATGAGGCATGGTATGGCAAAATGCACAAACAATCCTACAAATTAAGTGGAGCTCAACATGCAACGAGTTGCATATTGAAGAAAACACCACATGACTTATTTAGTTCTCTCTCGTTTATGTACCCAACACGATTAAATGTTGTTAGCATGGCAAGAGGTGAAGCATAAAGAAACTATCTATCTAGGCAAGTTTAAATGAGGCCGGAACAACAAAACAACAAGTCCGGAAAATACTCATGAGCATAATTATGGATTTCATACTGTTCTGCCCTAAACACAATTTTAGATTTGTTAAACATGAAAAGTGATGTCACCAAGTTAAACTAGGCATTTTCCACCCCATTTACATATAAAGTTTGTTAGGTTTGGAGCTACGGTTATTAAGTTATGGAATAAATCATTTTAGCATGGCAATAGGCAAAATTTAAACAAACAACATTTTAAACATTTTAAACATGGATGAAAATGGCAAATTATTAATCTACACAAAATTCTAAGCAAGTTTCATATATTAAATTTTTCAATCCGATGCACGGTTGTGGAATTAATAAATGCATGATCAACAAGGACTTTTCTGTAAAACTGACATCTCTGGATAAATAGGAAAAACCCCCAGAACTGAAAAAAACGTAATGGGCCAAAACTAACTGGGTCAACAGAGTTCAGGAGAGTGGCTGGAGGAGCTGCTCACAGCGGGTCTTGGGTCGGTCCGTGGTGAGGGACACAGGCAGGCCGGCTTGCGGCTGGGCGATGAAGAGGAGACCGGTGGAGGCAGATCCAGGCCTTGAGGTGCTGCAGTGGCCACGCGGTCAACGCGACCAAGACGAGCAGCGCTCGTCTCGGTTGCAGAGGCGGGTCAACAAATTCACCCAGAGCAGAAGCAGCGGCGAGGCTCTCATCGGGAAGAATCAGGGCGGCGGCAGCGGGCGTGCAGGGAAAGGCCGGCGAGGACCAGACTCCGGTGGAGGCGCGAGGGACTTGGCATGCGGGCACAACGATGGAGAAGGGAACATGTCTCTCGTCCTCGCCGTTCGAAGCAGAGGAGGCGCTCGGAGGAGCTCTGGTGGCCGACCGGTGCTCGTCTACAGGAGGTGGACGAGGCCGGGACCTGGACAAGGGCGTCGTGGATGTGGCGGCCGGTGGCAGAGATCCATGCGACAGCAGCAGTAGTGGAGAAGCTTCGGGCGGCCATGGCGTCGAGGCGAAGTAGGCCATGGCGACGGCGGCAGTCGCTGCGAGGGGCGGCGTCATTGCTGGAGTTCAAGAGGGGCTCATCTCCCTGCGCCGACGAGGAGAGCGGGGAGGCTACAAGGACAAGGACGACGACGCGAGGCTTGATGTGGCACTGCTGCGAGAGGCGTCCGGTGAGGCGTCCGTGCTCAGGCACGAGGAGAGGCGTATGGGAGGCGGCGAAGGGCACGGGGCTCAGGCGGGGATGGATGGATCCGCCTGTTTCCGGGCCGGATCCGGCCAACGGGGCGTCGACGGAGCTCCTGCGAGGGTTGACCAAGGCGGCGGCGACCTGCAGCTGATGAAATATAGAGAGAGAGGGAGATCGTGAGAGAGAGCCGGGGAGCATGAGGAAACACAGAGGGGAGGAGGGAGAGGAAGGCCACAGTCCTGCTGGTCCGGTGCTGCCCATCGCCGGCGGGTACGGCTGGCTTGATCCGCTCGGGGTCGAGGTGAGTGCCTCTGTGGGAGGAGGCGGATCGGGAGGAGGTAGTGGCTGGTTGCGTGCGGGTGGATTTGGATCGAGGCTGCCGATTGGGGATTGGTTTCGCGCTGAAACCAAGGGAGAGAGTGGTGGCGGCGGACACGGGATGGATAGGACAGATCCCTAGTTTCTAGGGTTTCATCTGTGTATAAATAGCAGGTGGGTTAAAATAGGGGCTATCCGGTCCCTTCGATCGTAATCGGACGGTCGCGAATACTTATGTTAGGAAGCCCAATTAACAAAACGGAGACGTTTTGTAGACGTTTGGGGATGATCCGGATCCAACGGTGACGACTGCTCGGGTCGGGTCCGGGACAATTTTCGAACGCACGCGCGAGGAGGGTCACGGGCTGACGAGAGACGTTAGGTGGGGCCTGGCGGTGAGTAGTGGACTGTATGGACGGTCTCGAGCTAAGAGAAGAGAAGAGTGAGAGAGGCCCGGCGACTGTTTCCGGAGACCGAAAACATCCGACGTTAGACCGGCTATAGTGCCGCTATAGTTTAACGGTTGGGCTATCAAACGAACTCCGAATGCGATGAAACTTGACAGGCGGTCTATCTACACTATAATAAGACCGCACGCCAACTTTCAACCCAATCCGAGAACATTTTCCGGACACTTATAAAATACTATTTCGGACATGCCGCGGGCGCGTGCAAGTGTGTCTGGGCTCAGAACGGACAACGGACGGAACGAGGAGACCGGGACTAATGCAAGTTTCGAAAACATTATGATGCAATGCACATGATGACATGACAAGATGCGACACGCAAGAAAATGACATGGCAATGATAGCGAATAACTGGAAGACACCTGGTGCGACGGTCTCGGGGCGTTACAGCACTCCACCACTATGAGAGGATCTCGTCCCGAGATCTAGAATGGCATCGGAGGGACAAACGGAAGAGAAAGAGAAGAGGTAAAACTAAGTTGCTTCTTTGACAAACGAGTGAAACCAAAGAACCTTGCAAAGGTTAAGCCATTTCAAGAAAAGAATACAACGGAGATGACGAAGCTGAAAACACTCCGTTAGAAAAGAGGAACAAGGGAGAACAACTTCGGGCAGCACTCTGATTGAAAAGAAAAGGAATTGAATAAGAACTTGATAATATGAGAAGATACTTGATGAAATCACAATACACTGCCTCCGTAACTATTGAATGAATGGAATAAGGGGTAAGAAAGATCTCGGACAGCACTCCGTTTAAAAGAGATGAAAAACTTGATAAAATGAAAGAGCTTGAGCAAAGGTTCACAATACTCCGGTTAAAAGGATAAGCACGATCAAAACATGGTCCCGACAATGCGATAAAATGGGTTGAGGAGAGCAACATCACAATGTCTTCAGAACGGAAGAATAGAAGATAGATAATTGCCATAGGAGAATTGAGAAGAAAATGCCAACTTCTGCTACAAAAGAGCTTGAAAAGGCATCTTTAGGAGAAGGGTTGAACGGAATTGTTGGAAAACCAACAACAAAAAGAGTAAGCTTGTAGTGGGCTTATAGAAAAACAGCTCGAAACTAGAGGTGATAACCTGCCACTCACGGGGAAAGAATTGGATTGATATGAACAAGGAGACGAGAAACTATATCACCGGGAGGATAAATGAAGAACTTGGGTCATTTATAAGCACCATAATAGCAACAATCCATAGGAAAAGCTTTAGGTGAACTATAACCCAAGATAAATCCAACGAAGAGGTTGATGGATTTAAAATATCTCATACTTGGTAAATTGTGAATCATGAAACACGAAGGAAAATTATCAAGAATGACATAACACCACCTCTGATGATACGATAGAAAGAATTGCACTCCGGATTGCAAGATGAAGAATGCTTGAGCTCCTCTGAAAAGAATGTTGATGAACCCTTCGAGAAGGAATTAAATCTTTGATGAGCCTCCGTAATAAGGGATTAATCACTTGGAAGAAACAAGAATAAGGATTACATTATGCTTATCCTTCACCAATTAGATTGATGACAAACAATGGATTTGGCATATTACTTATTCTCATAGAAAAGGATTAAGATAGATATAGCGCAACCTTGAGAAGGTCTTCAACGAACCACCGGCAGCATTGGAAAGAAAGAGTCAATTGAGATTATAATGAAAGAGGAAGAATCTTGGAAGAGCCACCGATAGAATTTAAAATGCACGAAGTAAAGGGATGAATCACCGGGTAAGAATTGTGAAATGAACAAAGTTACTTGAGACAATCTAGATACATGAGAACGAAGGGATCATGAACTAATTAGAGATCACTTGAACGAAGCACCGGTAAGATTGGAGAATGATAACTAACAGTTGAGAATGAATAAACCTGAATTGATGGACTCCGGATAACAAACTGAGAAGACTCTTGAATTGCTCCGAATAGGTGAAAAGAATTCTCACAATCAAAAACAATTATGAGGGGATGGCATCAAGCTAGAATCATGAATCTTCGAGAGGATGGACAAGATTGAGAGAGAAAAATCTTCTTCGGTCTTCAAATGTTGAAAAAGACGATGAGAAACACCACCATGAATCGTTTAGACAACCCAAAAGAATCAAAAGCGAAGAGGTTGAGCCAACAATGAGAAGAATTTAACCGATCTTGGAGAAAGGCATTAGACTGATGATAATTCATTCTTACATCAATCTTTGAAATGTATTTGGAAAACTCCGGGAAAATAAGAAGAGTCAGGTAAGATCCTGGGAAAAAACCTGTGGGTTAGGGCCCACTCAAAATAAACACCGTTGGAATGATTTGGAAGATAGATTGCGCGGGTTGAAATAAATGGCTTGAATAAGTTAACTTCCTCGAAAGATCTTGAAAGAATGAAAATAAACTCTAGCATTTTCTAAGATATCTTCAACACTCCAGAACAGATGAATAGCGAGAGGTGAACGATTAAGAATTGCACCGGCATGAGAGAGCATTGAAACGAGGAAAGTCTATGATCAGTAAAGCTTGACTAGAATCCACCGGAGAAGAAAAAGAATGAAGAATGATGAGCTTATAGAACATCTTCATGAGAACCATCGGGTAAGAATATTGACGGAAAGAATGGAGAGACTTCATATTCATAAGATAGATACCTGATAAAGAAATCCGAGTCCTCGAAGAAAAAGGGTGCGAGGGTGGGAAAACAAAGGCTACTTAGGACGGATGAGACAAACAACATTGAGAAGACTTGATAATTGATCTTGTGAATGTTGACAAGATTGGATCCATTTGAAGAGGAGCACACCGGTTGAAAAGGAATGACAAAACAATCTCGATGATCAAGAAGGATTAGTATTCACATCGGAGTATGAGAACACCATTTGGGGAAGGTATGGAATCAACACTTGACTTCGAAGCAACTCGAATACCACAACTCAAAACAAAACAAAGGATTGGCTTGCAGAATAAGCCGGAACAAACATATGACTGAGATTTCGTCTGAAGTTTTCGTGGTGGGGCCTACACGGGCTCGATCGTATAGCACCATCATGTACAAGGCAGTGCACATGACATACGAAGCGTCCCCGAGTTGGCATAGCCAAGGACTCTTTAAGACACAACGAGACCACTGTAAAACCAACCGTGGATAGGCGGACCACTAGACATCGAACCCCAATTTCATATCATGCATCTGTCGGAAAGATATCCTAAGAGCTACTTGAATTCCCATTTATAAACTCCCGAAACTTTTTGGTTATGCAATCAGGTGTTGGGGATACAGGGGAAGCATAATATCTCACCCAAAACTAGCAAATCCTACATCCAGCTGTATCCATCCTTCAACACATAACCAAGAAACTTTCGGAAATCGTCTACCTCAACCTTCGAAAAGCATCCGTTATACGAGTTATGGCAATACTCCTGAACTCCCGCCCGAGTACTGGGTGGCGTCGAGGTTATCTCACCAACAACTGCATAAAAGAGATTTTGATGTCGGCGAAACTAATCTCAGGTATTACAGAACTGCAACAATAAAATTGTGACGACAACACCTCGGACCTCAACTCCCCGGGACACTGCCACAACCCCTAAATGTCAGGAGGCACCAAGAACAATGTTCTCGTCACAAAACCATCGGAACGATTCCAAGATACCCGCGTGATCCTAAATTTTTTTTAGTGAAATTTGAGAAGAGAAGAGTCAAAACTCTACGTCAGGATGCCTCACCAGAGCGATGAAGGGACTGAGGAGTAAAAAGAAGTCCTGACTCTCTGATATATATAATTCCTAAATGACTCAAAACATTTCTAGACTCAATAACGCCAGCGATTCGATCAAGTAGGGGGCTCCTAAGGTCGAGGAAGGCTCTGATACCAACTTGTGACGCCCTCGATGCGGCTATATCTCCCACGTGTCGAAGCACGACTTAGAGGCATAACCACATTGAAAGCAATGTCGCAAGTGAGGTAATCTTCACACAACCCATGTAATACATAAGGGAAAGAGATACATAGTTGGCTTACAATCACCACTTCACACAATTACATGAATAAAGCATTACATCATCCAGATATAATCAAGGTCCGACTACGGAACCAAATAAAGAAGACTACCCCAAATGCTACACAGATCCACGATCAACCCCAACTGGGCTCCACTACTGATCAACTAGAACGAAACAACATAACGGACAAGATCTTCATTGAGCTCCTCCTTGAGCTTGGTTGAGTCACCTGCACGGTATCATCGGCACCTGCAAACTGGTTTTGGAAGTATCTGTGAGTCACAGGGACTCAGCAATCTCACACCCTCGCGATCAAGACTATTTAAGCTTATAGGTAAGGTAAAAGGAATGAGGTGGAGCTGCAGCAAGCGACTAGCATATTTGGTGGCTAACTTCGCAAAAGAGAGCGAGAAGAGAAGGCAAAAGCACGGCCGAATAACTATGATCAAGAAGTGATCCTAGAACAACCTACATCAAGCATAACTCCAACACCGTGTTCACTTCCCGGACTCCGCCGGAAAGAGACCATCACGGTTACGCACACGGTTGATGTATTTTAATTAAGGTTAACTTCAGGTTTTCTACAACCGGACATTAACAAATTCCCATCTGCCCATAACCACGGGCACGGCTTTCGAAAGTTCAAAACCCTGCAGGGGTGTCCCAACTTAGCCCATCACAAGTTCTCACGGTCAACGAAGGATATTCCTTCTAGCAGGAAGACCCGATCAGGCTCGGAATCCCAGTTACAAGACATCCTCGACAATGGTAAAACAAGTCCAGCAAAGCCGCCCGATGTGCCGACATCCTGATGGGAGCTGCACATATCTCGTTCTCAGGGCAACACCGGATAGGTCAAGCTACGAGTAAAACCAGCCCTCAAGTTTCCCCGAGGTGGCCCCGCAGGCTGCCCATTTCGGACCAACACTTAGACAAGCACTGGCCCGGGGGATTAAAATAAAGATGACCCTCGGGATGCGCGACTCCCAAGGGAAAAAAGGCTAGGTGGCGAATGGTAAAACCAATGTTGGGCCTTGCTGGAGGAGTTTTATTCAAAGTGAACTGTCAAGGGGTTCCCATTATAACCCAACCGCGTAAGGAACGCAAAATCCGGGAACATAACACCGATATGACGGAAACTAGGGCAGCAAGAGTGGAACAAAACACCAGGCATAAGGCCGAGCCTTCCACCCTTTACCAAGTATATAGATGCATTAATTAAATTATAGATATTGTGATATCCCAACAAGTAAACATGTTCCAACAAGGAAGAAAAGGCAAACGGACATAGTCGAACGGATTCTCACAAACACGACGTTCTCGGAACCAACCCAAAGAAGCAACACCGGAAAGAAGCACACAACATAGTAAACAACCACCACATAAACATGACATGATGCACAACCAAGTATGATGCATGTTCGGTTTAATGAGGCATGGTATGGCAAAATGCACAAACAATCCTACAAATTAAGTGGAGCTCAACATGCAACGAGTTGCATATTGAAGAAAACACCACATGACTTATTTAGTTCTCTCTCGTTTATGTACCCAACACGATTAAATGTTGTTAGCATGGCAAGAGGTGAAGCATAAAGAAACTATCTATCTAGGCAAGTTTAAATGAGGCCGGAACAACAAAACAACAAGTCCGGAAAATACTCATGAGCATAATTATGGATTTGATACTGTTTTGCCCTAAACACAAATTTAGATTTGTTAAACATGAAAAGTGATGTCACCAAGTTAAACTAGGCATTTTCCACCCCATTTACATATAAAGTTTGTTAGGTTTGGAGATACGGTTATTAAGTTATGGAATAAATCATTTTAGCATGGCAATAGGCAAAATTTAAACAAACAACATTTTAAAAATTTTAAACATGGATGAAAATGGCAAATTATTAATCGACACAAAATTCTAAGCAAGTTTCATATATTAAATTTTTCAATCCGATGCACGGTTGTGGAATTAATAAATGCATGATCAACAAGGACTTTTCTGTAAAACTGGCATCTTTGGATAAATAGGAAAAAAACCCAGAACTGAAAAAAAATGTAATGGGCCGAAACAAACTGGGTCAACAGAGTTCAGGAGAGTGGCTGGAGGAGCTGCTCACAGCGGGTCTTGGGTCGGTCGGTGGTGAGGGACACAAGCAGGCCGGCTTGCGGTTGGGCCATGAAGAGGAGACCGGTGGAGGCAGATCCAGGCCTTGGGGTGCTGCGGTGGCGACGCGGTCAACGCGACCATGAGGAGCAGTGCTCGTCTCGGTTGCAGAGGCGGGTCAACGAATTCGCCCAAAGCAGAAGCAGCGGCGAGGCTCTCGCCGGGATGAATCAGGGCGGCGACAGCGGGCGTGCAGGGAAAGGCCGGCGAGGACCAGACTCCGGTGGAGGCGCGAGGGACTTGGCGTGCAGGCACAGCGATGGAGAAGGGAACATGTCTATCGTCCTCGCCGTTCGAAGCAGAGGAGGCGCTCGGAGGAGCTCTGGTGGCCAACTGGTGCTCGTATGCAGGAGGTGGACGAGGCCGGGACCTGGACAAGGGCGTCGTGGATGTGGCGCCCGGTGGTAGAGATCCATGCGACAGCAGTAGTAGTGGAGAAGCTTCGGGCAGCCATGGCGTCGAGGCGAGGTAGGCCATGGCGACGGCGGCAGTCGCTGCGAGGGGCGGCGCCATTGCTGGAGTTCGAGAGGGGCTCATCTCCTTGCGCCGACAAGGAGAGCAGGGAGGCTACGAGGACAAGGACAACGGCGCGAGGCTTGATGCGGGACTGCTGCGGGAGGCGTCCGGTGAGGCGTCCGTGCTCAGGCACGAGCAGAGGCGTATGGGAGGCAGCGAAGGGCACGGGGCTCAGGCGGGGATGGATGGATCCGCCTGTTTCCAGGCCGGATCCGGCCAACGGGGCGTCGACGGAGCTCCGGCGAGGGTTGACCAAGGCGGCGGCGACCTGCAGCTGATGAAATACAGAGAGAGAGGGAGATCGTGAGAGAGAGCCTGGGAGCACGAGGAAACACAGAGGAGAAGAGGGAGAGGAAGGCCACAGTCCTGCTGGTCCGGTGCTGCCTATCACCGGCGGGGACGGCTGGCTTGATCCGCTCCGGGTCGAGGTGAGTGCCTCTGCGGGAGGAGGTAGTGGTTGGTTGCGTGCGGGTGGATTTGAATCGCGGATGCCGATTGGGGATTGGTTTCACGCTGAAACCAAGGGAGAGAGTGGTGGCGGCGGACACGGGATGGATGGGACAGATCCCTAGTTTCTAGGGTTTCATCTGTGTATAAATAGCATGTGGGTTAAAATAGGGGCTATCCGGTCCCTTCGATCGTAATCGGACGGTCGCGAATACTTATGTTAGGAAGCCCAATTAACAAAACGGAGACGTTTTGTAGATGTTTGGGGATGATCCGGATCCAACGGTGACGACTGCTCGGGTCGGGTCCGGGACAATTTTCGAACGCGCGCGCGAGGAGGGCCGCGGGCTGACGAGAGAGGTTAGGTAGGGCCTGCCGGTGAGTAGTGGACTGTATAGACGGTCTCGATCTGAGAGAAGAGAAGAGAGAGAGAGGCCCAGCGACTGTTTCCAGAGACCGAAAACATCCGACGTTAGACCGGCTATAGTGCCGCTATAGTTTAACGGTTGGGCTATCAAACAAACTCCGAATGCGATGAAACTTGACAAGCGGTCTATCTACACTATAATAAGACCGCACGCCAACTTTCAACCCAATCCGAGAACATTTTCCGCTCACTTATAAAATACTATTTCGGACATGTCGCGGGCGCGTGCAAGTGTGTCTGGGCTCAGAACGGACAACGGACGGAACGAGGAGACCGAGACTAATGCAAGTTTCGAAAACATGATGATGCAATGACATGATGGCAATGACAGGGAATAACTGGAAGACACCTGCCGCGACGGTCTCGGGGCGTTACAACTACTCCATCTCACGTGATGATCGGACATGGTTTAGTTGATATGGATCACGTGATCACTTAGATGACTAGAGGGATGTCTATCTAAGTGGGAGTTCTTTAGTAATATGATTAATTGAACTTTAATTTATCATGGACTTAGTACCTGATAGTTTTTGCATATCTATGTTGTTGTAGATCAATGGCCCGTGCTAGCCTTCCCTTGAATTTTAATGCGTTCCTAGAGAAAGCTAAGTTGAAAGATTATGGTAGAAATTACACGGACTTGATTCGTAACTTGAGGATTATCCTCATTGCTGCACAGAAGAATTACGTCCTAGAAGCACCGCTAGGTGCAAGACCCGCTGCAGGAGCAACTCCAGATGTTATGAATGTTTGGCAAAGCAAAGCTGATGACTACTCAATAGTTCAGTGTGCCATGCTTTATGTCTTAGAATTGGGACTTCAAAGACGTTTTGAACGTCATGGAGCATATGAGATGTTCCACGAGTTGAAGTTAATATTTCAAGCAAATGACCGGGTTGAGAGATATGAAGTATCCAACAAGTTCTATAGGTGCAAAATGGAGGAGAATAGTTTTGTCAATGAACACATGCTCAGAATGTCTGGGTACCATAACCAGTTGACTCAGCTGGGAGTTAATCTTCCTGATGATAGTGTCATTGACAAAGTTCTTCAATCACTGCCACCAAGCTATAAAGGCTTCGTGATGAACTATAATATGCAAGGGATGGAAAAGACAATTCCCAAGCTCTTCGCGATGCTAAAGGCTGTAGAGGTAGAAATCAAGAAGGAGCATCAAGTGTTCATGGTTAACAAGACCACTAGTTTCAAGAAAAAGAGCAAAGGGAAGAAGGGGAACTTCAAGAAGAACAGCAAGCAAGTTGTTGCTCAAGGGAAGAATCCCAAGTCTGGACCTAAGCCTGGAACTGAATGCTTCTACTGCAAAGGTACTGGTCACTGGAAGCGGAACTGCCCCAAGTATTTGCCGGATAAGAAGGATGGCAAAGTGAAAGGTATATTTGATATGCATGTTATTGATGTGTACCTGCTCTTAGTAGCACCTGGGTATTTGATATTGGTTCTATTGCTTATATTTGCAGCTCGAAACATGGGCTATGGATTAAACGAAGATTGGCTAAGGACGAGGTGACGATGCGCGTGGGAAATGGTTCCAAAGTCGATGTGATCGCCGTCGGCACAATACCTCTACATCTACCATCAGGATTAGTTTTAGACCTAAATAATTGTTATTTGGTGCTAACGTTGAGCATGAACATTATATCTGGATCTTGTTTGATGCGAGATGGTTATTCATTTAAATCAGAGAATAATGGTTGTTCTTGTTGGGAAACGCAATAATTTCAAAAAAAATCCTATGCACACGCAAGATCTATCTAGGTGATGCATTGCAATGAGAGGGGAGAGTGTTGTCCACGTACCCTCGTAGACCGTAAGCGGAAGCGTTATGAAAATATGGTTGATCTAGTCATACGTCTTCATGATCCGACCGATCCTAGCACCGAAGGTACAACACCTCCACGATCTGCACATGTTCAGCTCGGTGACGTCCCACGAACTCTAGATCCAGCTGAGTGTCGAGGGAGAGCTTTGTCAGCACGACGGCGTGATGACGGTGATGATGAAGTTACCGACGCAGGGCTTTGATAACCCACAAGTATAGGGGATCGCAACAGTTTTCGAGTGTAGAGTATTCAACCCAAATTTATTGATTCGACACAAGGGGAGCCAAAGAATATTCTCAAGTATTAGCAGCTGAGTTGTCAATTCAACCACACCTGGAAACTTAATATCTGCAGCTTTAATACCTTTCTCTTTCATAGATTTCTTTGCCTCTTGCATATCTTCAGGACTGAGAAATAGAATACCCCTCTTCTTCGGAGTTGGTTTAGGAATAGGCTCGGGAATTGGCTCCGGAGGTGCCCAATTATTTTCATTTGTCAACATATTATTCAATAGAATTTCAGCTTCATCCGGTGTTCTTTCCCTGAAAACAGAACTAGCACAACTATCCAGGTAATCTCTGGAGGCATCGGTTAGTCCATTATAAAAGATATCAAGTATTTCATTTTTCTTAAGAGGATGATCAGGCAAAGCATTAAGTAATTGGAGAAGCCTCCCCAAGCTTGTGGGAGACTCTCTTCTTCAATTTGCACAAAATTATATATATCCCTTAAAGCAGCTTGTTTCTTATGAGCAGGGAAATATTTAGCAGAGAAGTAATAAATCATATCCTGGGGACTACGCACACAACCAGGATCAAGAGAATTAAACCATATCTTAGCATCACCCTTTAATGAGAACGGAAATATTTTAAGGATATAAAAGTAGTGAGTTCTCTCATCTTTAGTAAATAGGGTAGCTATATCATTTAATTTAGTAAGATGTGCCACAACAGTTTCAGATTCATAACCATGAAAAGGATCAGATTTAACCAAAGTAATTATATCGGGATCAACAGAGAATTCATAATCCTTATCAGTAACAAAAATAGGTGAAGTAGCAAAAGCAGGGTCAGGTTTCATTCTAGCATTTAGGGATTGCTTACTCCATTTAACTAATAATTTTTTAAGTTTAGTTCTATTTCTGCAAGCTAAAATAGCTAAAGAAGCATCTTGATCAAAAACATAACCCTTAGGGATGGCAAGTGGTTCTTCATCATCACTTTCATCAGTATCATCAGATTCAATATTTTCAATTTCTCTAGCCCTGGCAAGTTGTTCATCAAGAAAAGCACTAAGTGGCATAGTAGTATCAGGCATAGAGGTAGTTTCATCATAAGTATCATGCATAGCAGAAGTGGCATCATCAATAACATGCGACATATCAGAGTGAATAGCACAAGCAGGTGTAGGTGTCGCAAGCTTACTCAAAACAGAAGGTGAATCAAGTGCAGAGCTAGATGGCAGTTCCTTACCTCCCCTCGTAGTTGAGGGATAGATCTTGGTTTTTGGATCTCTCAAGTTCTTCATAATGATAAGCACATATATATATATATATATATCCCAAGTGACTGAAAGAATAGAGCTATGCTCCCCGGCAACGGCGCCAGAAAATAGTCTTGATAACCTACAAGTATAGGGGATCACAACAGTTTTCGGGGGTAGAGTATTCAACCCAAATTTATTGATTCGACACAAGGGGAGCCAAAGAATATTCTCAAGTATTAGCAGCTGAATTGTCAATTCAACCACACCTGGAAACTTAATATCTGCAGCAAAGTGTTTAGTAGCAAAGTAATATGATAGTAATGATAACAGTAGCAAAAGGTAACAGCAGTAAAAGCAATGTTTTTGGTATTTTGTAGTGATGATAGCAATAGCAACGGGAGAGTAAATAAGCGAAGAACAATATATGGAAAGCTCGTAGGCAATGGATCGGTGATGGATAATTATGCTAGATGTGGTTCATCATGTAATAGTCATAACCTAGGGTGACACAAAACTAGCTCCAGTTCATTGATATAATGTAGGCATGTATTCCGAATATAGTCATACGTGCTTATGGAAAAGAACTTGCATGACATCTATTGTCCTACCCTCGCGTGGCAGTGGGGTCCTTACGGAAACTAAGGGATATTAAGGCCTCCTTCTAATAGAGAACCGGAACAAAGCATTAACACATAGTGAATACATGAACTCCTCAAACTACGGTCATCACCGGTAAGTATCCCGATTATTGTCACTTAGGGGTTAACGGATCATAACACGTAATAGGTGACTATAGACTTGCAAGATAGGATCAAGAACACTCATATATTGATGAAAACATAATAGGTTCATATCTGAAATCATGGCACTCGGGCCCTAGTGACAAGCATTAAGCATGGCAAAGTCATAGCAACATCAATCTCAGAACATAGTGGATACTAGAGATCAAACCCTAACAAAACTAACTTGATTACATGATAGATCCCACCCAACCCATCACCGTCCAGCAAGCCTACGATGGAATTACTCACACACGGCGGTGAGCATCATGAAATTGGTGATGGAGGATCATTGATGATGACGATGGCGACTGATTCCCCTCTCCGGAGCCCCGAATGGACTCCAGATCAGCCCTCCCGAGAGGTTTTAGGGCTTGGCCGCGGCTCCGTATCGTAAAACGCGATGATTTCTTCTCCCTGATTTTTTTCTCATTGAAACTCAATATATGGAGGTGGAGTTGGAGTCGGAGACGCAATAGGGGACCCACGAGGTAGGGGGCGCGCCCTAGGGGGGCAGGCGCGCCCCCCACCCTCGTGGAGAGACGGTGGGCCCCCTGGCCTTCATCTTTGGCAGGTATTTTTCTTATTTTCTGAAAAGTATCTCCGTGAAGTTTAAGGTCATTCTGAGAACGTTTGCTCCTATACATAAATAACACCATGGTAATTCTGCTGAAAACAGCGTCAGCCCGGGTTAGTTCCATTCAAATCATGCAAGTTAGAGTCCAAAACAAGGGCAAAAGTGTCTGGAAAAGTAGATACGTTGGAGACGTATCAGGCTTCGCCCAAGCTCTACAACGATATGACCGATGTGGAAATCTGTGGAGGGGGCACCGCACACGGCTAAGAGATCAACTTGTGTATCTATGGGGTTCCCCCCTCCCCCGTATATAAAGGAGTGGAGGAGGGGGAGGGCCGGCCCCTCTATGGCGCACCCAAGAGGAGTCCTAGTCCCACCAGGAGTAGGATTCCCCCCTTCCCTAGTTGGATTACGAGATGAAGGAAGGGGGAGAGAGAGGGAAGGAAAGGGGGGCCGGCCCCCCCCAACCAATTCGGATTGAGCTTGGGGAGCCTCCTAGGCTCCCTTCTCCTCTCTCCCACTATGGCCCAATAAGGCCCATATACTTCCCGGGGGGTTCCGGTAACCTCCCGGTACTCCGGTATATTCCCAAACTCACCCGGAACCATTCTGATGTCCAAACATAGGCTTCCAATATATCGATCTTTATGTATCGACCATTCTGAGACTCCTCGTCATGTCCGTGATCTCATCCGGGAATCCGAACAACCTTCGGTACATCAAATCACATAACTCATAATACAAATCGTCATCGAACATTAAGCATGCGGACCCTATGGGTTCGAGAACTATGTAGACATGACCGAGACACATCTCCGGTCAATAACCAATAGCGGAACCTAGATGCTCATATTGTCTCCTACATATTATACGAAGATCTTTATCGATCAAACTGCATAACAACATACGTCGTTCCCTTTGTCATCGGTATGTTACTTGCCGGAGATTCGATCGTTGGTATCATCATACCTAGTTCAATCTCGTTTCTGGCAAGTCTCTTTACTCGTTCCATAATGCAACATCCCATAACTAACTCAGTCACATTGCTTTCAAGGCTTATAGTGATGTGCATTACCGAGAGGGCCCAGAGATACCTCTCCGATAATCAGAGTGACAAATCCTAATCTCGATCTATGCCAACTCAACATACACCATTGGAGACACCTGTAGAGCATCTTTATAATCACCCAATTACATTGTGACGTTGGTAGCACAATAAGTGTTCCTCCGGTATTCGGGATTTGCATAATCTCATAGTCATAGGAACATGTATAAGTTATGGAGAAAGCAATAGCAATAAACTAAACGATCATAGTGCTAAGCTAACGGATGGGTCAATGATATGTCTCCAACGTATCTATAATTTTTTATTGTTCCATGCTATTATATTGTCAACCTTGGATGTTTTTATATGCATTTATATGCTATTTTATATGATTTTTGGGACTAACCTATTAACCTAGATCCTAGTGCCAGTTTCTGTTTTTTTCCTTGTTTTAGAGTATCGCAGAAAAGGAAAATCAAACAGAGTCCAATTGACCTGAAACTTCACGGAACTTATTTTTGGAACGGAAGCAATCCAGAAGACTTGGAGTGTACGTAAGGGAAGCAACGAGGAAGACACGAGGCAGGGGGTGCGTCCACCCCCTTGGGCGCGCCCTCCACCCTCATGGGCCCCTTGTGGCTCCCCTAACGTATTTCTTCCTCCTATATATACCAATATACCCTAAAACCATCGAGGAGCACAATAGATCGGGAGTTCCGCCGCTAGAAGCCTCCGTAGCCACCGAAAACCAATCTAGACCCGTCCCGGCACCCTGCCGGAGGGGGAATCCCTCTCCGGTGGCCATCTTCATCACCCCGGTGCTCTCCATGATGAGGAGGGAGTAGTTCTCCCTCGGGACTGAGGGTATGTACCGGTAGCTATGTGTTTGATCTCTCTCTCTCTCTCTCGTGTTCTTGAGGTGGTACAATCTCGATGTATCGCGAGCTTTGCTATTATAGTTGGATCTTATGATGTTTTCCCCCTCTACTCTCTTTTAATGGTTTTAGTTTTCCCTTTGAAGTTATCTTATCGAATTGAGTCTTTAAGGATTTGAGAACACTTGATGTATATCTTGCGTGGGATAACCGTGGTGACAATGGGTTATTCTATTGATTCACTTGATGTATGTTTTGGTGATCAACTTGCGGGTTCCGCCCATGAACCTATGCATAGGGGTTGGCACACGTTTTCATCTTGACTCTCCGGTAGAAACTTTGAGGCACTCTTTGAAGTACTTTGTGTTGGTTTGAATAGATGAATCTGAGATTGTGTGATGCATATCGTATAATCATACCCGCGGATACTTGAGGTGACATTGGAGTATCTAGGTGACATTAGGGTTTTGATTGATTTGTGTCTTAAGGTGGTATTCTAGTACGAACTCTAGGATAGATTGAACGGAAAGAATAGCTTCGTGTTATTCTACTACGGACTCTTGAATAGATCGATCAGAAAGGATAACTTTGAGGTGGTTTCGTACCCTACAATAATCTCTTAGTTTGTTCTCCGCTATTAGTGACTTTGGAGTGACTCTTTGTTGCATGCTGAGGGATAGTTATATGATCTAATTATGTTATTATTGTTGAGAGAACTTGCACTAGTGAAAGTATGAACCCTAGGCCTTGTTTCAACGCATTGCAGTACCGTTTGTGCTCACTTTTATCATTAGTTACCTTGCTGTTTTTATATTTTCAGATTACAAAAACCTTTATCTACCATCCATATACCACTTGTATCACCATCTCTTCGCTGAACTAGTGAACCTATACAATTTACCATTGTATTGGGTGTGTTGGGGACACAAGAGACTCTTTCTTATTTGGTTGCAGGGTTGCTTGAGAGAGACCATCTTCATCCTACGCCTCCTACGGATTGATAAACCTTAGGTCATCCACTTGAGGGAAATTTGCTACTGTCCTACAAACCTCTGCACTTGGAGGCCCAACAACGTCTACAATAAGAAGGTTGTGTAGCAGACATCAGTCAAGTCAATCACATCATTCTCTAATGATGTGATCCCGTTCTTCAGATGGAAACTCTTTATCCATGGCTAGGAAACTTAACCATCTTTGATTAACGAGCTAGTCAAGTAGAGGCATACTAGTGACAATCTGTTTGTCTATTTATTCACACATGTACTAAATTTCCGGCTAATACAATTCTAGCATGAATAATAAACATTTATCATGATATAAGGAAATATAAATAACAACTTTATTATTGCCTCTAGGGCATATTTCCTTCAGTCTCCCATTTGCACTAGAGTCAATAATCTAGATTACATTATAATGATTCTAACACCCATGGAGTCCTGGTGCTGATCATGTTTTGCTCGTGAGAGAGTCTTAGTCAACGGGTCTGCAACATTCAGATCCGTATGTATCTTGCAAATCTCTATGTCTCCCTCCTTGAGTTGATCGTGGATGGAATTGAAGCGTCTCTTGATGTGCTTGGTTCCTTTGTGAAATCTGGTTTCCTTTGCCAAGGCAATTGCACCAGTATTGTCACAAAAGATTTTCATTGGACCCGATGCACTAGGTATGACACCTAGATCGGATATGAACTCCTTCATACAAACTCCTTCATTTGCTGCTTCCAAAGCAACTATGTACTCCACTTCACACGTCGATCCTGTCATGATGCTCGGCTTGGAACTGCACCAACTGACAGCTCCACCATTCAATAAAAATATGTATCCGGTTTGTGACTTAGAGTCATCCGGATCAGTGTCAAAGCTTGCATCGACGTAACCGTTTATGACGAGCTCTTTGTCAACTCCATATATGAGAAACATATCCATAGTCCTTTTCAGGTATTTCGGGATGTTCTTTACCATTGTCCAGTGATCCACTCCTGGATTACTTTGGTACCTCCCTGCTAAACTAATAGCAAGGCACACATCAGGTCTGGTACACAGCATTGCATACATGATAGAACCTATGGCTGAAGCATAGGGAATGACTTTAATTTTCCCTCTATCTTCTGCAGTGGTCGGGCATTGAGTCTGACCCAACTTCACACCTTGTAACACAGGCAAGAACCCTTTCTTTGCTTGATCCATTTTGAACTTCTTCAAAACTTTATCAAGGTATGTGCTTTGTGAAAATCCAATTAAGCGTCTTGATCTATCTCTATAGATCTTGATGCCCAATATATAAGCAGCTTCACCGAGGTCTTTCATTGAAAAATTCTTATTCAAGTATCCTTCTATGCTATTCAGAAATTCAGTATCATTTCCGATCAGCAATATGTCATCCATATATAATATCAGAAATGCTACAGAGCTCCCACTCACTTTGTTGTAAATACAGGCTTCTCCAAAAGACTGTATAAAACCATATGCTTTGATCACACTATCAAAGCGTGCATTCCAACTCCGAGAGGCTTGCACCAATCCATAAATGGATCGCTGGAGCTTGCACACTTTGTTTGCACCTTTTGGATCGACAAAACCTTCTGGTTGCATCATATACAACTCTTCTTTAAGATATTCATTAAGGAATGCAATTTTGACATCCATTTGCCAAATTTCATAATCATAAAAAGCGGCAATTTCTAACATGATTCGGACGGACTTAAGCATCACTACGGGTGAGAAGGTCTCATCGTAGTCAACTCCTTGAAGTTGTCGAAAACCTTTTGCAACAAGTCGAGCTTTGTTGACAGTAACATTATCGTCAGCATCAGTCTTCTTCTTGAAGATCCATTTATTCTCTATCGCCTGCCGATCATCGGGCAAGTCAACCAAAGTCCACACTTTGTTCTCATACATGGATCCCATCTCAGATTTCACTGCCTCAAACCATTTTGCGAAATCTGGGCTCATCATTGGTAACTCTCCAACGTATCTATAATTTTTGATTGCTCCATGTTATATTATCTTCCATTTTGGACATTATTGGGCTTTATTATCCACTTTTATATTATTTTTCGGACTAACCTACTAACCGGAGGCCCAGTCCAGAATTGCTGTTTTTTTGCCTATTTTAGGGTTTTGAAGAAAAGGAATATCAAACAGAGTCCAAACGGAATGAAACCTTCGAGAACGTGATTTTTGGAACGAATAAGATCCAGGAGACTTGGACCCTACGTCAAGCAACCAACGGGGA
>NC_041384.1:476140204-476193711 GCF_002162155.2 Triticum dicoccoides | reverse complement strand
ACTTCTTCCTCCTATATATACCTACGTACCCCCAAACGATCAGATACGGAGCCAAAACCCTAATTCCACCGCCGTAACTTTCTGTATCCACGAGGTCCCATCTTGGGGCCTGTTTCGGAGCTCCGCCGGAAGGGGCTTCGATCATGGAGGGCTTCTACATCAACACCATAGCCTCTCCGATGAAGTGTGATTAGTTTACCCCAGACCTTCGGGTCCATAGTTATTAGCTAGATGGCTTCTTCTCTCTTTTTGGATCTCAATACAAAGTTCTCCCCCTCTCTTGTGGAGATCTATTCGATGTAATCTTCTTTTTGCGGTGTGTTTGTTGAGACCGATGAATTGTGGGTTTATGATCAAGTTTATCTATGAACAATATTTGAATCTTCTCTGAATTCTTTTATGTATGATTGGTTATCTTTGCAAGTCTCTTCGAATTATCAGTTTGGTTTGGCCTACTAGATTGATCTTTCTTGCAATGGGAGAAGTGCTTAGCTTTGGGTTCAATCTTGCGGTGTCCTTTCCCAGTGACAATAGGGGCAGCAAGGCACGTATCGTATTGTTGCCATCGAGGATAACAAGATGGGGTTTTCATCATATTGCATGAGTTTATCCCTCTACATCATGTCATCTTGCTTAAGGCGTTACTCTGTTCTTATGAACTTAATACTCTAGATGCATGCTGGATAGCGATCGATGTGTGGAGTAATAGTAGTAGATGCAGGCAGGAGTCGGTCTACTTGTCTCAGACGTGATGCCTATATACATGATCATACCTAGATATTCTCATAACTATGCTCAATTCTGTCAATTGCTCAACAGTAATTTGTTCACCCACTGTAAAATACTTATGCTCTTGAGAGGAGCCACTAGTGAAACCTATGGCCCCCGGGTCTATCCTCATCATATTAATCTTCCAATACTTAGTTATTTCCTTTGCTTTTATTTTATTTTGCATCTTTATCATAAAAATACCAAAAATATTATCTTATCATATCTATCAGATCTCACTCTCGTAAGTGACCGTGTAGGGATTGACAACCCCTTATTGCGTTGGTTGCGAGGATTTATTTGTTTTCTGCAGGTGCGAGGGACTCACACGTAGCCTCCTACTGGATTGATACCTTGGTTCTCAAAAACTGAGGGAAATACTTACGCTAGTTTGTTGCATCAACCTTTCCTCTTCAAGGGAAAACCAACGCAGTGCTCAAGAGATAGCAAGAAGGATTTCTGGCGCCGTTGCCGGGAGGTCTACGCAATAGTCAACATACCAAGTACCCATCACAAACCCTTATCTCCCGCATTACATTATTTGCCATTTGCCTCTCATTTTCTTCTCCCCCACTTCACCCTTGTCGTTTTATTCACCCTCTCTCTCTATTCTCCCTATCTTTTCTGTTTGCCTCTTTTTGCCCGTTCCTCGTTTGCTTGTGTATTGGATTGCTTGCTTGTCACGATGGCTCAAGATAACACTAAATTGTGTTACTTTACCAATACCAACAACAATGATATTATTAGCACTTCGATTGCTCCTCTTACCGATGCTGAATCTTGTGAAATTAATGCTGCCTTGCTGAATCTTGTCATGAAAGATCCGTTTTCCGGCCTTCCTAGTGAAGATGTCGCTACCCATCTAAATAGCTTCGTTGATTTGTGTGATATGCAAAAGAAGAAAGATGTGGACAATGATATTGTTAAATTGAAGCTATTTCCTTTTTAGCTTAGAGATTGTGCTAAAGCTTGGTTTTCGTCTTTGCCTAAAAATAGTATTGATTCCTAGAATAAGTGCAAAGATGCTTTTATCTCTAAGTATTTTCCTCCCTCTAAGATCATCTCTCTTAGAAATGATATTATGAATTTTAAGCTACTTGATCATGAACATGTTGCACAAGCTTGGGAGAGGATGAAATTAATAATACGTAATTGCCCAACACATGGTTTGAATTTGTGGATGATTATACAAATTTTTTTATGCCGGATTGAATTTTGCTTCTAGAAATATTTTAGATTCGGCCGCGGGAGGCACTTTTATGGAAATCACTTTAGGATAAGCTACTAAACTCCTAGATAATATTATGGTTAATTATTCTCAATGGCACACTGAAAGATCTACTAATAAGAAAGTGCATGCTATAGAAGAAATTAATGTTTTGAGTGGAAATATGGATGAACTTATGAAATTATTTGCTAATAAAAGTGTTTCTTATGATCCTAATGATATGCCTTTGTCTACTTTGATTGAGAATAATAATGAATCTATGGATGTGAATTTTGTTGGTAGGAATAATTTTTGTAACAACGCGTATAGAGGAAACTTTAATCCTAGGCCTTATCCTACTAATTCCTCTAATAATTATGGTAATTCCTACAACAGTTCTTATGGAAATTTTAATAAGATGCCCTCTGATTTTGAATATAATATTAAATAATTTATTACTTCACAAAAGAATTTCAATGCTTTGATTGAAAAAAAATTGCTTAAGATTGATGAGTTGGCTAGGAACATTGATATAATTTCTCTTGATGTTGATTCTTTGAAACTTAGATCTATTCCTCCTAAGCATGGTATCAATCAGTCTCTCAAAGCCATGAGAATTTCCATTTATGAGTGCAAAGAAAGAACCGCTAGGATGCGTGCTAAGAAAGATTCCTTTATAAGAGTGTGTTCTTCTAGTTTCCATGATATTAAAGATGAAGATCTAAAAGTTATTGATGTCTCCCCTATTAAATCTTTGTTTTGCAATATGAATATTGATAATGATGGGACTGAATATGATCCACCTTTACCTAGAAGGCGTTCCAAAAATTCAGAGTTTTTAGACCTTGATGCTAAATTTGATAAAAGTGGGATTGAAGAGATCAAAACTCTTGATGTTAATGAACCTACTATTTTGGATTTCAAGGAATTTAATTATGATAATTGCTCTTTGATAGATTGTTTTTCCTTGTTGCAATCCGTGCTAAATTCTCCTCATGCTTATAGTCGAAATAAAGCTTTTACCAAACATATCGTTGATGCTTTGATGCAATCTTATGAAGAAAAACTTGAGTTGGAAGTTTCTATCCCTAGAAAACTTTATGATGAGTGGGAACCAACTATTAAAATTAAAATTAAAGATCATGAATGCTATGCTTTGTGTGATTTGGGTGTTAGTGTTTCCACGATTCCAAAGACTTTGTGTGATTTGTTAGGTTTCCGTGATTTTGATGATTGCTCGTTAAACTTGCGCCTTGCGGATTCTACTATTAAGAAACCTACGGGAAGAATTAATGATGTTATTATTGTTGCAAATAGGAATTATGTGCCCGTAGATTTTATCGTTCTTGATATAGATTGCAATCCTTCATGTCCTATTATTCTTGGTAGACCTTTCCTTAGAACGATTGGTGCAATTATTGATATGAAGGAAGGGAATATTAGATTCCAATTTCCGTTAAGGAAAGGCATGGAACACTTTCCTAGAAATAAAATTAAATTACCTTATGAATCTATTATGAGAGCCACTTATGGATTTCCTACCAAAGATGGCAATACCTAGATCTATCCTTGCTTTTTATGCCTAGCTAGGGGCGTTAAACAATAGCGCTTATTGGGAGGCAACCCAATTTTCTTTTTATTCCTTTCTTTTTTCTCCTGTTTAGTAATAAATAATTTATCTAGCCTCTGTTTTGGTCATGTTTTTTGTGTTTAATTAGTGTTTGTGCCAAGTAGAAACGTTGGGAAGACTTGGGAAAAGTCTTGTTAATCTTGCTGTAAAAAATAGAAACTTTTATTTGGAAAGTGATATTTAGTTAATTATTTTTGAAGATGATTAATAGATAAATTCCTAACGTCCAGCAGTTTATTTTAGAATTTTTGGGGTTCCAGATCTTGCGCTAGCTACAGATTACTACAGACTATTCTGTTTTTGACAGATCCTGTTTTTCGTGTGTTGTTTGCTTATTTTGATGAATCTATGACTAGTAAAATAGTTTATAAACCATAGAGAAGTTGGAATACAGTAGGTTTAACACCAATATAAATAAAGAATGAGTTCATTACAGTACCTTTAAGTGGTCTTTTGTTTTCTTTCGCTAACGGAGCTCACGAGATTTTCTACTTTAAGTTTTGTGTTGTGAAGTTTTCAAGTTTTGGGTAAGGATTTGATAGATTATGGAACAAGGAGTGGAAAGAGCCTAAGCTTGGGTATGCCCATGGAACCCCCAAGATAAACTAAGGACACAAAAAATCCAAAGCTTGGGGATGCCCCGGAAGGCATCCCCTCTTTCGTCTACTTCCATCGGTAACTTTACTTGGAGCTATATTTTTATTCACCACATGAGAATGTGTTTTGCTTGGAGCGTCTTGTATGATTTGAGTCTTTGCCTTTTAGTTTAACACAATCATCTTTTCTGTAAACACCTTTTGAGAGAGACACACATGATTCGGAAATTGTTAGAATACTCTATGTGCTTCACTTATATCTTTTGAGTTATATAGTTTTGCTCTAGTACTTCACTTATATCTTTTAGAGCACGGTGGTGGATTTGTTTTATAGAAACTATTGATCTCTCATGCTTCACTTAGATTATTTTGAGAGTCTTAAATAGCATGGTAATTTTCTTAAATAATCCTAATATGCTAGGTATTCAAGATTAGTAAAAAAATTCTTATGAGTGTTTTGAATACTAAGAGAAGTTTGATGCTTGATGATTGTTTTGAGATATGGAGGTAGTGATATTAAAGTTGTGCTAGTTGAGTAGTTGTGAAATTGAGAAATACTTGTGTTGAAGTTTGCAAGTCCCGTAGCATGCACGTATGGTAAACGTTATGTAACAAATTTGAAGCATGAGGTGTTCTTTGATTGTCTTCCTTATGAGTGGCAGTCGGGGACGAGCGATGGTCTTTTCCTACCAATCTATCCCCCAAGGAGCATGCGCATAGTGCTTGGTTTTTGATGACTTGTAGATTTTTGCAATAAGTATGTGAGTTCTTTATGACTAATGTTGAGTCCATGGATTATACGCACTCTCACCTTTCCATCATTGCTAGCCTCTTCGGTACCATGCATTGCCCTTTCTCACATTGAGAGTTGGTGCAAACTTCGCCGGTGCATCCAAACCCCGTGATATGATATTCTCTTTCACACATAAGCCTCCTTATATCTTCCTCAAAACAGCCACCATACCTACCTATTATGGCATTTCCATAGCCATTCCGAGATATATTGCCATGCAACTTTCCACCATCCTGTTTATCATGACACGTTCATCATTGTCATATTGCTTTGCATGATCATGTAGTTGACATCGTATTTGTGGCAAAGCCACCGTTCATAATTATTTCATACATGTCACACTTGGTTCATTGCATATCCCGGTACACCGTCGGAGGCATTAATATAGAGTCAGACCTTGTTCTAGTATCAAGTTGTAATCATTGAGTTGTAAATAAATAGAAGTGTGATGATCATTATTTAATAGAGCATTGTCCCAATAAAAAAATAGAAAGGCCAAATAAAAAAAGAGAAGGCCCAAAAAAAGAGAAATGAAAAGGGACAATGCTACTATCTTTTTTTTCCACACTTGTGCTTCAAAGTAGCACCATGATCTTCATGATAGAGAGTCTCTTGTTTTGTCACTTTCATATACTAGTGGGAATTTTTCATTATAGAACTTGGCTTGTATATTACAACAATGGGCCTCCTCAAGTGCCCTAGGTCTTCGTGAGCAAGCAAGTTGGATGCACACCTACTAGTTTCTTTTGTTGAGCTTTCATACATTTATAGCTCTAGTGCATCCGTCGCATGGCAATCCCTACTCCTTGCATTAACATCAATCGATGGCCATCTCCATAGTCCATTGATTAGCCTCGTTGATGCGAGACTTTCTCCTTTTTTTTCTCCACATAACCCCCATCATTATACTCTATTCCACCCATAGTGCTATATCCATGGCTCACGCTCATGTATTGCGTGAAGGTTTACAAAGTTTGAGATTACTAAAGTATGAAACAATTGCTTGGCTTGTCATCGGGGTTGTGCATGATGAGAGCATTCTTGTGTGAAGAAAATGGAGCTTGACTAAACTGTATGATTTTGTAGGGATGAACTTTATTTGGCCATGTTATTTTGAGAAGACATAATTGCTTAGTTAGTATGCTTAAAGTATTATTATTTATATGTCAATATTAAACTTTTATCTTGAATCTTTCGGATCTGAATATTCATGCCACAATTAAGAAGAATTACATTGAAATTATGCCTAGTAGCATTCCACATCAAAAATTCTATTTTTATCATTTACCTACTCGAGGACGAGCATGAATTAAGCTTGGGGATGCTTGATACGTCTCCAGCGTATCTATAATTTTTGATTGCTCCATGCTATATTATCTTCCGTTTTGGACATTATTGGGCTTTATTATCCACTTTTATATTATTTTTGGGACTAACCTACTAACCGGAGGCCCAGCCCAGAATTGTCGTCTTTTTGCCTATTTAAGGGTTTCGAAGAAAAAGAATATCAAACGCAGTCCAAAAGGAATGAAACCTTCGGGGACGTGATTTTTGGAACGAATAAGATCCAGGAGACTTGGACCCTACGTCAAGCAACCAACAGGGAGGCCGCGAGGTAGGGGGCGCGCCTACCCCCCCCCCCCCAGGCGCACCCTCCACCCTCGTGGGCCCCCTATTGCTCCACCAACGTACTTCTTCCTCCTATATATACCTACGTACCCCCAAACGATCAGATACGGAGCCAAAAACCCTAATTCCACCACCATAACTTTCTGTATCCACGAGATCCCATCTTGGGGCCTGTTCCAGAGCTCCGCCGGAGGGGGCATCGATCACGGAGGGCTTCTACATCAACACCATAGCTCTCCGATGAAGTGTGAGTATTTTACCTCAGACCTTCGGGTCCATAGTTATTAGCTAGATGGCTTCTTCTCTCTTTTTGGATCTCAATACAAAGTTCTCCCCCTCTCTTGTGGAGATCTATTCGATGTAATCTTCTTTTTGCGGTGTGTTTGTTGAGAACGATAAATTGTGGGTTTATGATCAAGTTTATCTATGAACAATATTTAAATCTTCTCTGAATTCTTTTATGTATGATTGGTTATCTTTGCAAGTCTCTTCGAATTATCAGTTTGGTTTGGCTTAGTAGATTGATCTTTCTTGCAATGGGAGAAGTGCTTAGCTTTGGGTTCAATCTTGCGGTGTCCTTTCCCAGTGACAGTAGGGGCAACAAGGCACGTATTGTATTGTTGCCATCGAGGATAACAAGATGGGGTTTTCATCATATTACATGAGTTTATCCCTCTACATCATGTCATCTTGCTTAAGGCGTTACTCTGTTCTTATGAACTTAATACTCTAGATGCATGTTGGATATCGGTCGATGTGTGGAGTAATAGTAGTAGATGCAGGAAGGAGTCAGTCTACTTGTCTCGGACGTGATGCCTATATACATGATCATACCTAGATATTCTCATAACTATGCTCAATTCTGTCAATTGCTCAACAGTAATTTGTTCACCCATCATAAAATACTTATGCTCTTGAGAGAAGCCACTAGTGAAACCTATGGCCCCTGGGTCTATCCTCATCATATTAATCTTCCAATACTTAGTTATTTCCTTTGCTTTTATTTTACTTTGCATATTTATCATAAAAATACCAAAAATATTATCTTATCATATCTATCAGATCTCACTCTCGTAGGGATTGACAACCACTTATTGCGTTGGTTGCAAGGATTTATTTGTTTTGTGCAGGTGCGAGGGACTCGCGCGTAGCCTCCTACTGGATTGATACCTTGGTTCTCAAAAACGGAGGGAAATACTTACGCTAGTTTGTTGCATCACCCTTTCCTCTTCAAGGGAAAACCAACGCAGTGCTCAAGAGGTAGCAATCATCGCTTTCTCATAGTTAGTAGGTTCGTCATGGTCAAGTAACATGACCTCCAGAACAGGATTACCGTACCACTCTGGTGCGGATCTTACCATGGTTGACCTACGAGGTTTGGTAGTAATTTGATCAGAAGTTTCATGATCATTATCATTAGCTTCCTCACTTACTGGTGTAGGAATCACTGGAACTAATTTCTGTGATGAACTACTTTCCAATAAGGGAGTAGGTACAATTACCTCGCCAAGTTTTACTTTCCTCCCACTCATTTCTTTCGAGAGAAACTCCTTCTCTTGAAAGGATCCGTTCTTAGCAAAGAATATCTTGCCTTTGGATCTGTGATAGAAGGTGTACCCAACAGTCTCCTTTGGGTATCCCATGAAGACACATTTCTCCGATTTGGGCTTGAGCTTATAAGGTTGAAGTTTTTTCACATAAGCATCATGATACGTCTCCAACGTATCTATAATTTTTGATTGTTCCATGCTATTATATTATCCATCTAGGATGTTTTATATGCATTTATATCCTATTTTATATGATTTGTTGGACTAACCTATTAATCTAGAGCCCAATGCCAGTTTCTGCTTTTCCTTATTTTTGAGTTTTATAGAAAAGAAATACCAAACGGAGTCCAATTGACCTGCCAATTTTTGTGGATTTTTTATGGACCAAAAGAAGCCCCCAGAGTAAAAGAGTTGGGCCAGAAGAGTCCCGAGCCGTCCACGAGGGTGGGGGGCGCGCCCTACCCCCTGGGCGTGGGCCCCTATCTCCTGGACGACTCGGAGATCCCCCTGACATGAGACCTACGCCAAAAATTCCTATAAATACTGAAACCTCCAGAACATAACCTAGATCAGGAGTTCCGCCGCCGAAAACCAATCTAGACCCGTCCCGGCTCCCTGCCGGAGGGGGGAATCCCTCTCCGGCGGCCATCTTCATCATCCCAGCGCTCTCCATGACGACGAGGGAGTAGTTCACCCTCGGAGCTGAGGGTATGTACCAGTAGCTATGTGTTTGATCTCTCTCTCACTAGTGTTCTTGATTTAGCACGATCTTGATGTGCCGCGAGTTTTGCTATTATAGTTGGATCTTATGATGTTTCTCCCGCTCTATCTCCTTGTGATGAATTGAGTTTCCCCTTTAAAGTTATCTTATCAGATTGAGTCTTTAAGGATTCGAGAACACTTGATGTATGTCTTGCATGCGCTTATCTGTGGTGACAATGGGATATTCACGTGATCTACTTGATGTATGTTTTGGTGACCAACTTGCGGGTTCCGTGACCTCGTGAACTTATGCATAGGGGTTGGCACACCTTTTCATCTTGACTCTCCGGTAAAAACTTTGGGGCACTCTTTGAAGTTCTTTGTGTTGGTTGAATAGATGAATCTGAGATTGTGTGATACATATCGTATAATCATACCCACGGATACTTGAGGTGACATTGGAGTACCTAGGTGACATTAGGGTTTTGGTTGATTTGTGTCTTAAGATGTTACTCTAGTATGAACTCTAGGATAGATTGAACAGAATAATAACTTCGTGTTATTTTACTACGGACTCTTGAATAGATCGATCAGAAAGGATAACTTTGAGGTGGTTTTGTACCCTACAATAATTTCTTCATTTGTTCTCTGCTATTAGTGACTTTGGAGTGACTCTTTGTTGCATGTTGAGGGATAGTTATATGATCCAATTATGTTATTATTGTTGAGAGAACTTGCACTAGTGAAAGTATGAAACCTAGGCCTTGTTTCGAAGCATTGCAATACCGTTTACGCTCACTATTATTATTAGTTACCTTGTTGTTTTTATATTTTCAGATTACAAAAACCTATATCTACCATCCATATTGCACTTGTATCACCATCTCTTCGCCGAACTAGTGCACCTATACAATTTGCCATTGTATTGGATGTGTTGAGGACACAAGAGACACTTTGCTATTTGGCCGCAGAGTTGTTTGAGAGAGACCATCTTCATCCTACACCTCCCACGGATTGATAAACCTTAGGTCATCCACTTGAGGGAAATTTGCTACTGTCCTACAAACCTCTGCACTTGGAGGCCCAACAACGTCTACAAGAAGAAGGTTGTGTAGTAGATGTCACATCGCAGCCCCAAACTTTAAGAAACGACAACTTGGGTTTCTTGCCAAACCACGGTTCATAAGGCGTTGTTTCAACGGATTTTGATGGTGCCCTATTTAACGTGAATGCAGCCGCCTCTAAAGCATAACCCCAAAATGATAGCGGTAAATCGGTAAGAGACATCATAGATTGCACCATATCTAATAAAGTACGGTTACGACGTTTGGACACACCATTATGATGTGGTGTTCCAGGTGGCGTGAGTTGCGAAACTATTCCGCATTGTTTGAAATGAAGACCAAACTCATAACTCAAATATTCACCTCCACGATCAGATCGTAGAAACTTAATTTTCTTGTTATGATGATTTCCCACTTCACTCTGAAATTCTTTGAACTTTTCAAATGTTTCAGACTTATGTTTCATCAAGTAGATATACCCATATCTGCTCAAATCATCTGTGAAGGTAAGAGAATAACGATACCCGCCGCAAGCATCAACACTCATCGGACCACATACATCAGTATGTATAATTTCCAACAAGTCTGTTACTCGCTCCATTGTTCCGGAGAATGGAGTCTTAGTCATCTTGCCCATGAGGCATGGTTCGCAAGCATCAAGTGATTCCAAAATTCCATCAGTTTGGAGTTTCTTCATGCGCTTTACACCAATATGACCTAAACGGCAGTGCCACAAATAAGTTGCACTATCATTATTAAACTTATATCTTTTGGCTTCAATATTATGAACATGTGCATCACTACTATCAAGATTTAGTAAAAACGGACCACTCATCAAGGGTGCATGACCATAAAAGATAATATTCATATAAATAGAACAACCATTATTCTCTGATTTAAATGAATAACCATCTTGCATCAAACAAGATCCAAATATAATGTTCATGCTCAACGCTGGCACCAAATAACAATTATTTACGTCTAAAACTAATCCCGAAGGTAGATGTAGAGGTAGCGTGCCGACGGCGATCACATCGACTTTGGAACCATTTCCCACGCGCATCGTCACCTCGTCCTTAGCCAATATTCGCTTAATCTGTAGCCCCTGTTTCGAGTTGCAAATATTAGCAACAGAACTAGTATCAAATACCTAGGCGCTACTGCGAGCATTAGTAAGGTACACATCAATAACATGTATATCAAATACACCTTTCACTTTCCCATCCTTCATCTCTGCCAAATACTTGGGGCAGTTCCGCTTCCAGTGACCAGTCCCTTTGTAGTAGAAGCACTCAGTCTTAGGCTTAGGTACAGACTTGGGCTTCTTCACTTCAGTAGCAACTTGCTTGTTGTTCTTCTTCAAGTTCCCCTTCTTCCCTTTACCTTTTTTCTTGAAACTGGTGGTCTTGTTGACCATCAACACTTGACGCTCCTTGATTTCTACCTTCGCAGCCTTTAGCGTTGTGAAGAGCTCGGGAATCGTCTTATCCATCCCTTGCATATTATAGTTCATCACGAAGCTCTTGTAGCTTGGTGGCAGTGATTGAAGAACTCTGCCAATGACACTATCATCATGAAGATTAACTCCCACCTGAGTCAAGTGGTTGTGGTACCAAGACATTCGGAGTATATGTTCACTGACAAAACTATTCTCCTCCATTTTGCAGCTATAGAACTTATTGGAGACTTCATATCTCTCAATCCGGGCATTTGCTTGAAATATTAACTTCTACTCCTGGAACATCTCATATGCTCCATGACGTTCAAAACATCGTTGAAGTCCCGGTTCTAAGTTGTAAAGCATGGCACAGTGAACTAACGAGTAGTCATGAGCTTTGCTTTGCCAGGTGTTCATAACATCTGGCGTTGCTCCTGCAGCGGGTTTGTCACCTAGCGGTGCTTCCAGGACGTAATTCTTCTATGAAGCAATGAGGATAATCCTCAAGTTACGGACCCAGTCCGTGTAATTGCTACCATCATCTTTCAACTTAGCTTTCTCTAGGAACGCATTAAAATTCAACGAAACAACAGCACGGGCCATCTATCTACAACAACATAGACATGCAAAATACTATCAGGTACTAAGTTCATGATAAATTAAAGTTCAATTAATCAAATTACTTAAGAATTCCCACTTAGATAGACATCCCTCTAATCATGTAAGTGATCACGTGATCCATATCAACTAAACCATGTCCGATCATCACGTGAGATGGATTAGTTTTCTATGGTGGACATCACTATGTTGATCATATCTACTATATGATTCACGCTCGACCTTTCGGTCTCAGTGTTCCGAGGCCATATCTGCATATGCTAGGCTCGTCAAGTTTATCCCGAGTATTGTGCGTGTGCAAAATTGGCTTGCACCCGTTATATGTGAACGTAGAGCTTATCACACCCGAGCATCATGTGGTGTCTCGGCACGACGAATTGTAGCAACGGTGCGTACTTAGGGAGAACACTTATACCTTGAAATTTAGTGAGAGATCATCTTATAATGCTACCACCGAACTAAGCAAAATAAGATGCATAAAGGATAAACATCACATGCAATCAATATAAGTGATATGATATGGCCATCATCATCTTGTGCCTTTGATCTCCATCTCCAAAGCACAGTTATGATCACCATCATCACCGGCTTGACACCTTGATCTCCATCAAAGCATCGTTGTCGTCTCGCCAACTATTGCTTCTACGACTATCGCTACCGCTTAGTGATAAAGTAAAGCAATTACATGGCGATTGCATTTCATACAATAAAGCGACAACCATATGGCTCCTGCCAGTTGCCGATAACTCTGTTACAAAACATGATCATCTCATACAATAAAATTTAGCATCATGTCTTGACCATATCACATCACAACATGCCCTGCAAAAACAAGTTAGACGTCCTCTACTTTGTTGTTAAAAGTTTTACATGGCTGCTACGGGCTGAGCAAGAACCGTTCTTACCTACACATCAAAAACCACAACGCGGTATAGTGATTGATTTTTGATCTTCAGAAAGAACCATGTTCATTGAATCCGATTCAACTTAGGTTGGAGAAACTGACACCCACTAGCCACCTGTGTGTGAAGCACGTCGGTAGAACCAGTCTCGCGTAAGCATACGCGTAATGTCGGTCTGAGCCACTTCATCCAACAATACCGCTGAATCGAGAATCAACTAGTGACGGCAAGCAATATGTATAATACCCACGTCCACAACTCCTTTGTGTTCTACTCGTGCATATAACATCTACGCATAGACCTGGCTCGGATGCCACTGTTGGAAAACGTAGTAATTTCAAAAAAAATCCTACGCACACGCAAGATATATCTAGGTGATGCATAGCAACGAGAGGGGAGAGTGTTGTCCACGTACCCTCGTAGACCGTAAGCGGAAGCGTTATGACAACGCGGTTGATGTAGTCGTACGTCTTCACGATCCGACCGATCCTAGCACTGAAGGTACGACACCTCCGCGATCTGCACACGTTCAGCTCAGTGACGTCCCACGAACTCTAGATCCAGCTCAGTGTCGAGGGAGAGCTTCGTCAGCACGACGGCGTGATGATGGTGATGATGAAGTTACCGACGCAGGGCTTCGCCTAAGCTCTATAACGATATGATTGAGGTGGAAATCTGTTGAGGGGGGCACCGCACACGGCTAAGAGATCAACTTGTGTATCTATGGGGTGCCCCCTCCCCCGTATATAAATGAGTGGAGGAGGGGGAGGGCCGGCCCCTCTATGGCGTGCCCAAGGGGAGTCCTACTCCCATGGGGAGTAGGATTCCCCTCCTTCCCTAGTTGGATTAGGAGAGGAAGGAAGGGGGAGAGGGGGGAAGGAAAGGGGGCCGACCCCCCACCCAATTTGGATTGGGCTTGGGGGGCACGCCCCTCCTAGGATCCCTTCTCCTCTCTCCCACTATGGCCCAATAAGGCCCATATACTTCCCGGGGGGTTCCGGTAACCTCCCGGTACTCCGGTATATTCCTGAACTCACACGGAACCATTCCGATATCCAAACATAGGCTTCCAATATATTGATCTTTATGTCTCGACCATTTTGAGACTCCTCGTTAAGTCCGTGATCTCATCCGGGACTCCGAAAAACCTTTGGTATATCAAATCACATAACTCATAATACAAATCGTCATCAAACGTTAAGCATGCGGACCCTACGGGTTTGAGAACTATGTAGACATGACCGAGACACATCTCCGGTCAATAGCCAATATCGGAACCTGGATGCTCATATTGCCTCCTACATATTCTACAAAGATCTTTATCGGTCAAACCGCATAACAACATACGCCGTTCCCTTTGTCATCGGTATGTTACTTGCCCAAGATTCGATCATTGGTATCATCATACCTAGTTCAATCTCGTTACTGGCAAGTCTCTTTACTCGTTATGTAATGCAACATCCCGTAACTAACTCATTAGTCACATTGCTTGCAAGGCTTATAGTGATGTGCATTACCGAGAGGGCCCAGAGATACCTCTTCGACAATCGGAGTGACAAATCCTAATCTCGATCGATGCCAACTCAACATACACCATCGGAGACACTTGTAGAGCATCTTTATAATCACCCAGTTACATCGTGACGTTTGATAGCACTAAGTGTTCCTCCGGTATTCGGGAGTTGCATAATATCATAGTCATAGGAACATGTATAAGTTATGGAGAAAGCAATAAAAATAAACTAAACGATCATAGTGCTAAGCTAACGGATGTGTCAAGTCAATCACATCATTCTATAATGATGTGATCCCGCTCATCAAATGACAACTCATGTCTATGGTTAGGAAACTTAACCATCTTCGATTAACGAGCTAGTCAAGTAGAGGCATACTAGTGACACTATGTTTGTCTATGTATTCACACATGTACTAAGTTTCCGGTTAATACAATACTAGCATGTATAATAAACATTTATCATGATATAAGTAAATATAAATAACAACTTTATTATTGCCTCTAGGGCATATTTCCTTCAGTTCTATTTATATGAGTAATATCTTTTATGGTCATGCACCCTTGATGAGTGGTCTATTTTTGTTGAATCTCGATTGTAGTGATACACATATTCATAATATTGAAGCCAAAAGATGTAAAGTTAATAATGATAGTGCAACTTATTTGTGGCACTGCCGTTTAGGTCATATTGGTGTAAAGCGCATGAAGAAACTCCATGCTGATGGGCTTTTGGTATCACTTGATTATGAATCACTTGAGGCTTGTGAACCATGCCTCATGGGCAAGATGACTAAGACTCCGTTCTCCGGAACAATGGAGCGAGCAACTGACTTATTGGAAACAATACATACTGATGTATGCGGTCCGATGAGTGTTGAGGCTCGCGGTGGGTATCGTTATTTTCTAACTTTCATAGATGATTTGAGCAGATATGAGTATATCTACTTGATGAAACATAAGTCTAAAACATTTGAAAAGTTCAAAGAATTTCAAAGTGAAGCGGAAAATCATCGTAACAAGAAAATAAAGTTTCTACGATCTGATCATGGAGGTGAATATTTGAGTTATGAGTTTGGTCTTCATTTGAAACAATGTGGAATAGTTTCGCAACTCACGCCACCTGGAACACCACAGCGTAATGGTGTGTCCGAACGTCGTAATCGTACTTTACTAGATATGGTGCGATCTATGATGTCTCTTATCGATTTACTGCTATTGTTTTGGGGTTATACTTTAGAGACAGCTACATTCAAGTTAAATAGGGCACCATCAAAATCCGTTGAGACGACACCATATGAACTCTGGTTTGGCAAGAAAACTAAGTTGTCGTTTCTTAAAGTTTGGGGCTGCGATGCTTATGTGAAAAATCTTCAACCTGATAAGCTTGAACCCAAGTTGGAGAAATGTGTCTTCATAGGATAGCCAAAAGATATTGTTGGGTACACCTTCTATCACAGATCCGAAGGCAAGATATTCGTTGCTAAGAATGGATCCTTTCTAGAGGAGTTTCTCTTGAAAGAAGTGAGTGGGAGGAGAGTAGAACTTGATGAGGTAATTGTACCTTCTCCTGAATTGGAAAATAGTTCATCACAGAAATCTGTTCCAGTGATTCCTACACCAATTAGTGAGGAAGCTAATGATGATGATCATGAAACTTCAGATCAAGTTACTACCGAACCTCGTATGTCAACCAGAGTATGATCTGCACCAGAGTGGTACGGTAATCCTATTCTGGAGGTCAGGTTACTAGACCATGACGAACCTATGAACTACGAGGAAGCGATGATGAGCCCAGATTCCGCGAAATGGCTTGAGGCCATGAAATCTGAGATGGGATCCATGTATGAGAACAAAGTGTGGACTTTGGTTGACTTTCCCGATGATCCGCAAGCCATAGAGAATAAATGGATCTTTAAGAGAAAGCCTGACATTGACGGTAATGTTACTGTCTACAAAGCTCGACTTGTTGCGGAAGGTTTTCGACAAGTTCAAGGAGTTGACTACGATGAGACCTTCTCACCTGTAGCGATGCTTAAGTCTCTCTGAATCATGTTAGCAATTGCCGCATTTTATGATTATGAAATTTGGCAAATGGATGTCAAAATTGCATTCCTTAATGCAGATCTTAAAGAAGAGTTGTATATGATGCAACCAGAAGGTTTTGTTGATCCTAAAGGTGCTAACAAAGTGTGCAAGCTCCAGCGATCCATTTATGAACTGGTGCAAGCCTCTCGGAGTTGGAATATATGCTTTGATAGTGTGATCAAAGCATATGGTTTTATACAGACTTTTGCAGAAGCCTGTATTCACAAGAAAGTGAGTGGGAGCTCTGTAGCATTTCTAATATTATATGTGGATGACATATTATTGATTGAAAATAATACGGAATTTCTGGATAGCATAACAGGATACTTGAATAAGAATCTTTCAATGAAAGACCTCGGTGAAGTTGCTTATATATTGGGCATCAAGATCTATAGAGATAGATCAAGACGCTTAATTGGACTTTCACAAAGCACATACCTTGATAAAGTTTTGAAAAAGTTTAAAATGGATTAGTCAAAGAAAGGGTTCTTGCCTGTGTTACAAGGTGTGAACTTGAGTCAGACTTAATGCCCGACCACTGCAGAAGATAGAGAGAAAATGAAAGTCATTCCCTATGCCTCAGCCATAGGTTCAATCATGTATGCAATGCTGTGTACCAGACCTGATGTGTGCCTTGCTATAAGTTTAGCAGGGAGGTACCAAAGTAATCTAGGAGTGGATCACTAGATAGCGGTCAAGAACATCCTGAAATACCTGAAAAGGGCTAAGGATATGTTTCTCGTTTATGGAGGTGACAAAGAGCTTGTCGTAAATGGTTACGTCGATGCAAGCTTTGACACTGATCCAGATGACTCTAAGTCACAAACTGGATACATATTTATATTGAATGGTGGAGATGTCGGTTGGTGCAGTTCCAAGAAAAGCCCTGCGACGGTAGTACATCATAATCGTCGATAATATTGTAGTGGTGCTTAGGCGAAGCCCTGCGACGGTAGTACATCAAGATCGTCACCACGCCGTCGTGCTAACGGAACTCTTCCCCGACACTTTGCTGGATCGGAGTCCGGGGATCGTCATCGAGCTGAACGTGTGCTAGAACTCAGAGGTGTCGTAGTTTCGATGCTTGATCGGTCAGGCCGTGAAGACGTACGACTACATCAACCGCGTTGTGCTAACGCTTCCGCTGTCGGTCTACAAGGGTACGTAGATCACACTCTTCCCTCGTTGCTATGCATCACCATGATCTTGCGTGTGCGTAGGAATTTTTTTTTGAAATTACTACGTTCCCCAACAGTGGCATCCAAGCCCAGGTTTTATGTGTTGATGTTATATGCACAAGTAGAACACAAGTGAGTTGTGGGCGATATAAGTCATACTACTTACCAGCATGTCATACTTTGGTTCGCCGGTATTGTTGGACGAAGCGGCCCGGACCGACATTACGCATACGCATACGCGAGACCGGTTCTCCCGACGTGCTTTGCACAAAGGTGGCTAGCGGGTGACAGTTCATCCAACTTTAGTTGAACCGAGTGTGGCTACGCCCGGTCCTTGCGAAGGTTAAAACAGCACCAACTTGACAAACTATCGTTGTGGTTTTGATGCGTAGGTAAGATTGGTTCTTGCTTAAGCCCGTAGCAGCCACGTAAAACTTGCAACAACAAAGTAGATGATGTCTAACTTGTTTTTGCAGGGCATGTTGTGATGTGATATGGTCAAGACATGATGCTAAATTTTATTGTATGAGATGTTCATGTTTTGTAACCGAGTTATCGGCAACTGGCAGGAGCCATATGGTTGTCGCTTTATTGTATGCAATGCAATCGCGCTGTAATGCTTTACTTTATCACTAAGCGGTAGCGATAGTCGTGGAAGCATAAGATTGGCGAGACAACAATGATGCTACGATGGAGATCAAGGTGTCACGCCAGTGACGATGGTGATCACGACGGTGCTTCGAAGATGGAGATCACAAGCACAAGATGATGATGGCCATATCATATCACTTATATTGATTGCATGTGATGTTTATCTTTTATGCATCTTATCTTGCTTTGATTGATGGTAGCATTATAAGATGATCTCTCACTAATTATCAAGAAGTGTTCTCCCTGAGTATGCACCGTTGCGAAAGTTCTTCGTGCTGAGACACCACGTGGTGATCGGGTGTGATAGGCTCTACGTTCAAATACAACGGGTGCAAAACAGTTGCACACGCAGAATACTCAGGTTATACTTGACGAGCCAAGCATATACAGATATGGCCTCAGAACACGGAGACCGAAAGGTCGAGCGTGAATCATATAGTAGATATGACCAACATAGTGATGTTCACCAATGAAACTACTCCATCTCACATGATGATCGGACATGGTTTAGTTGATTTGGATCACGTAATCACTTAGAGGATTAGAGAGATGTCTATCTAACTGGGAGTTCTTAAGTAATTAATTGAACTTAAATTTATCATGAACTTAGTCCTGGTAGTATTTTGCAAATTATGTTGTAGATCAATAGCTCGCATTGTTGCTTCCCTGTGTTTATTTTGATATGTTCCTAGAGAAAATTGTGTTGAAAGATGTTAGTAGCAATGATGTGGATTGGATCCGTGATCTGAGGTTTATCCTCATTGCTGCACAGAAGAATTATGTCCTTCATGCACCGCTAGGTGACGGACCTATTGCAGGAGCAGATGCAGATGTTATGAACGTTTGGCTAGCTCAATATGATGACTACTTGATAGTTTAGTGCACCATGCTTAATGGCTTAGAATCAGGACTTCAAAGACGTTTTGAACGTCATGGAGCATATGAGATGTTCCAGGAGTTGAAGTTAATATTTCAAGCAAATACCTGAGTTGAGAGATATGAAGTCTCCAACAAGTTCTATAGCTAAAAGATGGAGGAGAATCGCTCAACTAGTGAGCATGTGCTCAGATTGTCTGAGTACTACAATCGCTTGAATCAAGTGGGAATTAATCTTCCTGATAAGATAGTGATTGACAGAATTCTCTAGTCACCATCACCAAGTTAGTAGAACTTCGTGATGAACTATGATATGCAAGGGATAACGGAAACGATTCCCAAGCTCTTCGTAATGCAGAAATTGACGAAGGTAGAAATCGAGAAAAACATCAAGTGTTGATGGTAGACAAGACCACTAGTTTCAAGAAAAGGGCAGAGGGAAGAAGGGGAACTTCAAGAAGAACAGCAAGCAAGTTGCTGCTCAAGTGAAGAAGCCCAAGTCTGGTCCTAAGCCTGAGACTAAGTGTTTCTACTGCAAAGGGACTGGTCACTGGAAGCGGAACTACCCCAAGTGATTGGCAGATGAGAAGGATGGCAAAGTGAACATAAGTATATTTGATATACATGTTATTGATGTGTACTTTACTAGTGTTTATAGCAACCCCTCAGTATTTGATACTAGTTCAGTTGCTAAGATTAGTAACTCGAAACGGGAGTTGCAGAATAAGCAGAGACTAGTTAAGGGTGAAGTGGCGATGTGTGTTGGAAGTGGTTCCAAGATTGATATGATCATCATCGCACACTCCCTATACTTTCGGGATTAGTGTTGAACCTGAATAAGTGTTATTTGGTGTTTGCATTGAGCATGAATATGATTTGATCATGTTTATTGTAATACGGTTATTCATTTAAGTAAGAGAATAAATTGTTGTTCTGTTTACATGAATAAAACCTTATATGGTTACACACCCAATGAAAATAGTTCGTTGGATCTCGATCGTAGTGCTACACATAATCATAATATTGAAACCAAAAGATGCAAAGTTAATAACGATAGTGCAACTTATTTGTGGCACTGCCGTTTAGGTCATATTTGTGTAAAGCGCATGAAGAAACTCCATGCTAATGGGTTTTTGGAATCACTTGATTATGAATCAGTTGATGCTTGCGAACCATGCCTCATGGGCAAGATGACTAAAACGCCGTTCTCCGGAACTATGGAGCGAGCAACTGACTTATTGGAAATAATACATACTGATGTATGAGATCCGATGAGTGTTAAGGCTCGTGGCGGGTATCATTATTTTCTGACCTTCACAGATGATTTGAGCAGATATGGGTATATCTACTTAATGAAACACAAGTCTGAAATATTTGAAAAGTTCAAAGAATTTCAGAGTAAAGTGGAGAATCATCGTAACAAGAAAATAAAAGTTTCTACGATATGATCGCAGAGGTAAAATATTTGAGTTACGAGTCTACCCTTCAGTTAAAACAATGTGAAATAGTTTCGCTACTCACGCCACCTGGAACACCATAGCATAATGGTGTGTCCGAACATCATAATTGTACTTTATTAGATATGGTGCGATCTATGATGTCTCTTATCGATCTACCACTATTGTTTTGGGGTTATGCATTAAAGACAACTGCATTCACGTTTAAAAGGGCACCATCTAAGTCCGTTGAGACGACACAATCTGAACTGTGGTTTGGCAAGAAACCAAAGTTGTCGTTTCTTAAAGTTTGGGATTGTGATGCTTATATGAAAAAGTTTCATCCTGATAAGCTCAAACCCAAATTGGAGAAATATGTCTTCATATGATACCCAAAGGAGACTGTTGGGTACACCTTCTATCACAAATCTGAAGGCAAGACTTTTGTTACTAAATTTGGAGTTTTTCTAGAGAAGGAGTTTCTCTCGAAAGAAGTGAGTGGGAGGAAAGTAGAACTTGATGAGGTAACTGTACCTGCTCCCTTATTGGAAAGTAGTTCATCACAGAAATCTGTTCCTGTGACTACTAGACCGATTAGTGAGGAAGCTAATGACGATGATCATGTAACTTCAGATCAAGTTACTACCGAACCTCGTAGGTAAAACCAGAGTGAGATCCGCACCAATGTGGTACGGTAATCCTGTTCTGGAGGTCATGTTACTGGACCATGACGAACTTGCAAACTATGAGGAAGCGATGATGAGCCCAGATTCCGCGAAATGGTTTGAGGCCATAAAATCTGAGATATGATCCATGTATGAGAACAAAGTATGGACTTTGATGGATTTGCCCGATGATCGGCAAGCCATAGAAAATAAATGGATCTTGAAGAGGAAGACGGACGCTGATAGTAGTGTTACTATCTACAAAGCTAGAATTGTCGCAAAAGGTTTTCGACAAGTTCAAGGTGTTGACTACGATGAGATTTTCGAATCATGTTAGCAATTGCCGCATTTTATGAAATCTGGCAAATGGATAAACAAAACTGCATTCCTTAATGGATTTCTTAAAGAAGAGTTGTATATGATGCAACCAGAAGGTTTTGTCAATCCTAAAGGTGTTAACAAAATATGCAAGCTCCAACGATCCATCTATGGACTGGTGCAAGCATCTCGGAGTTGGAATGTACGCTTTGATAAGTTGATCAAAGCATATAGTTTTATACAGACTTACGGTGAAGCCTGTATTTACAAGAAAGTGAGTGGGAGCACTACAACATTTCTGATAAGTATATGTGAATGACATATTGTTGATCGGAAATAATATAGAATTATTCTGCAAAGCATAAAGGAGTGTTTTGAAAGAAGTTTTTCAAAGAAAGACCTCGGTAAAGCTGCTTACATATTGAGCATCAAGATCTATAGAGATAGATCAAGACGCTTGATAAGTTTTTTCAATGAGTACATACCTTGACAATATTTTGAAGTAGTTCAAAAATTGGAACGGTCAAAGAAAGAGTTCTTGGCTGTGTTACAAGGTGTGAAATTGAGTAAGACTCAACGCCCGACCACGGCAGAAGATAGAAAGAGAATGAAAGTCATTCCCTATGCCTCAGCCATAGGTTCTATAAAGTATGCCATGTTGTGTACCAGATCTATTGTATACCCTACACTATGTTAAGCAAGGGAGTACAATAGTGATCTAAGAGTAGATCACTGGACGACGGTCAAAATTATCCTTAGTGGAATAAGGAAATATTTCCCGATTATGGAGGTGACAAAAGGTTCGTCGTAAAAAGTTACGTCGATGCAAGTTTTGACACAGATCTGGATGACTCTAAGTCTCAATCTAGATACATATTGAAAGTGGGAGCAATTAGCTAGAGTAGCTCCGTGCAGAGCATTATAGACATAGAATTCGCAAAATACTTACGGATCTGTATGTGACAGACCCGTTGACTAAAATTATCTCACAAGAAAAACATGATCACACCTTAGTACTCTTTGGGTGTTAATCACATAAATGATGTGAACTAGATTATTGACTCTAGTAAACCCTTTGGGTATAGGTCACATGACGATGTGAACTATGGGTGTTAATCACATGGTGATGTGAACTCTTAGTGTTGAATCACATGGCAATGTGAACTAGATTATTGACTCTAGTGCAAGTGGGAGACTGAAAGAAATATGCCCTAGAGGCAATAATAAAGTTATTATTTATTTCCTTATATCATGATAAATGTTTATTATTCATGCTAGAATTGTATTAACCGGAAACATAATACATGTGTGAATACATAGACAAACAGAGTGTCACTAGTATGCCTCTACTTGACTAGCTCGTTAATCGAAGATGGTTATGTTTCCTAACCATAAACAAAAGAGTTGTTATTTGATTAACGGGATCACATCATTAGGAGAATGATGTGATTGACATGACCCATTCCATTAGCTTAGCACCCGATCGTTTAGTATGTTGCTATTGCTTTCTTCATGACTTATACATGTTCCTATGACTATGAGATTATGCAACTCCCGTTTGCCGGAGGAACACTTTGTGTGCTACCAAACGTCACAACGTAACTGGGTGATTATAAAGGAGCTCTACAGGTGTCTCCAAAGGTACATGTTGGGTTGGCGTATTTCAAGATTAGGATTTGTCACTCCGATTGTCGGAGAGGTATCTCTGGGCCCTCTCGATAATGCACATCACATAAGCCTTGCAAGCATTGCAACTAATGAGTTAGTTGTGAGATGATGTATTATGGAACGAGTAAGAGACTTGCCGGTAACAAGATTGAACTAGGTATTAAGATACCGACGATCGAATCTCGGGCAAGTAACATACCGATGACAAAGGGAACAACATATGTTGTTATGCGGTCTGACCGATAAAGATCTTCGTAGAATATGTAGGAGCCAATATGAGCATCCAGGTTCCGCTATTGGTTATTGACTGGAGACGTGTCTCGGTCATGTCTACATTGTTCTCGAACCCGTAGGGTCCGCACGCTTAGGGTTTCGATGACAGTTATATTATGAGTTTATGAGTTTTGATGTACCGAAGGAGTTCGGAGTCCCGGATGAGATCGGGGACATGACGAGGAGTCTCGAAATGGTCGAGACGTAAAGATCGATATATTGGACGACTATATTCGGACATCGGAAAGGTTCCGAGTGATTCGGGTATTTTTCAGAGTACCGGAGAGTTACGGGAATACGTATTGGGCCTTATTGGGCCATACGGGAAAGAAGAAAAAGGGCCTCAAGGGTGGCCGCACCCCTCCCCTTGGTCTGGTCCGAATTGGACTAGGGAAGGGGGGCGCCCCCTTCCTTCCTTCTCCTTTTCCCTTCCTCTTTTCCTATTCCATATGGGAGGTGGAATCCTACTAGGACTAGGGAGTCCTAGTAGGACTCCACACTTGGCGCACCCCCTCCTAGGGCCGGCCTCCTCCTCCCTTGCTGCTTTATATACGGGGGCAGGGGGCACCTCTAGACACAAGTTGATCCACATTATCATATTCTTAGCCGTGTGCGGTGCCCCCTTCTATCATAATCCTCGATAATATTGTAGCGGTGCTTAGGCGAAGCCCTGCGACGGTAGTACATCAAGATCGTCACCACGCCGTCGTGCTAACGGAACTCTTCCCCGACACTTTGCTGGATCGGAGTCCGGGGATCGTCATCGAGCTGAACGTGTGCTAGAACTCGGAGGTGCCGTAGTTTCGGTGCTTGATCGGTCGGTCCGTGAAGACGTACTTCTACATCAACCGCATTGTGCTAACGCTTCCGTTGTCGGTCTACAAGGGTACATAGATCACACTCTTCCCTCGTTGCTATGCATCACCATGATCTTGCGTGTGCGTAGGAATTTTTTTTTGAAATTACTACGTTCCCCAACAATACCCTACTTCCTGCTTGATTGACTTTGATGAGTATAGGGGTTACAAGAGTTGATCTACCTCGAGATCATAATGGCTAAACTCGAGATGTCTAGCCTGTATGATTATGATTATGATTATGATTGCCTCTACAGACTAAACCCTCCGGTTTATATAGACACCAGAGGGGCCTAGGGTTATACAGAGTCGGTTTACAGAGAAAGGAATCCTCACATTCGAACGCCAAGCTTGCCATCCATGCAAAGGAGAATCCCATCCGGACATGAGGAAGGCCTTCTATCGTATCTTTATGGCCCATCAGTCCGGCCCATGTCACATAGCCCGACCACCCGAGGACCGTACCCCTTAATCCAGGACTCCCTCAATAAGCTCTATGTTCACATACAACAGGCGCAAGCCAGTTTTGCACGTGCAGAATACTCCGGTTAAACTTGACGAGCCTAGCATATGTAGATATGGCCTCGAAACACTGAGACCGAAAGGTCGAACGTGAATCATATAATAGATATGATCAACATAGAGATGTTCACCATTCAAAACTACTGTAACGCCCTCGATGCGGCTATATCTCCCACGTGTCGAAGCACGACTTAGAGGCATAACCGCATTGAAAGCAATGTCGCAAGTGAGGTAATCTTCACACAACCCATGTAATACATAAGGGAAAGAGATACATAGTTGGCTTACAATCGCCACTTCACACAATTATAAGAATAAAGCATTACATCATCCAGATACAATCAAGGTCCGACTATGGAACCAAAATAAACAAGACTACCCCAAATCCTACACAGATCTCCGATCGACCCCAACTGGGCTCCACTACTGATCAACTAGAATGAAACAACATAACAGACAAGATCTTCATCGAGCTCCTCCTTGAGCTTGGTTGAGTCACCTGCACGGTATCATCGGCACCTGCAAACTCGTTTTGGGAGTATCTGTGAGTCACAGGGACTCAGCAATCTCGCACCCTCGCGATCAAGACTATTTAAGCTTATAGGTAAGGTAAAAGGTATGAGGTGGAGCTGCAGCAAGCGACTAGCATATTTGGTGGCTAACTTTGCAAAAGAGAGTGAGAAGAGAAGGCAAAAGCATGGTCGAATAACTATGATCAAGAAGTGATCCTAGAACAACCTACGTCAAGCATAACTCCAACACCATGTTCACTTCCCCGACTCCGCCGGAAAGAGACCATCACGGTTACACACGCGGTTGATGTATTTTAATTAAGGTTAACTTCAGGTTTTCTACAACCAGACATTAACAAATTCCCATCTGCCCATAACCGAGGGCACGGCTTTCGAAAGTTCAAAACCCTGCAGGGGTGTCCCAACTTAGCCCATCACAAGCTCTCACGGTCAACGAAGGATATTCCTTCTAGCGGGAAGACCCGATCAGGCTCGGAATCCCGGTTACAAGACATCCTCGACAATGGTAAAACAAGTCCAGCAAAGCCGCCCGATGCGCTGACATCCTGATAGGAGTTGCACATATCTCGTTCTCAGGGCAACACCAGATAGGTCAAGCTACGAGTAAACCCAGCCCTCAAGTTTCCCCGAGGTGGCCCCGCGGGCTGCCCATTTCGGACCAACACTTAGACAAGCACTGGCCGGGGGGGTTAAAATAAAGATGACCCTCGGGATGCGCGACTCCCAAGGGAAAAAAGGCTAGGTGGCGAATGGTAAAACCAATATTGGGCCTTGCTGGAGGAGTTTTATTCAAAGCGAACTGTCAAGGGGTTCCCATTATAACCAAACCGCATAAGGAACGCAAAATCCGGGAACATAACACCGATATGACGGAAACTAGGGCGGCAAGAGTGGAACAAAACACCAGGCATAAGTCCAAGCCTTCCACCCTTTACCAAGTATATAGATGCATTAATTAAATAATAGATATTGTGATATCCCAACAAGTAAACATGTTCCAACAAGGAACAACACCTCCATGTTCCAACAAGGAACAAACTTCAATCTTCACCTGCAACTAACAACGCTATAAGAGGGGCTGAGCAAAGCGGTAACATAGCCAAACAACGGTTTGCTAGGACAAGGTGGGTTAGAGGCTTGGCTCAACAATATGGGAGGCATGATAAGCAAGTGGTAGGTATCGCAGCATAGGCATAGCAAAAGAGCGAGCAACTAGCAAGCAAAGATAGAAGTGATTTCGAGGGTATGGTCATCTTGCCTGAAATCCCGCAAGGAAGAAGAACGAGTCCATGAAGAAGGCAAACGGACGTAGTCGAATGGATCCTCACAAACACGACGTTCTCGGAACCAACCCGAAGAAGCAACACCGGAAAGAAGCACACAACATAGTAAACAACCACCACATAAACATGACATGATGCACAACCAAGTATGATGCATGTTCGGTTTAATGAGGCATGGTATGGCAAAATGCACAAACAATCCTACAAATTAAGTGGAGCTCAACATGCAACGAGTTGCATATTGAAGAAAACACCACATGACTTATTTAGTTCTCTCTCGTTTATGTACCCAACACGATTAAATGTTGTTAGCATGGCAAGAGGTGAAGCATAAAGAAACTATCTATCTAGGCAAGTTTAAATGAGGCCGGAACAACAAAACAACAAGTCCGGAAAATACTCATGAGCATAATTATGGATTTGATACTGTTCTGCCCTAAACACAATTTTAGATTTGTTAAACATGAAAAGTGATGTCACCAAGTTAAACTAGGCATTTTTCCACCCCATTTACATATAAAGTTTGTTAGGTTTGGAGCTACGGTTATTAAGTTGTGGAGTAAATCATTTTAGCATGGCAATAGGCAAAATTTAAACAAACAACATTTTAAACATGGATGAAAATGGCAAATTATTAATCTACACAAAATTCTAAGCAAGTTTCATATATTAAATTTTTCAATCCGATGCACGGTTGTGGAATTAATAAATGCATGATCAACAAGGACTTTTCCGTAAAACTGACATCTCTGGATAAATAGGAAAAAACCCCAGAACTGAAAAAAAACGAAATGGGCCGAAACTAACTGGGTCAACAGAGTTCAGGAGAGTGACTGGAGGAGTTGCTCACAGCGGGTCTTGGGTCGGTCCGTGGTGAGGGACACAGGCAGGCCGGCTTGCGGCTGGGCCATGAAGAGGAGACCGGTGGAGGCAGATCCAGGCCTTGAGGTGCTGCGGTGGCCACGCGGTCAACGCGACCATGAGGAGTAGTGCTCGTCTCGGTTACAGAGGCGGGTCAACGAATTCACCCAGAGCAGAAGCAGCGGCGAGGCTCTCGCCGGGAAGAATCAGGGCGGCGGCAGCGGGCGTGCAGGGAAAGGCTGGCGAGGACCAGACTCCGGTGGAGGCGCGAGGGACTTGGCGTGCGGGCACAGCGATGGAGAAGGGAACATGTCTCTCGTCCTCGCCGTTCGAAGCAGAGGAGGCGCTCGGAGGAGCTCTGGTGGCCGACCGGTGCTCGTCTGCAGGAGGTGGACGAGGCCGGGACCTGGACAAGGGTGTCGTGGATGTGGCGGCCGGTGGCAGAGATCCATGCGATAGCAGCAGTAGTGGAGAAGCTTCGGGCGGCCATGTCGTCGAGGCAAAGTAGGCCATGGCGACGGCGGCAGTCGCTGTGAGGGGCGGCGTCGTTTCTGGAGTTCAAGAAGGGCTCATCTCCCTGCGCCAACAAGGAGAGCGGGGAGGCTACAAGGACAAGGACGACGGCGCGAGGCTTGATGCGGGACTGCTGCGGGAGGCGTCCGGTGAGGCGTCTGTGCTCAGGCACGAGTAGAGGCGTACGGGAGGCGGCGAAGGGCACGGGGCTCGGGCGGGGATGGATGGATCCGCCTGTTTTCGGGCCGGATCCGGCCAACGAGGCGTCGACGGAGCTCCTGCGAGGGTTGACCAAGGCGGCGGCGACCTGCAGCTGATGAAATACAGAGAGAGAGGGAGATCGTGAGAGAGAGCCAGGGAGCATGAGGAAACACAGAGGGGAGGAGGGAGAGGAAGGCCACAGTCCTGCTGGTCCGAGCTGCCCATCGCCGGCGGGGACGGCTGGCTTGATCCGCTCGGGGTCGAGGTGAGTGCCTCTGCGGGAGGAGGCAAATCGGGAGGAGGTAGTGGCTGGTTGCGTGCGGGTGGATTTGGATCGAGGCTGCCGATTGGGGATTGGTTTCACGCTGAAACCAAGGGAGAGAGTGGTGGCGGCGGACACGGGATGGATGGGATAGATCCCTAGTTTCTAGGGTTTCATCTGTGTATAAATAGCAGGTGGGTTAAAATAGGGGCTATCCGGTCCCTTCGATCGTAATCGGACGGTCGCGAATACTTATGTTAGGAAGCCCAATTAACAAAACGGGGACGTTTTGTAGACGTTTGGGGATGATCCGGATCCAACGGTGACGACTGCTCGGGTCGGGTCCGGGACAATTTTCGAACGCTCGCGCGAGGAGTGTCACGGGCTGACGAGAGACGTTAGGTGGGGCCTGGCGGTGAGTAGTGGACTGTATAGACGGTCTCGAGCTGAGAGAAGAGAAGAGAGAGAGGCCCGGCGACTGTTTCCGGAGACCGAAAACATCCGACGTTAGACCGGCTATAGTGCCGCTATAGTTTAACGGTTGGGCTATCAAACGAACTCCGAATGCGATGAAACTTGACAGGCGGTCTATCTACACTATAATAAGACCGCACACCAACTTTCAACCCAATCCGAGAACATTTTCTGGCCACTTATAAAATATTATTTCGGACATGCCGCGGGCGCGTGCAAGTGTGTTTGGGCTCAGAACGGACAACGGACGGAACGAGGAGACCGGGACTAATGCAAGTTTCGAAAACATGATGATGCAATGCACATGATGACATGACAAGATGCGACACGCAAGCAAATGACATGGCAATGACAGCGAATAACTGGAAGACACCTGGTGCGACGGTCTCGGGGCGTTACAGCACTCCACCACTATGAGAGGATCTCGTCCCGAGATCTAGAATGGCATCGGAGGGACAAACGGAAGAGAAAGAGAAGAGGTAAAACTAAGTTGCTTCTTTGACAAACGAGTGAAACCAAAGAACCTTGCAAAGGTTAAGCCATTTCGAGAAAAGAATACAACGGAGATGACGAAGCTGAAAACACTCCGTTAGAAAAGAGGAACAAGGGAGAACAACTTCGGGCAGCACTTTGATTGAAAAGAAAAGGAATTGAATAAGAACTTGATAATATGAGAAGATACTTGATGAAATCATAATACACTGCCTCCTTAACTATTGAATGAATGGAACAAGGGGTAAGAAAGATCTCGGACAGCACTCCGGTTTAAAAGATATGAAAAACTTGATAAAATGAAAGAGCTTGAGCAAAGGTTCACAATACTCCGGTTAAAAGGATAAGCACGATCAAAACATGGTCCCGACAATGCGATAAAATGGGTTGAGGAGAGCAACATCACAATGTCTTCAGAACGGAAGAATAGAAGATAGATAATTGCCATAGGAGAATTGAGAAGAAAATGCCAACTTCTGCCACAAAAGAGCTTGAAAAGGCATCTTTAGGAGAAGGGTTGAACGGAATTGTTGGAAAACCAACATCAAAAAGAGTAAGCTTGTAGTGGGCTTATAGAAAAACATCTCGAAACTAGAGGTGATAACCTGCCACTCACGGGAAAAGAATTGGATTGATATGAACAAGGAGACGAGAAACTATATCACCGGGAGGATAAATGAAGAACTTGGGTCATTTATAAGCACCATAATAGCAACAATCCTTAGGAAAAGCTTTAGGTGAACTATAACCCAAGATAACTCCAACGAAGAGGTTGACGGATATAAAATATCTCATACTTGATAACTTGTGAATCATGAAACACGAAGGAAAATTATCAAGAATGACATAACACCACCTCCGATGATACGGTAGAAAGAATTGCACTCCGGATTGCAAGATGAAGAATGCTTGAGCTCCTCTGAAAAGAATGTTGATGAACCCTTCGAGAAGGAATTAAATCTTTGATGAGCCTCCATAATAAGGGATTAATCACTTGGAAGAAACAAGAATAAGGATTACATTATGCTTATCCTTCACCAATTAGATTGATGACAAACAATGGATTTGGCATATTACTTATTCTCATAGAAAAGGATTAAGATAGATATAGCGCAACCTTGAGAAGGTCTTCAACGAACCACCGGCAGGATTGGAAAGAAAGAGTCAATTGAGATTATAACGAAAGAAGAAGAATCTTGGAAGAGCCACCGATAGAATTTAAAATGCACGAAGTAAAGGGATGAATCACCGGGTAAGAATTGTGAAATGAACGAAGTTACTTGAGAGAATCTAGATACATGAGAACGAAGGGATCATGAACTGATTAGAGATCACTTGAACGAAGCACCGGTAAGATTGGAGAATGATAACTGACAGCTGAGAATGAATAAACCTGAATTGATGGACTCCGGATAACAAACTGAGAAGACTCTTGAATTGCTCCGGATAGGTGAAAAGAATTCTCACAATAAAAAACAATTATGAGGGGATGGCATCAAGCTAGAATCATGAATCTTCGAGAGGATGGACAAGATTGAGAGAGAAAAATCTTCTTCGGTCTTCAAATGTTGAAAAAGACGATGAGAAACACCACCATGAATTGTTTAGACAACCCAAAAGAATCAAAAGCGAAGAGGTTGAGCAAACGATGAGAAGAATTTAACCGATCTTGGAGAAAGGCATTAGACTGATGATAATTCATTCTTACATCAAACTTTGAAATGTATTTGAAAAACTCTAGGAAAATAAGAACAGTCAGGTAAGATCCTGGGAAAAAACCTGTGGGTTAGGGCCCACTCAAAATAAACACCGTTGGAATGATTTGGAAGATAGATTGCGCCGGTTGAAATAAATGGCTTGAATGAGTTAACTTCCTCAAAAGATCTTGAAAGAATGAAAATAAACTCTAGCATTTTCTGAGATATCTTCAACACTCCAGAACAGATGAATAGCGAGAGGTGAACGATTACGAATTGCACCGGCATGAGAGAGCATTGAAACGAGGAAAGGCTATGATCAGCAAAGCTTGACTAGAATCCACCGGAGAAGAAAAAGAATGAAGAATGATGAGCTTATAGAACATATTCATGGGAACCATCGGGTAAGAATATTGACGGAAAGAATGGAGAGACTTCATATTCATAAGATAGATACGTGATAAAGAAATCCGAGTCCTCAAAGAAAAAGGGTGCGAGGGTGGGAAAACAAAGGCTACTTAGGACGGATGAGACAAACAACGTTGAGAAGACTTGATAATTGATCTTGTGAATGTTGACAAGATTGGATCCATTTGAAGAGGAGCACACCGGTTGAAAAGGAATGACAAAACAATCTCGATGATCAAGAAGGATTAGTATTCACATCGGAGTATGAGAACACCATTTGGGGAAGGTATGGAATCAACACTTGACTTCGAAGCAACTCGAATACCACAACTCAAAACAAAACAAAGGATTGGCTTGCAGAATAAGCCGGAACAAACATATGACTGAGATTTCGTCCGAAGTTTTTGTGGTGGGGCCTACACGGGCTCGATCGTACAGCACCATCATGTACAAGGCAGTGCACATCACATACGAAGTGTCCCCGAGTCGGCATAGCCAAGGACTCTTTAAGACACAACGATACCACTGTAAAACCAACCGTGGATAGGCGGACCACTAGACGTCGAACCCCAATTTCATATCATACATCTGTCGGAAAGATATCCTAAGAGCTACTTGAATTCCCACTTATAAACTCCCGAAACTTTCTGGTTATGCAATCAGGTGTTGGGGATACAGGGGAAGCATAATATCTCACCCAAAACTAGCAAATCCTACATCCAGCTGTATCCATCCTTCAACACATAACCAAGAAACTTTCAGAAATCATCTACCTCAACCTTCGAAAAGCATCCGTTATACGAGTTATGGCAATACTCCTGAACTCCCGCCCGAGTACTGGGTGGCGTCGAGGTTATCTCACCAACAACTGCATAAAAGAGATTTTGATGTTGGCGAAACTAATCTCAGGTATTACAGAACTGCAACGATAAAATTGTGACGACAACACCTCGGACCTCAACTCCCCGGGACACTGCCACAACCCCTAAATGTCAGGAGGCACCAAGAACAATGTTCTCGTCACAAAACCATCGGAACGATTCCAAGATACCCGCGTGATCCTAAAAAAAAATTTAGTGAAATTTGAGAAGAGAAGAGTCAAAACTCTACGTCAGGATGCCTCACCAGAGCGATGAAGGGACTGAGGAGTAAAAAGAAGTCCTGACTCTCCGATATATATAATTCCTAAATGACTCAAAACATTTCTAGACTCAATAACGCCAGCGATTCGATCAAGTAGGGGGCTCCTAAGGTCGAGGAAGGCTCTGATACCAACTTGTGACGCCCTCGATGCGGCTATATCTCCCACGTGTCGAAGCACGACTTAGAGGCATAACCACATTGAAAGCAATGTCGCAAGTGAGGTAATCTTCACACAACCCATGTAATACATAAGGGAAAGAGATACATAGTTGGCTTACAATCGCCACTTCACACAATTACATGAATAAAGCATTACATCATCCAGATACAATCAAGGTCCGACTACGGAACCAAATAAAGAAGACTACCCCAAATGCTACACAGATCCCCGATCGACCCCAACTGGGCTCCACTACTGATCAACTAGAACAAAACAACATAACGGACAAGATCTTCATCGAGCTCCTCCTTGAGCTTGGTTGAATCACCTGCACGGTATCATCAGCACCTGCAAACTGGTTTTGGAAGTATCTGTGAGTCACAGGGACTCAGCAATCTCACACCCTCACGATCAAGACTATTTAAGCTTATAGGTAAGGTAAAAGGTATGAGGTGGAGCTGCAGCAAGCGACTAGCATATTTGGTGGCTAACTTCGCAAAAGAGAGCGAGAAGAGAAGGCAAAAGCACGGTCGAATAACTATGATCAAGAAGTAATCCTAGAACAACCTACGTCAAGCATAACTCCAACACCGTGTTCACTTCCCGGACTCCGCCGGAAAGAGACCATCACGGTTACGCACACGGTTGATGTATTTTAATTAAGGTTAACTTCAGGTTTTCTACAACCGGACATTAACAAATTCCCATCTGCCCATAACCACGGGCACGGCTTTCGAAAGTTCAAAACCCTGCAGGGGTGTCCCAACTTAGCCCATCACAGGTTCTCACGGTCAACGAAGGATATTCCTTCTAGCAGGAAGACCCGATCAGGCTCGGAATCCCAGTTACAAGACATCATCGACAATGGTAAAACAAGTCCAGCAAAGCCGCCCGATGCGCCGACATCCTGATGGGAGCTGCACATATCTCGTTCTCAGGGCAACACCGGATAGGTCAAGCTACAAGTAAAACCAGCCCTCAAGTTTCCCCGAGGTGGCCCCACAGGCTGCCCATTTCGGACCAACACTTAGACAAGCACTGGCCCGGGGGGTTAAATTAAAGATGACCCTCGGGATGCGCAACTCCCAAGGGAAAAAAGGCTAGGTGGCGAATGGTAAAACCAATGTTGGGCCTTGCTGGAGGAGTTTTATTCAAAGCAAATTGTCAAGGGGTTCCCATTATAACCCAACCGCGTAAGGAACACAAAATCCGGGAACATAACACCGATATGACGGAAACTAGGGCGGCAAGAGTGGAACAAAACACCAGGCATAAGCTGAGCCTTCCACCCTTTACCAAGTATATAGATGCATTAATTAAATAATAGATATTGTGATATCCCAACAACTAAACATGTTCCAACAAGGAATAACATCTCCATGTTCCAACAAGGAACAAACTTCAATCTTCACCTGCAACTAACAACGCTATAAGAGGGGCTGAGCAAAGCGGTAACATAGCCAAACAACAGTTTGCTAGGACAAGGTGGGTTAGAGGCTTGGCTCAACAATATGGGAGGCATGATAAGCAAGTGGTAGGTATCGCAGCATAGGCATAGCAAAAGAGCGAGCAACTAGCAAGCAAAGATAGAAGTGATTTCGAGGGTATGGTCATCTTGCCTGAAATCCCGCAAGGAAGAAGAATGAGTCCATGAAGAAGGCAAACGGAAGTAGTCGAACGGATTCTCACAAACACGACGTTCTCGGAACCAACCCAAAGAAGCAACACCGGAAAGAAGCACACAACATAGTAAACAACAACCACATAAACATGACATGATGCACAACCAAGTATGATGCATGTCCGGTTTAATGAGGCATGGTATGGCAAAATGCACAAACAATCCTACAAATTAAGTGAGCTCAACATGCAACGAGTTGCATATTGAAGGAAACACCACATGACTTATTTAGTTCTCTCTCGTTTATGTACCCAACACGATTAAATGTTGTTAGCATGGCAAGAGGTGAAGCATAAAAAACTATCTATCTAGGCAAGTTTAAATGAGGCCGGAACAACAAAACAACAAGTCCGGAAAATACTCATGAGCATAATTATGGATTTGATACTATTCTGCCCTAAACACAATTTTAGATTTGTTAAACATGCAAAGTGATGTCACCAAGTTAAACTAGGCATTTTTCCACCCCATTTACATATAAAGTTTGTTAGGTTTGGAGCTACGGTTATTAAGTTGTGGAATAAATCATTTTAGCATGGCAATAGGCAAAATTTAAACAAACAACATTTTAAACATTTTGAACATGGATGAAAATGGCAAATTATTAATCTACACAAAATTCTAAGCAAGTTTCATATATTAAATTTTTCAATCCGTTGCACGGTTGTGGAATTAATAAATGCATGATCAACAAGGACTTTTCTGTAAAACTGACATCTTTGGATAAATAGGAAAAAAACTAGAACTGAAAAAAACGTAATGGGCCGAAACAAACTGGGTCAACAGAGTTCAGGAGAGTGGCTGGAGGAGCTGCTCACAGCGGGTCTTGGGTCGGTCGGTGGTGAGGGACACAAGCAGGCCGGCTTGCGGTTGGGCCATGAAGAGGAGACCGGTGGAGGCAGATCCAGGCCTTGAGGTGCTGCGGTGGCCACGCGGTCAACGCGACCATGAGGAGTAGTGCTCGTCTCGGTTACAGAGGCGGGTCAATGAATTCACCCAGAGCAGAAGCAGCGGCGAGGCTCTCGCCGGGATGAATCAGGGCGGCGGCAGCGGGCGTGCAGGGAAAGGCCGGCGAGGACCAGACTCCGGTGGAGGCGCGAGGGACTTGGCATGCGGGCGCAGCGATGGAGAAGGGAACATGTCTCTCGTCCTCGCCGTTCGTAGCAGAGGAGGCGCTCAGAGGAGCTCTGGTGGCCAACCGGTGCTCGTATGCAGGAGGTGGACGAGGCCGGTACCTGGACAAGGGCGTCATGGATGTGGCGGCCGGTGGCAGAGATCCATGCGACAGCAGTAGTAGTGGAGAAGCTTCGGGCGGCCATGGCATCGAGGCGAAGTAGGCCATGGCAACGGCGGCAGTCGCTGCGAGGGGCGGCGTCGTTGCTGGAGTTCGAGAGGGGCTCATCTCCTTGCGCCGACAAGGAGAGCAGGGAGGCTACGAGGACAAGGACGACGACGCGAGGCTTGATGCGGGACTGCTACGAGAGGCGTCCGGTGAGGCGTCCGTGCTCAGGCACGAGCAGAGGCGTATGGGAGGCGGCGAAGAGCACGGGGCTCAGGCGGGGATGGATGGATCCGCCTGTTTTCGGGCCGGATCCAGCCAACGGGGCGTCGACGAAGCTCCGGCGAGGGTTGACCAAGGCGGCGGCGACCTGCAGCTGATGAAATACAGAGAGAGAGGGAGATCGTGAGAGAGAGCCGGGGAGCACGAGGAAACACAGAGGGGAGGAGGGAGAGGAATTCCACAGTCCTTTTGGTCCAGTGCTGCCCATCGTCGGCGGGGACAGCTGGCTTGATCCGCTCGGGGTCGAGGTGAGTGCCTCTGCGGGAGGAGGCAGATCGGGAGGAGGTAGTGGCTGGTTGCGTGCGGGTGGATTTGGATCGAGGCTGCCGATTGGGGATTGGTTTCGCGCTGAAACCAAGGGAGAGAGTGGTGGCGGCGGACACGGGATGGATGGGACAGATCCCTAGTTTCTAGGGTTTCATCTGTGTATAAATAGCATGTGGGTTAAAATAGGGGCTATCCGGTCCCTTCAATCGTAATCGGACGATCACCAATACTTATGTTAGGAAGCCCAATTAACAAAACGGAGACGTTTTGTAGACGTTTGGGGATGATCCGGATCCAACGGTGATGACTGCTCGGGTCGGGTCCGGGACAATTTTCGAACGCGCGCGCGAGGAGGGCCGCAGGCTGACGAGAGAGGTTAGGTAGGGCCTGGCGGTGAGTAGTGGACTGTATAGACGGTCTCGAGCTGAGAGAAGAGAAGAGAGAGAGAGGCCCGGCGACTGTTTCCAGAGACCGAAAACATCCGACGTTAGACCGGCTATAGTGCCGCTATAGTTTAACGGTTGGGCTATCAAACCAACTCCGAATGCGATGAAACTTGACAAGCGGTCTATCTACACTATAATAAGACCGCACGCCAACTTTCAACCCAATCCGAGAACATTTTCGGGCCACTTATAAAATACTATTTCGGACATGCCGCGGGCGCGTGCAAGTGTGTCTAGGCTCAGAACGGACAACGGACGGAACGAGGAGACCGGGACTAATGCAAGTTTCGAAAACATGATGATGCAATGCACATGATGACATGACAAGATGCGACACGCAAGCAAATGACATGGCAATGACAGCGAATAACTGGAAGACACCTGCCGCGACGGTCTCGGGGCGTTACAACTACTCCATCTCACGTGATGATCGGACATGGTTTAGTTGATATGGATCACGTGATCACTTAGATGACTAGAGGGATGTCTATCTAAGTGGGAGTTCTTTAGTAATATGATTAATTGAACTTTAATTTATCATGAACTTAGTACCTGGTAGTTTTTGCATATCTATGTTGTTGTAGATCAATGGCCCGTGCTACCCTTCCCTTGAATTTTAATGCGTTCCTAGAGAAAGCTAAGTTGAAAGATTATGGTAGAAATTACACAGACTTGATTCGTAACTTGAGGATTATCCTCATTGCTGCACAGAAGAATTACGTCATGGAAGCACCGCTAGGTGCAAGACCCGCTGCAGGAGAAACTCCAGATGTTATGAATGTTTGGCAAAGCAAAGCTGATGACTACTCAATAGTTCAGTGTGCCATGCTTTACGTCTTAGAATCGGGACTTCAAAGACGTTTTGAACGTCATGGAGCATATGAGATGTTCCAGGAGCTGAAGTTAATATTTCAAGCAAATGCCCGGGTTGAGAGATATGAAGTATCCAACAAGTTCTATAGGTGCAAAATGGAGGAGAATAGTTTTGTCAATGAACACATACTCAGAATGTCTGGGTACCATAACCAGTTGACTCGGCTGGGAGTTAATCTTCCTGATGATAGTGTCATTGACAGAGTTCTTCGATCACTGCCACCAAGCTATAAAGGCTTCGTGATGAACTATAATATGCAAGGGATGGAAAAGACAATTCCCAAGCTCTTCGCGATGCTAAAGGCTGTAGAGGTAGAAATCAAGAAGGAGCATCAAGTGTTCATGGTTAACAAGACCACTAGTTTCAAGAAAAAGAGCAAAGGGAAGAAGGGGAACTTCAAGAAGAATAGCAAGCAAGTTGTTGCTCAAGGGAAGAATCCCAAGTCTGAACCTAAGCCTGGAACTGAATGCTTCTACTGCAAAGGTACTGGTCACTGGAAGCGGAACTGCCCCAAGTATTTGCCGGATAAGAAGGATGGCCAAGTGAAAGGTATATTTGATATGCATGTTATTGATGTGTACCTGCTCGTAGTAGCGCCTGGGTATTTGATATTGGTTCTATTGCTTATATTTGCAACTCGAAACATGGGCTATGGATTAAACGAAGATTGGCTAAGGACGAGGTGACGATGCGCGTGGGAAATGGTTCCAAAGTCGATGTGATCGCCGTCGGCACAATACCTCTACATCTACCGTCGGGATTAGTTTTAGACCTAAATAATTGTTATTTGGTGCTAGTGTTGAGCATGAACATTATATCTGGATCTTGTTTGATGCGAGACGATTATTCATTTAAATCAGAGAATAATGGTTGTTCTTGTTGGGAAACGCAGTAATTTCAAAAAAATTCCTACGCACACGCAAGATCTATCTAGGTGATGCATAGCAATGAGAGGGGAGAGTGTTGTCCACGTACCCTCGTAGACCGTAAGCGGAAGTGTTATGACAATATGGTTGATCTAGTCATACATCTTCATGATCCGACCGATCCTAGCACCGAAGGTACAACACCTCCGCGATCTGCACATGTTCAGCTCGGTGACGTCCCACGAACTCTAGATCCAGCTGAGTGTCGAGGGAGAGCTTCATCAGCACGACGGCGTGATGACGGTGATGATGAAGTTACCGACGCAGGGCTTTGATAACCCACAAGTATAGGGGATCGCAACAGTTTTCGAGTGTAGAGTATTCAACCCAAATTTATTGATTCGACACAAGGGGAGCCAAAGAATATTCTCAAGTATTAGCAGCTGAGTTGTCAATTCAACCACACCTGGAAACTTAATATCTGCAGCTTTAATACCTTTCTCTTTCATAGATTTCTTTGCCTCTTGCATATCTTCAGGCCTGAGAAATAGAATACCCCTCTTCTTCGGAGTTGGTTTAGGAATAGGCTCGGGAATTGGCTCCGGAGGTGCCCAATTATTTTCATTTGTCAACATATTATTCAATAGAATTTCAGCTTCATCCGGTGTTCTTTCCCTGAAAACAGAACTAGCACAACTATCCAGGTAATCTCTGGAGGCATCGGTTACTCCATTATAAAAGATATCAAGTATTTCATTTTTCTTAAGAGGATGATCAGGCAAAGCATTAAGTAATTGGAGAAGCCTCCCCCAAGCTTGTGGGAGACTCTCTTCTTCAATTTGCACAAAATTATATATATCCCTTAAAGCAGCTTGTTTCTTATGAGTAGGGAAATATTTAGCAGAGAAGTAATAAATCATATCCTGGGGACTACGCACACAACCAGGATCAAGAGAATTAAACCATATCTTAGCATCACCCTTTAATGAGAATGGAAATATTTTAAGGATATAAAAGTAGCAAGTTCTCTCATCTTTAGTAAATAGGGTAGCTATATCATTTAATTTAGTAAGATGTGCCACAACAGTTTCAGATTCATAACCATGAAAAGGATCAAATTCAACCAAAGTAATTATATCGGGATCAACAGAGAATTCATAATCCTTATCAGTAACAAAGATAGGTGAAGTAGCAAAAGCAGGGTCAGGTTTCATTCTAGCATTTAGGGATTGCTTACTCCATTTAGCTAATAATTTTTTAAGTTTAGTTCTATTTATGCAAGCTAAAATAGCTAAAGAAGCATCTTGATCAAAAACATAACCCTTAGGGATGGCAAGTGGTTCTTCATCATCACTTTCATCAGTATCATCAGATTCAATATTTTCAATTTCTCTAGCCCTAGCAAGTTGTTCATCAAGAAAAGCACTAAGTGGCATAGTAGTATCAGGCATAGAGGTAGTTTCATCATAAGTATCATGCATAGCAGAAGTGGCATCATCAATAACATGCGACATATCAGAATGAATAGCAGAAGCAGGTGTAGGTGTCGCAAGCTTACTCAAAACAGAAGGTGAATCAAGTGCAGAGCTAGATGGCAGTTCCTTACCTCCCCTCCTAGTTGAGGGATAGATCTTGGTTTTTGTATCTCTCAAGTTCTTCATAATGATAAGCAGATATATATATATATCCCAAGTGACTGAAAGAATAGAGCTATGCTCCCCGGCAACGGCGCCAGAAAATAGTCTTGATAACCCACAAGTATAGGGGGTCACAATAGTTTTCGAGGGTAGAGTATTCAACCCAAATTTATTGATTCGACACAAGGGGAGCCAAAGAATATTCTCAAGTATTAGCAGCTGAGTTGTCAATTCAACCACACCTGGAAACTTAATATCTGCAGCAAAGTGTTTAGTAGCGAAGTAATATGATAGTAATGATAACAGTAGCAAAAGGTAACATCAGTGAAAGCAATGTTTTTGGTATTTTGCAGTGATGATAGCAATAGCAACGGGAGAGTAAATAAGCGAAGAACAATATATGGAAAGCTCGTAGGCAATGGATCGGTGATGGATAATTATGCTAGATGCGGTTCATCATGTAACAGTCATAACCTAGGGTGACACAAAACTAGCTCCAGTTCATTGATATAATGTAGGCATGTATTCCGAATATAGTCATACGTGCTTATGGAAAAGAACTTGCATGCCATCTATTGTCCTACCCTCGCGTGGCAGTGGGGTCCTTACGGAAACTAAGGGATATTAAGGCCTCCTTTTAATAGAGAACCAGAACAAAGCATTAACACATAGTGAATACATGAACTCCTCAAACTACGGTCATCACCGGTAAGTATCCCGATTATTGTCACTTAGGGGTTAACGAATCATAACACGTAATAGGTGACTATAGACTTGCAAGATAGGATCAAGAACACTCATATATTGATGAAAACATAATAGGTTAATATCTGAAATCATGGCACTCGGGCCCTAGTGACAAGCATTAAGCATGGCAAAGTCATAGCAACATCAATCTCAGAACATAGTGGATACTAGAGATCAAACCCTAACAAAACTAACTTGATTACATGATAGATCCCATCCAACCCATCACCGTCCAGCAAGCCTACAATGGAATTACTCACACACGGCGGTGAGCATCATGAAATTGGTGATGGAGGATCGTTGATGATGACGATGGCGACGGATTCCCCTCTCCGGAGCCCCGAATGGACTCCAGATCAGCCCTCCCGAGAGGTTTTAGGGCTTGGCGGCGGCTCCGTATCGTAAAATGCGATGATTTCTTCTTCCTGATTTTTTTCTCATTGAAACTCAATATATGGAGGTGGAGTTGGAGTCGGAGACGCAATAGGGGACCCACGAGGTAGGGGGCGCGCCCTAGGGGGGCAGGCGCGCCCCCCACCCTCATGGAGAGACGGTGGGCCCCCTGGCCTTCATCTTTGGCAGGTATTTTTCTTATTTTCTGAAAAGTGTCTCCGTGAAGTTTCAGGTCATTCCGAGAACGTTTGCTCCTGCACATAAATAACACCATGGTAATTCTGCTGAAAACAGCGTCAGCCCGGGTTAGTTCCATTCAAATCATGCAAGTTAGAGTCCAAAACAAGGGCAAAAGTGTCTGGAAAAGTAGATACGTTGGAGACATATCAGGCTTCGCCCAAGCTCTACAACGATATGACCGATGTGGAAATCTGTGGAGGGGGCACCGCACACGGCTAAGAGATCAACTTGTGTATCTATGGGGTTCCCCCATCCCCCGTATATAAAGGAGTGGAGCAGGGGGAGGGCCGGCCCCTCTATGGCGCACCCAAGAGGAGTCCTAGTCCAACCAGGAGTAGGATTCCCCCCTTCCCTAGTTGGATTATGAGATGAAGGAAGGGGAGAGAGGGGGAAGGAAAGGGCCCCCCCCAACCAATTCGGATTGGGCTTGGGGAGCCTCCTAGGCTCCCTTCTCCTCTCTCCCACTATGGCCCAATAAGGCCCATATACTTCCCGGGGGGTTCCGGTAACCTCCCGGTACTCCGGTATATTCCCAAACTCACCTGGAACCATTCTGATGTCCAAACATAGGCTTCCAATATATCGATCTTTATGTATCGACCATTCTGAGACTCCGCGTCATGTCCGTGATCTCATCCGGGAATCCGAACAACCTTCGGTACATCAAATCACATAACTCATAATACAAATCCTCATCGAACATTAAGCGTGCGGACCCTATGGGTTCGAGAACTATGTAGACATGACTGAGACACATCTTCGGTCAATAACCAATAGCGGAACCTAGATGCTCATATTGTCTCCTACATATTATACGAAGATCTTTATCGATCAAACCGCATAACAACATACGTCGTTCCCTTTGTCATCGGTATGTTACTTGCCAGAGATTCGATCGTTGGTATCATCATACCTAGTTCAATCTCGTTACTGGCAAGTCTCTTTACTCGTTCCATAATGCAACATCCCATAACTAACTCAGTCACATTGCTTTCAAGGCTTATAGTGATGTGCATTACCGAGAGGGCCCAGAGATACCTCTCCGACAATCAGAGTGACAAATCCTAATCTCGATCTATGCCAACTCAACATACACCATTGGAGACACCTGTAGAGCATCTTTATAATCACCCAATTACGTTGTGACGTTGGTAGCACACTAAGTGTTCCTCCGGTATTCGGGATTTGCATAATCTCATAGTCATAGGAACATGTATAAGTTATGGAGAAAGCAATAGCAATAAACTAAACGATCATATTGCTAAGCTAACGGATGGGTCAATGATACGTCTCCAACTTATCTATAATTTTTGATTGTTCCATGCTATTATATTGTCAACCTTGGATGTTTTTATATGCATTTATATGCTATTTTATATGATTTTTGGGACTAACCTATTAACCTAGATCCTAGTGCCAGTTTCTGTTTTTTTCCTTGTTTTAGAGTATCGCAGAAAAGGAAAATCAAACAGAGTCCAATTGACCTGAAACTTCACGGAACTTATTTTTGGAACGGAAGCAATCCAGAAGACTTGGAGTGTACGTAAGGGAAGCAACAAGGAAGACACGAGGCAGGGGGTGCGCCCACCCCCCTGGGCGCGCCCTCCACCCTCATGGGCCCCTTGTGGCTCCCCTAACGTATTTCTTCCTCCTATATATACCAATATACCCTAAAACCATCGAGGAGCACAATAGATCGGGAGTTCCGCCGCTAGAAGCCTCTGTAGCCACCGAAAACCAATCTAGACCCGTCCCGGCACCCTGCCGGAGGGGGAATCCCTCTCCGGTGGCCATCTTCATCACCCCGGTGCTCTCCATGATGAGGAGGGAGTAGTTCTCCCTCGGGACTGAGGGTATGTACCAGTAGCTATGTGTTTGATCTCTCTCTCTCTCTCGTGTTCTTGAGGTGGTACGATCTTGATGTATCGCGAGCTTTGCTATTATAGTTGGATCTTATGATGTTTTCCCCCTCTACTCTCTTTTAATGGTTTTAGTTTTCCCTTTGAAGTTATCTTATCGAATTGAGTCTTTAAGGATTTGAGAACACTTGATGTATATCTTGCGTGGGATAACCGTGGTGACAATGGGTTATTCTATTGATTCACTTGATGTATGTTTTGGTGATCAACTTGCGGGTTCCGCCCATGAACCTATGCATAGGGGTTGGCACACGTTTTCATCTTGACTCTCCGGTAGAAACTTTGAGGCACTCTTTGAAGTACTTTGTGTTGGTTTGAATAGATGAATCTGAGATTGTGTGATGCATATCGTATAATCATACCCGCGGATACTTGAGGTGACATTGGAGTATCTAGGTGACATTAGGGTTTTGATTGATTTGTGTCTTAAGGTGGTATTCTAGTACGAACTCTAGGATAGATTGAACGGAAAGAATAGCTTCGTGTTATTCTACTACGGACTCTTGAATAGATCGATCAGAAAGGATAACTTTGAGGTGGTTTCGTACCCTACAATAATCTCTTAGTTTGTTCTCCGCTATTAGTGACTTTGGAGTGACTCTTTGTTGCATGCTGAGGGATAGTTATATGATCTAATTATGTTATTATTGTTGAGAGAACTTGCACTAGTGAAAGTATGAACCCTAGGCCTTGTTTCAACGCATTGCAGTACCGTTTGTGCTCACTTTTATCATTAGTTACCTTGCTGTTTTTATATTTTCAGATTACAAAAACCTTTATCTACCATCCATATACCACTTGTATCACCATCTCTTCGCTGAACTAGTGAACCTATACAATTTACCATTGTATTGGGTGTGTTGGGGACACAAGAGACTCTTTCTTATTTGGTTGCAGGGTTGCTTGAGAGAGACCATCTTCATCCTACGCCTCCTACGGATTGATAAACCTTAGGTCATCCACTTGAGGGAAATTTGCTACTGTCCTACAAACCTCTGCACTTGGAGGCCCAACAACGTCTACAAGAAGAAGGTTGTGTAGCAGACATCAGTCAAGTCAATCACATCATTCTCTAATGATGTGATCCCGTTCTTCAGATGACAACTCTTTATCCATGGCTAGGAAACTTAACCATCTTTGATTAACGAGCTAGTCAAGTAGAGGCATACTAGTGACACTCTGTTTGTCTATGTATTCACACATGTACTAAATTTCCGGCTAATACAATTCTAGCATGAATAATAAACATTTATCATGATATAAGGAAATATAAATAACAACTTTATTATTGCCTCTAGGGCATATTTCCTTCAGTCTCCCATTTGCACTAGAGTCAATAATCTAGATTACATTATAATGATTCTAACACCCATGGAGTCCTGGTGCTGATCATGTTTTGCTCGTGAGAGAGGCTTAGTCAACGGGTCTGCAACATTCAGATCCATATGTATCTTGCAAATCTCTATGTCTCCCTCCTTGACTTGATCGTGGATGGAATTGAAGCGTCTCTTGATGTGTTTGGTTCTTTTGTGAAATCTGGTTTCCTTTGCCAAGGCAATTGCACCAGTATTGTCACAAAAGATTTTCATTGGACCCGATGCACTAGGTATGACACCTAGATCGGATATGAACTCCTTCATCCAAACTCCTTCATTTGCTGCTTCCAAAGCAACTATGTACTCCACTTCACATGTAGATCCTACCATGATGCTCGGCTTGGAACTGCACCAACTGACAGCTCCACCATTCAATAAAAATATGTATCCGGTTTGTGATTTAGAGTCATCCGGATCAGTGTCAAAGCTTGCATCGACGTAACTGTTTATGACGAGCTCTTTGTCAACTCCATATATGAGAAACATATCCATAGTCCTTTTCAGGTATTTCGGGATGTTCTTTACCATTGTCCAGTGATCCACTCCTGGATTACTTTGGTACCTCCCTGCTAAACTAATAGCAAGGCACACATCAGGTCTGGTACACAGCATTGCATACATGATAGAACCTATGGCTGAAGCATAGGGAATGACATTAATTTTCCCTCTATCTTCTGCAGTGGTCGGGCATTGAGTCTGACCCAACTTCACACCTTGTAACACAGGCAAGAACCCTTTCTTTGCTTGATCCATTTTGAACTTCTTCAAAACTTTATCAAGGTATGTGCTTTGTGAAAATCCAATTAAGCGTCTTGATCTATCTCTATAGATCTTGATGCCCAATATATAAGCAGCTTCACCGAGGTCTTTCATTGAAAAATTCTTATTCAAGTATCCTTCTATGCTATTCAGAAATTCAGTATCATTTCCGATCAGCAATATGTCATCCATATATAATATCAGAAATGCTACAGAGCTCCCATTCACTTTCTTGTAAATACAGGCTTCTCCAAAAGTCTGTATAAAACCATATGCTTTGATCACACTATCAAAGCGTGCATTCCAACTCCGACAGGCTTGCACCAGTCCATAAATGGATCGCTGGAGCTTGCACACTTTGTTTGCACCTTTTGGATCGACAAAACCTTCTGGTTGCATCATATACAACTCTTCTTTAAGATATTCATTAAGGAATGCAATTTTGACATCCATTTGCCAAATTTCATAATCATAAAAAACGGCAATTTCTAACATGATTCGGATGGACTTAAGCATCACTACGGGTGAGAAGGTCTCATCGTAGTCAACTCCTTGAACTTGTCGAAAACCTTTTGCAACAAGTCGAGCTTTGTAGACAGTAACATTATCGTCAGCATCAGTCTTCTTCTTGAAGATCCATTTATTCTCTATCGCCTGCCGATCATCGGGCAAGTCAACCAAAGTCCACACTTTGTTCTCATACATGGATCCCATCTCAGATTTCACTGCCTCAAACCATTTTGCGAAATCTGGGCTCATCATTGGTAAGTCTCCAACGTATCTATAATTTTTGATTGCTCCATGCTATATTATCTTCCGTTTTGGACATTATTGGGCTTTATTATCCACTTTTATATTATTTTTCGGACTAACCTACTAACTGGAGGCCCAGTCCAGAATTGCTGTTTTTTTGCCTATTTTAGGGTTTCGAAGAAAAGGAATATCAAACAGAGTCCAAACGGAATGAAACCTTTGAGAACGTGATTTTTGGAACGAATAAGATCCAGGAGACTTGGACCCTACGTCAAGCAACCAATAGGGAGGCCACGAGGTAGGGGCGCGCCTACCCCCCCCCCCCCAGGCGCGCCCTCCACCCTCGTGCGCCCCCTGTTGCTCCACCGACGTACTTCTTCCTCCTATATATACCTACGTACCCCCAAACGATCAGATACGAAGCAAAAACCCTAATTCCACCGCCGTAACTTTCTGTATCCACGAGGTCCCATCTTGGGGCCTGTTCCGGAGCTCCGCCGGAAGGGGCATCGATCACGGAGGGCTTCTACATCAACACCATAGCCTCTCCGATGAAGTGTGAGTAGTTTACCCCAGACCTTCGGGTCCATAGTTATTAGCTAGATGGCTTCTTCTCTCTTTTTGGATCTCAATACAAAGTTCTCCCCCTCTCTTGTGGAGATCTATTCGATGTAATCTTCTTTTTGCGGTGTGTTTGTTGAGACCGATGAATTGTGGGTTTATGATCAAGTTTATCTATGAACAATATTTGAATCTTCTCTGAATTCTTTTATGTATGATTGGTTATCTTTGCAAGTCTCTTCGAATTATCAGTTTGGTTTGGCCTACTAGATTGATCTTTCTTGCAATGGGAGAAGTGCTTCGCTTTGGGTTCAATCTTGCGGTGTCCTTTCCCAGTGACAATAGGGGCAGCAAGGCACGTATCGTATTGTTGCCATCGAGGATAACAAGATGGGGTTTTCATCATATTGCATGAGTTTATCCCTCTACATCATGTCATCTTGCTTAAGGCGTTACTCTGTTCTTATGAACTTAATACTCTAGATGCATGTTGGATAGCGGTCGATGTGTGGAGTAATAGTAGTAGATGCAGGCAGGAACCGGTCTACTTGTCTCAGACATGATGCCTATGTACATGATCATACCTAGATATTCTCATAACTATGCTCAATTCTGTCAATTGCTCAACATTAATTTGTTCACCCACCGTAAAATACTTATGCTCTTGAGAGGAGCCACTAGTGAAACCTATGGCCCCCGGGTCTATCCTCATCATATTAATCTTCCAATACTTAGTTATTTCCTTTGCTTTTATTTTACTTTGCATCTTTATCATAAAAATACCAAAAATATTATCTTATCATATCTATCAGATCTCACTCTCGTAAGTGACCGTGTAGGGATTGACAACCCCTTATTGCGTTGGTTGCGAGGATTTATTTGTTTTCTGCAGGTGCGAGGGACTCGCACGTAGCCTCCTACTGGATTGATACCTTGGTTCTCAAAAACTGAGGGAAATACTTATGCTAGTTTGTTGCATCAACCTTTCCTCTTCAAGGGAAAACCAATGCAGTGCTCAAGAGATAGCAAGAAGGATTTCTGGCGCCGTTGCCGGGAGGTCTACACAAAAGTCAACATACCAAGTACCCATCACAAACCCTTATCTCCCGCATTACATTATTTGCCATTTGCCTCTCGTTTTCTTCTCCCCCACTTCACCCTTGTCATTTTATTCACCCTCTCTCTCTCTCTATCCTCCCTCTCTTTTCTGTTTGCCTCTTTTTGCCCGTTCCTTGTTTGCTTGTGTGTTGGATTGCTTGCTTGTCACGATGGCTCAAGATAACACTAAATTGTGTGACTTTACCAATACCAACAACAATGATATTATTAGCACTTCGATTGCTCCTCTTACTGATGCTGAATCTTGTGAAATTAATGCTGCCTTGCTGAATCTTGTCATCACAGATCCGTTTTCCGGCCTTCCTAGTGAAGATGCCGCTACCCATCTAAATAGCTTCGTTGATTTGTGTGATATGCAAAAGAAGAAAGATGTGGACAATGATATTGTTAAATTGAAGCTATTTCCTTTTTAGCTTAGAGATTGTGCTAAAGCTTGGTTTTTGTCTTTGCCTAAAAATAGTATTGATTCCTAGAATAAGTGCAAAGATGCTTTTATCTCTAAGTATTTTCCTCCCTCTAAGATCATCTCTCTTAGAAACGATATTATGAATTTTAAGCTACTTGATCATGAACATGTTGCACAAGCTTGGGAGAGGATGAAATTAATAATACGTAATTGCCCAACACATGGTTTGAATTTGTGGATGATTATACAAAAAAAATTATGCTGGATTGAATTTTGCTTCTAGAAATATTTTAGATTCGGCCGCGGGAGGCACTTTTATGGAAATCACTTTAGGAGAAGCTACTAAACTCCTAGATAATATTATGGTTAATTATTCTCAATGTCACAATGAAAGATCTACTAATAAGAAAGTGCATGCTATAGAAGAAATTAATGTTTTGAGTGGAAATATGGATGAACTTATGAAATTATTTGCTAATAAAAGTGTTTCTTCTGATCCTAATGATATGCATTTGTCTACTTTGATTGAGAATAATAATGAATCTATGGATGTGAATTTTGTTGGTAGGAATAATTTTGGTAACAACGCGTATAGAGGAAACTTTAATCCTAGGCCTTATCCTACTAATTCCTCTAATAATTATGGTAATTCCTACAACAGTTCTTATGGAAATTTTAATAAGATGCCCTCTGATTTTGAATATAATATTAAATAATGTATTACTTCGCAAAAGAATTTCAATGCTTTGATTGAAGAAAAATTGCTTAAGATTGATGAGTTGGCTAGGAACGTTGATAGAATTTCTCTTGATGTTGATTCTTTGAAACTTAGATCTATTCCTCCTAAGCATGATATCAATCAGTCTCTCAAAGCCATGAGAATTTCCATTGATGAGTGCAAAGAAAGAACCGCTAGGATGCGTGCTAAGAAAGATTCCTTTATAAGAGTGTCTTCTTCTAGTTTCCATGATATTAAAGATGAAGATCTAAAAGTTATTGATGTCTCCCCTATTAAATATTTGTTTTGCAATATGAATATTGATAATGATGGGACTGAATATGATCCACCTTTACCTAGAAGGTGTTCCAAAAATTCGGAGTTTTTAGATCTTGATGCTAAATTTGATAAAAGTGGGATTGAAGAGATCAAAACTCTTGATGTTAATGAACCTACTATTTTGGATTTCAAGGAATTTAATTATGATAATTGCTCTTTGATAGATTGTTTTTCCTTGTTGCAATCCGTGCTAAATTCTCCTCATGCTTATAGTCGAAATAAAGCTTTTACCAAACATATCGTTGATGCTTTGATGCAATCTTATAAAGAAAAACTTGACTTGGAAGTTTCTATCCCTAGAAAACTTTATGATGAGTGGGAACAAACTATTAAAATTAAAATTAAAGATCATGAATGCTATGCTTTATGTGATTTGGGTGTTAGTGTTTCCACGATTCCAAAGACTTTGTGTGATTTGTTAGGTTTCCGTGATTTTGATGATTGCTCTTTAAACTTGCGCCTTGCGGATTCTACTATTAAGAAACCTACGGGAAGAATTAATGATGTTATTATTGTTGCAAATAGGAATTATGTGCCCGTAGATTTTATCGTTCTTGATATAGATTGCAATCCTTATGTCCTATTATTCTTGGTAGACCTTTCCTTAGAATGATTGGTGCAATTATTGATATGAAGGAAGGAAATATTAGATTCCAATTTCCGTTAAGGAAAGGCATGGAACACTTTCCTAGAAAGAAAATTAAATTACCTTATGAATCTATTATGAGAGCCACTTATGGATTTCCTACCAAAGATGGCAATACCTAGATCTATCCTTGCTTTTTATGCCTAGCTAGGGGCGTTAAACGATAGCGCTTGTTGGGAGGCAACCCAATTTTATTTTTATTCCTTTCTTTTTTCTCCTGTTTAGTAATAAATAATTTATCTAGACTCTGTTTGGTTATGTTTTTTGTGTTTAATTAGTGTTTGTGCCAAGTAGAAACGTTGGGAAGACTTGGGAAAAGTCTTGTTAATCTTGCTGTAAAAAACAGAAACTTTAGTGCTCACGAGAACTGCTGCCATTTTTATTTGGAAAGTGATATTTAGTTAATTCTTTTTGAATATGATTAATAGATAAATTCCTAACGTCCAGCAATTTATTTTAGAATTTTGGGGGTTCCAGATCTTGCGCTAGCTACAGATTACTACAGACTATTCTGTTTTTGACAGATTCTGTTTTTCGTGTGTTGTTTGCTTATTTTGATGAATCTATGACTAGTAAAATAGTTTATAAACCATAGAGAAGTTGGAATACAGTAGGTTTAACACCAATATAAATAAAGAATGAGTTCATTACAGTACCTTTAAGTGGTCTTTTGTTTTCTTTCGCTAACGGAGCTCACGAGATTTTCTACTTTAAGTTTTGTGTTGTGAAGTTTTCAAGTTTTGGGTAAGGATTTGATAGATTATGGAACAAGGAGTGGAAAGAGCCTAAGCTTGGGGATGCCCATGGAACCCCCAAGATAATCTAAGGACACAAAAAATCCAAAGCTGGGGATGCCCCGGAAGGCATCCCCTCTTTCGTCTACTTCCATCGGTAACTTTACTTGGAGCTATATTTTTATTCACCACATGATATGTGTTTTGCTTGGAGCGTCTTGTATGATTTGAGTCTTTGCTTTTTAGTTTACCACAATCATCTTTTCTGTAAAGACCTTTTGATAGAGACACACATGATTCGGAAATTGTTAGAATACTCTATGTGCTTCACTTATATCTTTTGAGTTATATAGTTTTGCTCTAGTACTTCACTTATATCTTTTAGAGCACGGTGGTGGATTTGTTTTATAGAAACTATTGATCTCTCATGCTTCACTTAGATTATTTTGAGAGTCTTAAATAGCATGGTAATTTTCTTAAATAATCCTAATATGCTAGGTATTCAAGATTAGTAAAAAAATTCTTATGAGTGTTTTGAATACTAAGAGAAGTTTGATGCTTGATGATTGTTTTGAGATATGGAGGTAGTGATATTAAAGTTGTGCTAGTTGAGTAGTTGTGAAATTGAGAAATACTTGTGTTGAAGTTTGCATGTCCCGTGGCATGCACGTATGGTAAATGTTATGTAACAAATTTGAAGCATGAGGTGTTCTTTGATTGTCTTCCTTATGAGTGGCAGTCGGGGACGAGCGATGGTCTTTTCCTACCAATCTATCCCCCAAGGAGCATGCGCGTAGTGCTTGGTTTTTGATGACTTGTAGATTTTTGCAATAAGTATGTGAGTTCTTTATGACTAATGTTGAGTCCATGGATTATACGCACTCTCACCTTTCCATCATTGCTAGCCTCTTCGGTACCGTGCATTGCCCTTTCTCACATTGAGAGTTGGTGCAAACTTCGCCGGTGCATCCAAACCCTGTGATATGATACTCTCTTTCACACATAAACCTCCTTATATCTTCCTCAAAACAGCCACCATACCTACCTATTATGGCATTTCCATAGCCATTCTGAGATATATTGCCATGCAACTTTCCACCATCCTGTTTATCATGACACGTTCATCATTGTCATATTGCTTTGCATGATCATGTAGTTGACATCGTATTTGTGGCAAAGCCACCGTTCATAATTCTTTCATACATGTCACACTTGGTTCATTGCATATCCCAGTACACCGTCGGAGGCATTAATATAGAGTCAGACCTTGTTCTAGTATCGAGTTGTAATCATTGAGTTGTAAATAAATAGAAGTGTGATGATCATTATTTAATAGAGCATTGTCCCAATAAAAAATAGAAAGGCCAAATAAAAAAAGAGGAGGCCCAAAAAAGAGAAATGAAAAGGGACAATGCTACTATATTTTTTTCCACACTTGTGCTTCAAAGTAGCACCATGATCTTCATGATAGAGAGTATCTTGTTTTGTCACTTTCATATGCTAGTGGGAATTTTTCATTATAGAACTTGGCTTGTATATTACAACAATGGGCCTCCTCAAGTGCCCTAGGTCTTCGTGAGCAAGCAAGTTGGATGCACACCTACTAGTTTCTTTTGTTGAGCTTTCATACATTTATAGCTCTAGTGCATCCGTCGCATGGCAATCCCTACTCCTTGCATTAACATCAATCGATGGCCATCTCCATAGCCCATTGATTAGCCTCGTTGATGCGATACTTTCTCCTTTTTTTGTCTTCTCCACATAACCCCCATCATTATACTCTATTCCACCCATAGTGCTATATCCATGGCTCACGCTCATGTATTGCGTGAAGGTTTACAAAGTTTGAGATTACTAAAGTATGAAACAATTGCTTGGCTTGTCATCGGGGTTGTGCATGATGAGAGCATTGTTGTGTGAAGAAAATGGAGCTTGACTAAACTGTATGATTTTGTAGGGATGAACTTTATTTGGCCATGTTATTTTGAGACGACATAATTGCTTAGTTAGTATGCTTAAAGTATTATTATTTATATGTCAATATTAAACTTTTATCTTAAATCTTTCGGATCTGAATATTCATGCCACAATTAAGAAGAATTACATTGAAATTATGCCTAGTAGCATTCCACATAAAAAATTCTATTTTTATCATTTACCTACTCGAGGACGAGCAGGAATTAAGCTTGGGGATGCTTGATACGTCTCCAGCGTATCTATAATTTTTGATTGCTCCATGCTATATTATCTTCCGTTTTGGACATTATTGGGCTTTATTATCCACTTTTATATTATTTTTGGGACTAACCTACTAACCGGAGGCCCAGCCCAGAATTGCTGTCTTTTTGCCTATTTAAGGGTTTCGAAGAAAAGGAATATCAAACGGAGTCCAAAAGGAATGAAACCTTTGGGGACGTGATTTTTGGAACGAATAAGATCCAGGAGACTTGGACCCTACGTCAAGCAACCAACAGGGAGGCCGCGAGGTAGGGGGGC
>NC_041384.1:476078919-476139900 GCF_002162155.2 Triticum dicoccoides | reverse complement strand
TTCCTCCTATATATACCTACGTACCCCCAAACGATCAGATACGGAGCCAAAAACCCTAATTCCACCACCGTAACTTTCTGTATCCACGAGATCCCATCTTGGGGCCTGTTCCAGAGCTCCGCCAGAGGGGGCATCGATCACGGAGGGCTTTTACATCAACACCATAGCCTCTCCGATGAAGTGTGAGTAGTTTACCTCAGACCTTCGGGTCCATGGTTATTAGCTAGATGGCTTCTTCTCTCTTTTTGGATCTCAATACAAAGTTCTCCCCCTCTCTTGTGGAGATCTATTCGATGTAATCTTCTTTTTGCGGTGTGTTTGTTGAGAACGATGAATTGTGGGTTTATGATCAAGTTTATCTATGAACAATATTTAAATCTTCTCTGAATTCTTTTATGTATGATTGGTTATCTTTGCAAGTCTCTTCGAATTATCAGTTTGGTTTGGCCTAGTAGATTGATCTTTCTTGCAATGGGAGAAGTGCTTAGCTTTGGGTTCAATCTTGCGGTGTCCTTTCCCAGTGACAGTAGGGGCAACAAGGCACGTATTGTATTGTTGCCATCGAGGATAACAAGATGGGGTTTTCATCATATTACATGAGTTTATCCCTCTACATCATGTCATCTTGCTTAAGGTGTTACTCTGTTCTTATGAACTTAATACTCTAGATGCATGCTGGATATCGGTCGATGTGCGGAGTAATAGTAGTAGATGCAGGAAGGAGTCGGTCTACTTGTCTCGGACGTGATGCCTATATACATGATCATACCTAGATATTCTCATAACTATGCTCAATTCTGTCAATTGCTCAACAGTAATTTGTTCACCCATCATAAAATACTTATGCTCTTGAGAGAAGCCACTAGTGAAACCTATGGCCCCTGGGTCTATCCTCATCATATTAATCTTCCAATACTTAGTTATTTCCTTTGCTTTTATTTTACTTTGCATATTTATCATAAAAATACCAAAAATATTATCTTATCATATCTATCAGATCTCACTCTCGTAAGTGACCTTGTAGGGATTGACAACCACTTATTGCGTTGGTTGCGAGGATTTATTTATTTTGTGCAGGTGCGAGAGACTCGCGCGTAGCCTCCTACTGGATTGATACCTTGGTTCTCAAAAACTGAGGGAAATACTTACGCTAGTTTGTTGCATCACCCTTTCCTCTTCAAGGGAAAACCAACGCAGTGCTCAAGAGGTAGCAATCATCGCTTCCTCATAGTTAGTAGGTTCGTCATGGTCAAGTAACATGACCTCCAGAACAGGATTACCGTACCACTCTGGTGCGGATCTTACCATGGTTGACCTACGAGGTTTGGTAGTAATTTGATCAGAAGTTTCATGATCATTATCATTAGCTTCCTCACTTACTGGTGTAGGAATCACTGGAACTAATTTCTGTGATGAACTACTTTCCGATAAGGGAGTAGGTACAATTACCTCGCCAAGTTCTACTTTCCTCCCACTCACTTCTTTCGACAGAAACTCCTTCTCTAGAAAGGATCCATTCTTAGCAAAGAATATCTTGCCTTTGGATCTGTGATAGAAGGTGTACCCAACAGTCTCCTTTGGGTATCCCATGAAGACACATTTCTCCGATTTGGGCTCGAGCTTATCAGGTTGAAGTTTTTTCACATAAGCATCGTGATACGTCTCCAATGTATCTATAATTTTTGATTGTTCCATGCTATTATATTATCCATCTAGGATGTTTTATATGCATTTATATCCTATTTTATATGATTTGTTGGACTAACCTATTAACCTAGAGCCCAGTGCTAGTTTCTGTTTTTTCCTTATTTTTGAGTTTTATAGAAAAGAAATACCAAACGAAGTCCAATTGACCTGCCAATTTTTGTGGATTTTTTTATGGACCAAAATAAGCCCCCAGAGTAAAAGAGTTGGGCCAGAAGAGTCCCAAGCCGTCCACGAGGGTGGGGGGCGCGCCCTACCCCCTGGGCGTGGGCCCCTATCTCGTGGACGACTTGGAGACCCCCCTGACATGAGACCTACGCCAAAAATTCCTATAAATACAGAAACCTCCAGAACATAACCTAGATCGGGAGTTCCGCCACCGAAAACCAATCTAGACCCGTCCCGGCTCCCTGCCGGAGGGGGAATCCCTCTCCGGCGGCCATCTTCATCATCCCAGCGCTCTCCATGACGAGGAGGGAGTAGTTCACCCTCGGAGCTGAGGGTATGTACCAGTAGCTATGTGTTTGATCTCTCTCTCACTAGTGTTCTTGATTTAGCACGATCTTGATGTGCCGCGAGTTTTGCTATTATAGTTGGATCTTATGATGTTTCTTCCGCTCTATCTCCTTGTGATGAATTGAGTTTCCCCTTTAAAGTTATCTTATCAGATTGAGTCTTTAAGGATTCGAGAACACTTGATGTATGTCTTGCATGCGCTTATCTGTGGTGACAATGGGATATTCACGTGATCTACTTGATGTATGTTTTGGTGATCAACTTGCGGGTTCCGTGACCTCGTGAACTTATGCATAGGGGTTGGCACACGTTTTTAGTCGTGACTCTCCGGTAAAAACTTTGGGGCACTCTTTGAAGTTCTTTGTGTTGGTTGAATAGATGAATCTGAGATTGTGTGATACATATCGTATAATCATACCCACGGATACTTGAGGTGACATTGGAGTACCTAGGTGACATTAGGGTTTTGGTTGATTTGTGTCTTAAGATGTTATTCTAGTATGAACTCTAGGATAGATTGAACAGAAGAATAGCTTCGTGTTATTTTACTACGGACTCTTGAATAGATCGATCAGAAAGGATAACTTTGAGGTGGTTTCGTACCCTACAATAATTTCTTCGTTTGTTCTCCGCTATTAGTGAGTTTGGAGTGACTCTTTGTTGCATGTTGAGGGATAGTTATATGATCCAATTATGTTATTATTGTTGAGAGAACTTGCACTAGTGAAAGTATGAAACCTAGGCCTTGTTTCGAAGCATTGCAATACCGTTTACGCTCACTTTTATTATTAGTTACCTTGTTGTTTTTATATTTTCAGATTACAAAAACCTATATCTACCATCCATATTGCACTTGTATCACCATCTCTTCGGCGAACTAGTGCACCTATACAATTTACCATTGTATTGGGTGTGTTGAGGACACAAGAGACACTTTGCTATTTGGCTGCAGAGTTGTTTGAGAGAGACCATCTTCATCCTACACCTCCCACGGATTGATAAACCTTAGGTCATCCACTTGAGGGAAATTTGCTACTGTCCTACAAACCTCTGCACTTGGAGGCCCAACAACATCTACAAGAAGAAGGTTGTGTAGTAGACGTCACATCGCAGCCCCAAACTTTAAGAAATGACAACTTGGGTTTCTTGCCAAACCACGGTTCATAAGGCGTTGTTTCAACGGATTTTGATGGTGCCCTATTTAACGTGAATGCAGCCGTCTCTAAAGCATAACCCCAAAATGATAGCGGTAAATCGGTAAGAGACATCATAGATTGCACCATATCTAATAAAATGCGGTTACGACGTTTGGACACACCATTATGATGTGGTGTTCCAGGTGGCGTGAGTTGCGAAACTATTCTGCATTGTTTGAAATGAAGACCAAACTCATAACTCAAATATTCACCTCCACGATCAGATCGTAGAAACTTTATTTTCTTGTTATGATGATTTTCCACTTCACTCTGAAATTCTTTGAACTTTTCAAATGTTTCAGACTTATGTTTCATCAAGTAGATATACCCATATCTGCTCAAATCATCTGTGAAGGTAAGAGAATAACGATACCCGCCGCAAGCATCAACACTCATCGGACCACATACATCAGTATGTATTATTTCCAACAAGTCTGTTGCTCGCTCCATTGTTCCGGAGAATGGAGTCTTAGTCATCTTGCCCATGAGGCATGGTTCGCAAGCATCAAGTGATTCCAAAATTCCATCGGTATGGAGTTTCTTCATGCGCTTTACACCAATATGACCTAAACGGCAGTGCCACAAATAAGTTGCACTATCATTATTAAACTTATATCTTTTGGCTTCAATATTATGAACATGTGCATCACTACTATCAAGATTTAGTAAAAACGGACCACTTATCAAGGGTGCATGACCATAAAAGATAATATTCATATAAATAGAACAACCATTATTCTCTGATTTAAATGAATAACCATCTTGCATCAAACAAGATCCAAATATAATGTTCATGCTCAACGCTAGCACCAAATAACAATTATTTAGGTCTAAAACTAATCCCGAAGGTAGATGTAGAGGTAGCGTGCCGACGGCGATCACATCGACTTTGGAGCCATTTCCCATGCGCATCATCACCTCGTCCTTAGCCAATATTCGCTTAATCCGTAGCCCCTGTTTCGAGTTGCAAATATTAGCAACAGAACTAGTATCAAATACCTAGGCGCTACTGCGAGCATTAGTAAGGTACACATCAATAACATGTATATCAAATACACCTTTCACTTTGCCATCCTTCATCTCTGCCAAATACTTGGGGCAGTTCCGCTTCCAATGACCAGTCCCTTTGTAGTAGAAGCACTCAGTCTTAGGCTTAGGTACAGACTTGGGCTTCTTCACTTGAGTAGCAACTTGCTTGTTGTTCTTCTTGAAGTTCCCCTTCTTCCCTTTACCTTTTTTCTTGAAACTGGTGGTCTTGTTGACCATCAACACTTGACGCTCCTTCTTGATTTCTACCTTCGCAGCCTTTAGCATTGTGAAGAGCTCGGGAATCATCTTATCCATCCCTTGCATATTATAGTTCATCACGAAGCTCTTGTAGCTTGGTGGCAGTGATTGAAGAACTCTGTCAATGACACTATCATCATGAAGATTAACTCCCACCTAAGTCAAGTGGTTGTGGTACCCAGACATTCGGAGTATATGTTCACTGACAAAACTATTCTCCTCCATTTTGTAGTTGTAGAACTTATTGGAGACTTCATATCTCTCAATCCGGGCATTTGCTTGAAATATTAACTTCTACTCCTGGAACATCTCATATGCTCCATGACGTTCAAAACATCGTTGAAGTCCCGGTTCTAAGTTGTAAAGCATGGCACAGTGAACTAACGAGTAGTCATTAGCTTTGCTCTGCCAGGTGTTCATAACATCTGGCGTTGCTCCTGCAGCGGGTTTGTCACCTAGCGGTGCTTCCAGGACGTAATTCTTCTATGAAGAAATGAGGATAATCCTCAAGTTACGGACCCAGTCCGTGTAATTGCTACCATCATCTTTCAACTTAGCTTTCTCTAGGAACGCATTAAAATTCAATGAAACAACAGCATGGGCCATCTATCTACAACAACATAGACATGCAAAATACTATCAGGTACTAAGTTCATGATAAACTAAAGTTAAATTAATCAAATTACTTAAGAACTCCCACTTAGATAGGCATCCCTCTAATCATCTAAGTGATCACGTGATCCACATCAACTAAACCATGTCCGATCATCACGTGAGATGGATTAGTTTTCTATGGTGGACATCACTATGTTGATCATATCTACTATATGATTCACGCTCGACCTTTCGGTCTCAGTGTTCCGAGGCCATATCTGCATATGCTAGGCTCGTCAAGTTTATCCCGAGTATTGTGCATGTGCAAAACTGGCTTGCACCCGTTATATGTGAACGTAGAGCTTATCACACCCGAGCATCATGTGGTGTCTCGGCACGACGAATTGTAGCAACGGTGCATACTTAGGGAGAACACTTATACCTTGAAATTTAGTGAGAGATCATCTTATAATGCTACCGCCGAACTAAGCAAAATAAGATGCATAAAGGATAAACATCACATGCAATCAATATAAGTGATATGATATGGCCATCATCATCTTGTGCATTTGATCTCCATCTCCAAAGCACAGTTATGATCACCATCGTCACCGGCTTGACACCTTGATCTCCATCAAAGCATCGTTGTCGTCTCGCCAACTATTGCTTCTACGACTATCGCTACCGCTTAGTGATAAAGTAAAGCAATTACATGGCGATTGCATTTCATACAATAAAGCGACAACCATATGGCTCCTGCCAGTTGCCGATAACTCTGTTACAAAACATGATCATCTCATACAATAAAATTTAGCATCATGTCTTGACCATATCACATCACAACATGCCCTGCAAAAACAAGTTAGACGTCCTCTACTTTGTTGTTAAAAGTTTTACGTGGCTGCTACGGGCTGAGCAAGAACCGTTCTTACCTACACATCAAAAACCACAACGCGGTATAGTGATTGATTTTTGATCTTCAGAAAGAACCATGTTCATTGAATCCGATTCAACTAAAGTTGGAGAAACTGACATCCACTAGCCACCTGTGTGTGAAGCACGTCGGTAGAACCAGTCTCGCGTAAGCATACGCATAATGTCGGTCTGAGCCACTTCATCCAACAATACCGCTGAATCAAGAATCAACTAGTGACGGCAAGCAATATGTATAATACCCACGCCAACAACTCCTTTGTGTTCTACTCGTGCATATAACATCTACGCATAGACCTGGCTCGGATGCCACTGTTGGAAAACATAGTAATTTCAAAAAAATTCCTACGCACACGCAAGATATATCTAGGTGATGCATAGCAACGAGAGGGGAGAGTGTTGTCCACGTACCCTCGTAGACCGTAAGCGGAAGCGTTATGACAACGCGGTTGATGTAGTCGTATGTCTTCACGATCCGACCGATCCTAGCACCGAAGGTACGATACCTCCGCGATCTGCACACGTTCAGCTCGGTGACGTCCCACGAACTCTAGATCCAGCTGAGTGTCGAGGGAGAGCTTCGTCAGCACGATGACGTGATGACGGTGATGATGAAGTTACCGAAGCAGGGCTTCGCCTAAGCTCTATAACGATATGATCAAGGTGGAAATCTGTGGAGGGGGGCACCGCACACGGCTAAGAGATCAACTTGTGTATCTATGGGGTGCCCCCCTCCCCCGTATATAAATGAGTGGAGGAGGGGGAGGGCCGGCCCCTCTATGGCGCGCCCAAGGGGAGTCCTACTCCCATGGGGAGTAGGATTCCCCTCCTTCCCTAGTTGGATTAGGAGAGGAAGGAAGGGGGAGAGGGGGGAAGGAAAGGGGGCCGACCGCCCACCCAATTCGGATTGGGCTTGGGGGGCACGCCCCTCCTAGGCTCCCTTCTCCTCTCTCCCACTATGGCCCAATAAGGCCCATATACTTCCCGGGGGGTTCCGGTAACCTCCCGGTACTCCGGTATATTCCTGAACTCACACGGAACCATTCCGATATCCAAACATAGGCTTCCAATATATCGATCTTTATGTCTCGACCATTCTGAGACTCCTCGTCATGTCCGTGATCTCATCCGGGACTCCGAAAAACCTTCGGTATATCAAATAACATAACTCATAATACAAATCGTCATCAAATGTTAAGCGTGCGGACCCTACGGGTTTAAGAACTATGTAGACATGACCGAGACACATCTCCGGTCAATAGCCAATATCGGAACCTGGATGCTCATATTGCCTCCTACATATTCTACAAAGATCTTTATCGGTCAAACCGCATAACAACATACGCCGTTCCCTTTGTCATCGGTATGTTACTTGCCCAAGATTCGATCATTGGTATCATCATACCTAGTTCAATCTCATTACCGGCAAGTCTCTTTACTCGTTATGTAATGCAACATCCCGTAACTAACCCATTAGTCACATTGCTTGCAAGGCTTATAGTGATGTGCATTACCGAGAGGGCCCAGAGATACCTCTTCGACATTCGGAGTGACAAATCCTAATCTCGATCTATGCCAACTCAACATACACCATCGGAGACACCTGTAGAGCATCTTTATAATCACCCAATTGCATCATGATGTTTGATAGCACTAAGTGTTCCTCCGGTATTCGGGAGTTGCATAATATCATAGTCATAGGAACATGTATAAGTTATGGAGAAAGCAATAAAAATAAACTAAACGATCATAGTGCTAAGCTAACGGATGTGTCAAGTCAATCACATCATTCTCTAATGATGTGATCCCGCTCATCAAATGACAACTCATGTCTATGGTTAGGAAACTTAACCATCTTTGATTAACGAGCTAGTCAAGTAGAGGCATACTAGTGACACTATGTTTGTCTATGTATTCACACATGTACTAAGTTTCCGGTTAATACAATACTAGCATGAATAATAAACATTTATCATGATATAAGTAAATATAAATAACAACTTTATTATTGCCTCTAGGGCATATTTCCATCAGTTCTATTTATATGAGTAATATCTTTTATGGTCATGCACCCTTGATCAGTGGTCTATTTTTGTTGAATCTCGATTGTAGTGATACACATATTCATAATATTGAAGCCAAAAGATGTAAAGTTAATAATGATAGTGCAACTTATTTGTGGCACTGCCTTTTAGGTCATATTGGTGTAAAGCGCATGAAGAAACTCCATACTGATGGGCTTTTGGAATCACTTGAGGCTTGCGAACCATGCCTCATGGGCAAGATGACTAAGACTCCGTTCTCCGGAACAATGGAGCGAGCAACTGACTTATTGGAAACAATACATACTGATGTATGCGGTCCGATGAGTGTTGAGGCTCGCGGTGGGTATCGTTATTTTCTAACTTCCATAGATGATTTGAGCAGATATGAGTATATCTACTTGATGAAACATAAGTCTAAAACATTTGAAAAGTTCAAAGAATTTCAAAGTGAAGCGGAAAATCATCGTAACAAGAAAATAAAGTTTCTATGATCTGATCATGGAGGTGAATATTTGAGTTATGAGTTTGGTCTTCATTTGAAACAATGTGGAATAGTTTCACAACTCAAGCCACCTGGAACACCACAGCGTAATGGTGTGTCCGAACGTCGTAATCGTACTTTACTAGATATGGTGCGATCTATGATGTCTCTTACCGATTTACCGCTATTGTTTTGGGGTTATACTTTAGAGACAGCTACATTCACGTTAAATAGGGCACCATCTAAATCCGTTGAGACGACACCATATGAACTCTGGTTTGGCAAGAAAACTAAGTTGTCGTTTCTTAAAGTTTGGGGCTGCGATGCTTATGTGAAAAATCTTCAACCTGATAAGCTCGAACCCAAGTCGGAGAAATGTGTCTTCATAGGATAGCCAAAAGATATTGTTGGGTACACCTTCTATCACAGATCCGAAGGCAAGATATTCGTTGCTAAGAATGGATCCTTTCTAGAGAAGGAGTTTCTCTTGAAAGAAGTGAGTGGGAGGAAAGTAGAACTTGATGAGGTAATTGTACCTTCTCCTGAATTGGAAAATAGTTCATCACAGAAATCTGTTCCAGTGATTCCTACACCAATTAGTGAGGAAGCTAATGATGATGATCATGAAACTTCAGATCAAGTTACTACCGAACCTCGTATGTCAACCAGAGTACGATCTGCACCAGAGTGGTACGGTAATCCTATTCTGGAGGTCAGGTTACTAGACCATGACGAACCTATGAACTACGAGGAAGCGATGATGAGCCCAGATTCCGTGAAATGGCTTGAGGCCATGAAATCTAAGATGGGATCCATGTATGAGAACAAAGTGTGGACTTCGGTTGACTTTCCCGATGATCCGCAAGCCATAGAGAATAAATGGATCTTTAAGAGGAAGCCTGACATTGACGGTAATGTTACTGTCTACAAAGCTCGACTTGTTGCGGAAGGTTTTCGACAAGTTCAAGGAGTTGACTACGATGAGACCTTCTCACCCGTAGCGATGCTTAAGTCTCTCTGAATCATGTTAGCAATTGCCGCATTTTATGATTATGAAATTTGGCAAATGGATGTCAAAACTGCATTCCTTAATGCAGATCTTAAAGAAGAGTTATATATGATGCAACCAGAAGGTTTTGTTGATCCTAAAGGTGCTAACAAAGTGTGCAAGCTCCAGCGATCCATTTATGAACTGGTGCAAAACTCTCGGAGTTGGAATTTATGCTTTGATAGTGTGATCAAAGCATATGGTTTTATACAGACTTTTGGAGAAGCCTGTATTCACAAGAAAGTGAGTGGGAGCTCTGTAGCATTTCTAATATTATATGTGGATGACATATTATTGATTGGAAATAATACGGAATTTCTGGATAGCATAACAGGATACTTGAATAAGAATCTTTCAATGAAAGACCTCGGTGAAGCTGCTTATATATTGGGCATCAAGATCTATAGAGATAGATCAAGACGCTTAATTGGACTTTCACAAAGCACATACCTTGATAAAGTTTTGAAAAAGTTTAAAATGGATTAGTCAAAGAAAGGGTTCTTGCCTGTGTTACAAGGTGTGAAGTTGAGTCAGACTCAATGCCCGACCACTGCAGAAGATAGAGAGAAAATGAAAGTCATTCCCTATGCCTCAGCCATAGGTTCAATCATGTATGCAATGCTGTGTACCAGACCTGATGTGTGCCTTGCTATAAGTTTAGCAGGGAGGTACCAAAGTAATCTAGGAGTGGATCACTAGACAGCGGTCAAGAACATCCTGAAATACCTGAAAAGGGCTAAGGATATGTTTCTCGTTTATGGAGGTGACAAAGAGCTTGTCGTAAATGGTTACGTCGATGCAAGCTTTGACACTGATCCAGATGACTCTAAGTCACAAACTGGATACATATTTATATTGAATGGTGGAGCTGTCGGTTGGTGCAGTTCCAAGCAAAGCGTCGTGGCGGGATCTACGTGTGAAGCGGAGTACATAGCTGCTTCGGAAGCAGCAAATTAAGGAGTCTGGATGAAGGATTTCATATCCGATCTAGGTGTAATACCTAGTGCATCCGGTCCAATGAAAATATTTTGTGACAATAATGGAGCAATTTCCTTGGCGAAGGAATCCAAATTTCACAAGAGAACCAAACACATCAAGAGACGCTTCAATTCCATCCGCGATCAAGTCAAGGAGGGAGACATAGAGATTTGCAAGATACATGCGGATCTGAATGTTGCAGACCCGTTGACTAAGCCTCTCTCACGAGCAAAACATGATCGGCACCAAGACTCCATGGGTGTTAGAATCATTACTATGTGATATAGATTATTGACTCTAGTGCAAGTGGGAGACCGAAGGAAATATGCCCTAGAGGCAATAATAAAGTTGTTATTTATATTTCGTTATATCATGATAAATGTCTATTATTCATGCTAGAATTGTATTAACCGAAAACTTAGTACATGTGTGCATACATAGACAAACAGAAGTGTCCCTAGTATGCCTCTACTTGACTAGCTCGTTAATCAAAGATGGTTAAGTTTCATGACCATAGACATATGTTGTCATTTGATGAACGGGATCACATCATTAGAGAATGATGTGATGGACAAGACCCATCCGTTAGCTTAGCATAATGATCGTTTAGTTTCATTGCTATTGCTTTCTTCATGACTTATACATATTCCTCTGACTATGAGATTATGCAACTCCCGAATACCAGAGGAACACCTTGTGTGCTATCAAACGTCACAACGTAACTGGGTGATTATAAAGATGCTCTACAGGTGTCTTCGAAGGTGTTTGTTGAGTTGGCATAGATCGAGATTAGGATTTGTCACTCCGAGTATCGGAGAGGTATTCTGGGCCCTCTCGGTAATGCACATCACTATAAGCCTTGCAAGCAATGTGACTAATGAGTTAGTTGTGGGATGATGCATTACAGAACGAGTAAAGAGACTTGCCAGTAACGAGATTGAACTAGGTATGATGGTGTCGACGATCGAATCTCGGGCAAGTAACATACCAATTGCAAAGGGAATGACGTATGTTGTTATGCGGTTTGACCGATAAAGATCTTTGTAGAATATGTAGGAGCCAATATGATCATCCAGGTTTCGCTATTGGATATTGACCTGAGATGTGTCTCGGTCATGTCTACATAGTTCTCGAACCCGTAGGGTCCGCACGCTTAACGTTCGATGACGATTTGTATTATGAGTTATGTGTTTTGGTGACCGAAGTTTGTTCGGAGTCCCGGATGTGATCACGGACATGACGAGGAGTCTCGAAATGGTCGAGAGGTAAAGCTTCATATATTGAAAGGTAGTATTCGGACATCGGAATGGTTCCGAGTGATTCGTGTATTTTTCTGGAGTACCGAGGGGTTACCAGAACCCCCCGGGGAAGTATTGGGCCAACATGGGCCTAAGGGAGAGAGAGGGAAGCCCGCGGGGGTTGGACGCGTGCCCCCTCCTTGGGAGTCCGAATAGGACAAGGAGGAGGGGGCGGCGCCCCCCTTCACTTTCCATCTCCCTCTCCTTTCTATTCCCTCCGGTGGAAGAAAGGAAAAGGGGGGGGCGAATCCTACTTGGACTAGGAGTCCAAGTAGGACTCCCCCCGTGGCGCGCCCCTCCTGGCCGCCATCCTCTCTCCCCCTCCTTTATATACATGGCCAGGAGGCACCCCAAAGGCACACCAATAGTTCTCTTAGTCATGTGTGGTGCCCTCCTCCACAGTTTACTCCTCCGATCATAGCGTCGTAGTGCTTAGCCGAAGCCCGGCGCGGATCACATCACCATCACCGTCACCACACCGTCATGCTGTCGGAACTCTTCCTCGACCCTCTACTGGATCAAGAGCTCGAGGGACGTCATCGAGCTGAACGTGTGCTAAACACGGAGGTGCCGTACGTTCGGTACTTGGATCGCTTAGATCATGAGGACGTTCGACTACATCAACCGCGTTAACTTAACGCTTCCGTTTTCGGTTTACGAGGGTACGTGGACACACTCTCTCCCTCTCGTTGCTATGCATCTCCTAGATAGATCTTGCGTGATCGTAGGAAATTTTTTGAAATTGCATGCTACATTCCCCAACAGCGTGTGCTCCTCTTGGGCCGTCATCATCAATGATTGCGAGTTTATCTGGTTGCGACGACGTTCTTTGGGCTGGCTCGGAGCTCCACCCATTGCCACCTCGGCTCCAGCATCTTGTGCCTACGTTTGCCCCTCTCTCTCTTACAAGTGATGGCATCCTCTAGTCTTGCCGACAGGGCCGATGCTCCACGGTCCGGTATGAGAGGGCAAAGGACCCTATCTGACCTTGGTCTGGTGGGGATGTTGCGATGAAGTCCATTGTTTTCTTCGAGGTGGTGCATGTTCATATGCCGTGAGTGGCCTTGGTGGTCTCGTGGTGGTTCGGCCACTCATGTGCTTCTTCTGGGCGACAAGTTATCGATGTTCAGTAGGGCACCCATCGTGGTTTTTGACGGTGCTTAGCTTGTCTACTATAGTTTTCTTTGACCGGCTTGTATGAGGATTCTTTTAGGAGAAATAAGTGGTAGCTCCTGGGTGTCCCTACACCCTCATGACCAACAAATTCATAAAAAATGACATTTTGTGACATCAAACTAGCTCAAAAATTAGGTGCTTGCAAATTTTCGTCGAGAAATATGATCATATGAGCTCTACACATGGAAAACAAAAAGTCAGTGCTCAAAACTTTAAGCACTGAAATCTTTTTCTTGTGTAGACATCATAGAATGTTTTTTGTCATGAAATCTTTTTTTGTGAAATTTGTCATGAAATCTTGCAAGCACCTACAAAGTTTGAGCATTGATGCCACGAAATTATAGATTTTTTATTTTCTATTTTCTTTTATAAATTTACTGTTCGTATAGGGTGTAGGGACACCCGGGAGTTGAAGAAACACTCTTCTTTTAACACTTCTTATCGTTTGGCCGTGTGGCTTTGTCTATAAAGCGGGATGAAAGTTTGTTTTGAGAGAAAAAATACCATCCAAATGTGATGTCGTACTTAAAATGCAAAGATATAACGATTTTCATCGCCATTCAATAAAAACAGGTGTTGCGCCAAACGGCTGCTTCGATACAGGGATCTGAGTGGCACTTAAGTATACGTCAACTGAATTAGGACAATAACAAGGCCATCCACCTCAAGTCAAAGAGCAAGCGAAAACATCCTTCTAGCAGCTAGTCATCAATCGATCTATTCGTGTTGCTTGACAGACGATCTCATCTCCTCCAGCAACCTGGTGGGCGACAAGAACTCTCTGACCTCCGGCAGATCGTTAAGCTCCTCGTACGTCAACCACATGACCACGGGCTTGTCCTCGTTGGGAACGACGGGGCTGGAAGGTGGTGCAGCCGGCGGCCAGTCCGGCCCGAAGCTTCTTTCCAAGGCAGCCGCAGATGGGGGGCTGTAGAAGTCTTCCTCGCTGATGCCCAATGCCAGCCTCACCTTCTCCTTGTTCCGCAGCCACCAAAAGAAGTCATTCGGATCCACAGCCTCATGCTCGTCCGCCGAGCTCTCCTCGACGAGCCCCTCTTGTTCGCCGGCCTCCACGTCTTGTTTCTCCACCGGGTGATCGTCCTGGTTCATTTCGCGGCGGCGGCGGTATTGGCGCGCCGGGGCAGGGCTGTCGGCGTCGGCCTTCCTCTTGCGCGCGGACGACGACGCGGCGGGTTCCTTGTTGTTCTTGGCGGCGCGCGGGCTGAAGTAGACCTTGCAGAGGGTGACCTCGTCCTGGGCGTCGCCGTGCAGGCCGAGCTCCACCATGAGCCACCCGGAGCGGACCCGCACACCGTCCTCCTTGGTGACGAACGAGAAGTTCTGGCGATGGCCCAGGACGCCTCCGCCGTGGTGGTGCGCCGAGACCACGGGCTTGGAGCCGGCCTCGGAGTGCCAGCACCCCTCCTGGGAGTCCACCGTGCGCCCCCTGCGGCCGCCGCCTTTGGCCCGCACGGCGGTGAAGAAGTACCACGCCTCGTCGCCGTTGCTGGAGACGGCCGCGGCGTACTGCTGCGCGAGGTCCTCGGGGTGGGCGGCGTAGACGTCGCCTTCGTGGATGAACTTGCACGACATGTCGCCGTCGGTGACTCGCGGGCCGAGGTACGCCGCGATGAGCTCTTGCTCGCAGGGGTGGGCGTCGAGGGCGAAGTGCGGGCGCCCCGGCGCCCTGGAGCGGCGGCCGTGGGCAACCATGGCGGGCGACGGAGTTGCTCGCCGACGCCGAGAGAGCGCGCGTGGAGTCGAGGGTGATGGAATCGCTTGTGAGCGGACGGGTTGGAATCGACGGACGATCGCTCGTCACACATATATACTGTGTATCCACCTACGGGCGATCACGCCTGCTGCTCGGATTCTGAATTAGACTCGAGTTGTGAGTAATCATTACGGTGACGCGTGCGACCGAGTTCGTGTCTGCTACCCGGATCCCAGGGCCCCACAAGGTTTCCATATTTGGGTGCTTGGGCTGGGCTAGGCTAGGCAGATGTGTTTGTCCATGTCAACAGCACGCGGTTTTCCGTTTTTCACTTTCCTTATTTACTGAGCTCGTGAACAACATGGAATGCCCAGTATACTCAAGTAGCGACGGCCGTCCTTGAAAACCCACCAATGCAGGATAAGAAAACAACCAAAATCAACACAATACTAACCCCGCAAAAAGAAAATCAACACAATACTAGTCGCGGGAGCTACAGGCACATTTTTTACCGGAAGACAAATACTATCATTCTACGATTATATGTCATACAGCACATATGATAGTGAACCAATCTCCTTCCATTATATCTTTTCTACGCATACATGTACAAATCAGAATACCCGATAGAGTAGAGGGAGAATGAACATATGTAGTACTATTATAAGCAAATCGATGATAATCACATCCAGCTCACCACACCTCCGCTCCTTTTGTGGCACCAAGCAACATGGCAATTGCAGCAAGTGAAGCCTGCATGTGGCACCAAAAAGTTCAATCACAGTAAGTCCAAGTTCCTCCCATGACTACTATATTGTACAGGATCAACAAATCCTTCATCACTTATGTGTAGTGGTATATGTATTTTGCGGGATTAACAATTCCTTCAACGTTTCTATGTAGCGGCTAGCTAAATACGTGCATGAACGTTTGTACTGTTAGTTGAGTAGGAATATGAATTCTGGGTGGATAATTAAAGCCTATCATTAATTTGCTGCCAAACTATAATCAATGTCAAAATCCTTCTTTCGCTCAGGACATTTCACAATTTGAAAACCCACAACTAGGTAGCTGCATTTAGTATTTTGATTTGGATTCCCATATTCAAAGGTAAATGCCATCCATCATATGCGCTACAGTTATAATGAAGCAACAGGATTCTGCTATTGTATTTGTAGCTACAGTCTGAAGTCTCAGAATAAAAAGAAACATGATATTGAGTTGTTCACCAGCCATGCACAAGGCAAACTGGGAAGCATGTTGATGTAACTGGCAGTAACTAGGAAACTGCAGATGATGACACTGGTAGAAAGGACTTACAGCAATAGTACAAGCAACATATCCTGGTTTCTCCCTGTAGTCGTGTACTCGGACGCAGATCAGAACAAAAGCTCCAACATACCACGGAATGGCAGCAAAGAAGAAGCCAATAATGAACCTTTTCCAAACAGTAGAAGCAGCAGTTTCTCAGGGTCCAATCCAAGTTTCTGAGATGCAATGTAATAAAACAATTAATGTTCAGAGAAACTTACAGAAACCAACCCATGCCAAGGCCACAGCATGGAAGGCGTCGCATCCTCACAGGTCTTCCTTCAACAACAGGTATATAACCTAAGAAACAGCAACGTGATAAAATGAGTAAGCCAAGTTGGAGCAAAGTTTCAAATTTAACTGTTCATTTTATTATATTTTCCCAAAGGTGTATGGATTTAAGGATTCCATGACATTCTTAATTGTACTGCTCTGCAAAATTATGTTGAATCATGTTTTTGCACAACATATATCAGACAGTAGCACCATCAGGTTCCTTTGTAAACTTCACTTTGATCTACAGAAACCCATTTATTGCTTAACTATTTTCTTAGTTGATCTATTTGTATGTTCTTGTATGTTGATTTTTTTTCAACTAAATTTAAGTCTTCGGGACATTGGAGCCTCCAAAGCTTCTTCAAAGACATGGCTAATATCATTAATTGCAATTAGGGAAGTAGTGATGGTGAAAAGACTCGATCCCTCAAAAAATTATCACAATCTTGAGTACCGTGTGTCTCACACGAATGAGTAGTGACTCTCCAAAATGAGATTAAGATCCATTTATGTTGAGAGTCGTTAACTGGAACAAAATGGCACATGAAGCCTAAAATTTGGGTACACAGGAAGACACCGAGGAAAGTATATGCCTGGTTACCCCATAAGAGCAGAACCCTAGATTCAGGTATCTCAGGAGTAAGAAACTCCTAATACAATACTCCTATTTGCATACCTAGCTAGCGGTTAGTGCGGAATGCAGAGTGCTCTGGGACTTGTCGGCATGTGGAATTTGGTGTTTATTTTGGGTTTGTTCCCCTTGGAAAACAACCTTCCGATGTGTTTATTCCACTCCTACTAGAAAACACAGAGCTCCTGCCAGTTTGCTAAAGAAAAAACTATGTGAAAACCTAACCTATCCAATGATCTAGTATGTGAGATGAAACTCGTATACCACTTTTCAGGTTTCATTCCAGTTCCACTCTCCGGTTCAGACAATAGGAAATAGGCACAACAGTCAACAGGTCTTGTTCTACTCCTGATTTCTCCAAAGGCTTGCAACTTGCAGTAAATGAACAACACAAGAGAAATTGTCCAGCAACAATAAAAGGCAGCGCGGGTAAGACGGATCATTCTCATCGTACGCATCAACAGAGAAGCAAATGATCGGATCGCGCGACAGGGGTTTCTCCCGTACCTTGCACGGCCTGGTAGCCCTGGGCGTAGTAGGGCGCGGCGGCCGAATAAGCCTGCAGAGGAGGGTAGACCGCGTAGGACGGCGGCGGCGGCGGCGGATAGTTCCGGAACCCAGGCGGCGGAGCGGGCTGGGGGAACCCGACCGCCGGCTGCGGGAACTCGCCGGAAGCGGACGGGGCCCCGAAGGTGCCGTACTGCTGCTGCTGCTGTTGATAATACGGCGGTGCCGACGGCGGGAATCCGGAGGCGGAGGCGGGGGCGGGGGCGGAATGGCCCTCGTCGTCGGTGCCGGGCATCTCGCCGCCCATGGCGCGGGCGGTGGGGAGGGTTTGCTCGGGTGCTGGGTTGGGGAATCGAGACGCGGGAGAGATGGAGACAACTAGCTACTCGTCGTCGCCTTGGCACGTTGGTGTTTGTTAACGCTGGCGTTTGCCCAGCCTGTGAGGTTCGTTGTCAAACCAACTCAGAATTTGTATCATGCATTGTTGCGCTGATGCTTATATTTATCCTGAATTTATTTAAAGATTTTTAACGATATGTGTTCAGTGAAAAAAGATGTTTTCGTCAATTACGAGACGTTTAGAATGACTTTGTAAAATCTCAAGATGATGTGTCGGCTCATTCTTTAGGAGATGCTCATAGAGACAGGGTGCGCGTGTATACGTTCATAGGAGTGCATATGCACGTATATATGAGTGATTTTGTCTGTACTGATGTTTAAAATAAATAAATAATTTATAACCCTGAAAAAAAGAACGCACTAATTTAGTACTCTTTGCACGGTTTTCATTCGCAAAATCGTTTCTCACGACAGGCAGTAGGTGTCTGTAAAAATGACGTGTCAGGTTTCTGCTTCGAGAGAAATCTTAAATCTTGCGACCACATAAAAACGTGTCGCTCGTCTTAGCTTCCAAGCAATCAGACCGTATAGATTGGCGTGTTCGGATCGTTGGCAACGTGGTTCTTCTCAGCTCAGTACAGCTCAGCTTGGTTACAAAAACAGCACTGAGCTTTCGGGCATGCGCTTTCTGCTTCAGTGTTGTCATTGACGAGATACTACAGCACAACGAGCCTTTTGTCTGAAAAAAATATAAAGGGAATAAATACACGAGAAGGAGCAGCAGCCAATACACGAGTTTCTATTGTTTCTAAATAGACGAACTGTCTTCTTCTCGTTGATATATGATGATGATCAGGCGGTAAAGTCAAACGGAGACAGAGGCCGCATCAGCCAACAAATTATTTAATGTACAACGCAGACAAATTATTTCATGTACAACGCAGCCGCAAGCCCTCTTGATCTGATCTTGACTTCACAACAACCAGGAGCAGGAGCACCGCCACTTGCAAAGCTGCTTCAGCTGGAACACCTCAGACCTTCGATGGTGGATCCTGGAAGCCGCAAACCATGTTGGCAGGTACAGCGACATCGATCATCTTTGGGTAAGACAGGTTCAGGTCTGCCAAAGGAGAGACAGGGTAAACGATCAATTCAGCTTCCGTTTAAGAATTGAAATTAGGATTAGATCAGGTCGATCTGGTAAGTGAGCATTCTCGGAAACGAACACAGGTGTTCATGTACTCTATTAAACGGGGACAGACAGGTACTTACTTTCCATGATCGTCTTGAAAGTTTCCTGCAAACAGAACATGCAATGCATAGTTATGGACGAACCGACACCTTTTATGGGGTAAATGTTTTTAAGGAATTTTAGCCTAATTAGCGGGTACCTTATCTTTTGATAGTCGGGCATTATAGGCAACCTCCTCTTCGACAGTAGTTACCTGCAAATAGTATAACTCAAGCGACTAGCAACTTGGTAGCCAAAATTTAAAGATGCTGGGTAAGCCACTTACCGTGAAACCTTTGTAGTCATGGGCAGGATAAAGCAGGGTATCCTTCGGTAAAGTGAAAATCTGTTGGGAATAGAGTCTTCAGTTAGTTATTAGATCCATTGGGCTGTGTGCATCCACTTGGTGCAGAGGCTGCTAGATCAATAAAAGTCTTCTTGCATAATTTAATTAAATCCATGCATTATGTTGCAGTTTTGTCTGTATGATACTCCCTTCGTTCCTAAATATTTGTCTTTATAGAGATTTCAACAAGTGACTACATACGGAGCAAAATGAGTGAATCTACACTCTAAAATATGTCTATATACAACTGTATGTGGTAGTCCATTTGAAATATCTAAAAAGACAAATATTTAGGAACGGAGGGGGTACAATACAAGATTTCATGTAGTACTTGCCTGTGAATGCACTGATTGGTACAGCTGATCGGAGCTTCCTCCCTGGAATGACACGGAATAAAACAAACTATCAATACAAAAGCAATTACCTGTGGCCAATCAGAATTTCTCTAAAATTCAAAGTTCAAACATCCACGTGCAAGCAGAACTTATGTCTCACTCACAGACCACCACTATGGAGCATAACAGACAATGAATTTCAATGCCTAAAAACTAGTCTTTAGCTCTAAAACACCATTAACACTTTTCTCTTGATGAAGAGTTTCCTTCAGATATGGTTTTCCTGTTTTTTCTGGCTTTTACATAAGATTGACTTTCCTGTTTTCCAGGTCATGAAGAAATGAGTGTGGTCACAATATTACCTGGAAGTCTGTCCTTCCGCATGCACGTATAATTAAGGCATCCCCAGTGAAAGCCATCCTTGGTGAGGGTTGATCAGGACTATCACCTGTTACATAAGTCACACAGCCAGCAGTATGGCCAGGAGTAGCTCGCACCTGGAAAGAATTTCAATGTTTCTGCTATCAGAAATCTCGTCATATCTACCATACTAGTAGCTTTGATCAGCTAGCCTTACGAGAACATTGCCCTCATGAAAGACAAGCCGCAACATAAATAATTTGAGTGCTGCTCTTCCCAGCACTTGATTGCACAATTTGTTTATACTTTAGCAGCTTTGGACATGTCACAATTGCAATACATTCTTAAAAGTAAATTTGGTCATACTCATATCTACCAATACTAGTAGCTTTGATCAGCTAGCTTTATGAGAGCATTTGCCCTCCTGAAGGACAAACCACAACATAAATAATTTGAGTGCTGCTCTTCCCAGCACTTGATTGCACATTTTGTTTATACTTTAGCAGCTTTGGGTATGTCACAATTGCAATACATTCTTAAAAGTAAGTTTCAATAGTAATAGAGAACAATTCCTTCATTGATTAATCAATAATGACAAAGCACTTACGTAAAAACACACTTGCTAAAATCCATACCACATATATTATTCATTTTCTACAAACAAAATGTAATTCGTTTTCATATAGTTCAACCTATAAGATCGCACGCTCTTCTAACTTTTACTGCAGGCAGAACAGTAGATCGTCTTGCTCGTATAAGAAAAACGGCATAGTTAAACAATGAAAACTGTAACATGAAACCCTGTGAGATCAAGCTGCACTATCTTGGTCTCAACCTTGTTTGTTTAGTTTGGCCCCTTAGTTTTCTTATTACTTTGGTAGTGTTTTTTTTGCCAGCTTTGCTATTTTTTTAGGTAATTAGGTTATTTAGGATGCGATATTTGTAACCATGTTGACCTTTTAAGGAGCTTCTTAAAGACAATCAAACAGAAGAACTCGGTGTTCTCTGTAATTCAGATTAGCTGTTTACACTGGAGACCCTGGTTGGCTGTGTGCATCATGATGATGCAGAGGCCGGGGTCTTTCCCCTTTTCAAAAAAAAAAAACACTGGAGACCCTGGTGCTAATATTGCGGCATACAGAAACTGCAATTTATATATAGTAACTACTAGATGAAAGAAGCACATGAAGCAAAATTGCATATTAAAATTGTGCTCTACCTCAAGGAAAAGCTTCCCAAAGTATATTTTGTCCCCGTGCTCAACAGACTGGTCGGCCTTTGCTCCACTAGCTTTTGAAATAACAGATTTGGCTCCTGGTAGCTTAGTCTGACAGACATTCCATCAGCTGACCATGTATTACCAAAGAGAACAAAAATGTTGAAACTCCTAGAAGTTCAATGAAACATCTGGAGAAGTCCAGAGGTGCTTACTTTTATTAGTCCTGTTCCAGTGACATGATCAGCATGTACATGAGTATTCATAGCGTAGATGAGTTTCAAGCCTAATTCCTTGATAAGATTGAGATCTCTATCAACTGTTCTGTCAACAGGGTCAATCAACTGGTAGCAACAAAAAAAAAAGTCAGGGAGGAGATTGAAAAGATGCAAACAAGCATAGCTCAAAATTTAATCCATAAATTATGAAGGCACTAGTTGCTCCTGAGTCATGTTCATCTTTCAAAGACACAAATGCTTCTGATCCAGCCAAGAGCTTATCCTGCTAATATGGTATGTTTTTTCATAAAGACATGGATAGGGAAGAGGGCTTCTAAGTTTGCTTTCACTTATGCTTGCCTTGAGCCTATTTGGAGAAATTGGACAAACTAAAGTTGGTATCTACATTCCACAGCAGTTCAAGTTCAACAGACACTTTTGGTACTTGAGTTGGCATCCAACTCAAAAGAATCTACCCAACTGTAGCTCTACTGCAATTTGTATTTCTCCTTCTGATTAATCAATGAAATATGGCCCTATGGCCATCTTTTCGTCAAAAAAAAAAAGAATCTACCCAACTGCATTCAACCAACCAAAATTACTCCAAACATCACCCAATCCAGGCCAGGGAGTTGCGCTCACCACGGCGGGCTTCTCGGGGTCACCGACGTCGGCGAGGAGGTAGGTGTAGGTGGAGCTCTCCTTCTCGAACAGCTGCCTGAAGAGGAGCTTGCTGTCCGCGCAAACACCGGTGCCGTAGGCCGCCATTGCGAGGGCCGGCAGTGGCGGGATCCGGCGGGGAGCGCAGGAGGCGGCGGCCTTGGGCGCGGAGGGCGACCTGGCTGCAGCTGCCAGTTGCGGGATCAGGTGGCGGTATAAGCGGAGCGGCACCATTCTCTTTGGTGTATTATATAAGGAGGTGGTGCGGCAGCGGAAGGGCGAAACGGCGGCACAGCAAGGCTGGCTTGGTTCTTATCGCGCGGATTTGGACGGCTCGCCCGCGGCGTGGACCTCGCGGTGGTTCGCGGAGGGCTAGACTTTTGATAATATAAAGAACTCGGCGGCGGGGCGATGGGCGCGATGGCGTGACGAGATCGGCGACGAGGTAGCCGGTAGCGGTAGGGATGGGACATGGGAGGACGAACGGATGATGATGGGGTTGCCGAGGTGGATGCCGGATCCCGGGTACATGATTTTGGCACTTTTTTTGCTATGCCGACTCTGCTGGTTCAGGTATCGGACTTCCACACAGCATTTTCAGAAACAAACCAAGTTGTACTAGCACTAGCAGTCTCTAAAATTTCTAACTTGGACTCGATTGATGCTGAGTATGCAGCAATTTGGTATATATTATAGATAAATTATAATTAAAGAGGTACTCCTAGTGCGGTACTACTAGCTTTCGTTTGTCTGCAACTTTCTTTCGCACCAGGGAGCATCTGACAAATCACAAAACCTACTCTCAAGTTTGTGACTTCTAAGGTATGAGAGCATCTTTAACAGCCGTCGAACACGCCGCGCGCTAAAAACTACTTTGCCGCGTGTTCATCGTCTGGTTTAACGCGGCGGGCAGCGCTGACTCCAGCAACGACGTTAAAATGCAACACGCGCAGCTTCAGTAGCGCGCAAAAATACAACGCGCGACTCTCGCACAAACAACATATGTATTCCAAACACAAGAAAAAGATCAAACACAAACAAAATAAATCAACAATAAATAGTTTAATTTCATTTTTACAACTCAAACAAACAGTTTATCATTCAATACAACAAATAGTGCAATAACACAACAAATAGTTCAACAATACAACATCAAACGCACAAATCATGATGCTTTTTGTCGTCCATTCCATGTCCACCACTCAATGAGATCCTTCTGAAGATCATTATGCATTGCGAAACGTCGAATGGCATGATAGGAGGCAACAAAAACGGGCCACCCTTTCAGCCCTCCGTCGCACTCGCACGGGATGTCCCAAGAGCTCATACTGAGAGTAGTCTACTATTGGCCACGCGCATTCTCGATGATCATGTTGTGCATGATCACACAAGCGTGCATGATGTACCAAAGCATTTTTTGATCTCAAAATCTAGCCGGTCCTCTCACAATAGCAAATTGAGCTTGCAAAATCCTAAAAGCTCTCTCCACATCTTTTCTAGTCGCCGCTTGAGCATTGTGGAAATCAAGATTTTTCTCACCTTTCGGTTTTTTCAACGGCTTCACAAATGTTTGCCACTTTGAATAGATGCCATCCGCAAGATAACAGTCATAGTTGTATGTACGGCCATTTGCTACAAACTGCATCGGTGACAAATCACCATTTGCAATCTTATTCATCAGTGGTGACCGGTTGACAACATTGATGCCATTCAAAGATCCAGGCATTCCAAAGAATGCATGTCAAATCCAAGTCTCTTGATCGGCCACCGCTTCAAGGATTATAGTGGAACCCTTTTTTTTGGCCATGAAATTGCCCATGCTATGCCTTTGGACAATTTTTCCAACTCCAATGCATGCAATCTATTGACCCAAACATACCTGGAAAGCCGTGAGCTTTGTTCATCTCCAATAGCCTTGCGGCGTCTTCTGTATTAGGAGATCTCAAATACTCCTGACCAAACACTTGGACAGTTCCGACTGCGAAGCGCTTGACACACATGATGACTTGGTTCTCACCCACAGCCAAGTGATCATCAACTAGATCAGCCGGGATACCGTATGCCAGCATAGGCAAAGCGGCTGTCACCTTCTGAAAAAGGTGCTATGCCCGAGCTCTTCGGCTGCATTCCTTCTTTGCTGAAAAAACCGTTCATGGCTCGCTAGTTTCTCTGTAATGCGCCTGAACAACTCGGTGCTCATCCTAAACCGGCGACGAAAGTACGACTCCGGGTATGTGGGATTCTCCGCAAAATAATGCCTGATCAATCTGTTGTGGGCATCGATCCTATCCCTCCAAATTTTCTGCAGACCCATAACCGAACCACCGTGCTTCGGTTTTTTTATTGATGTGCATAGCTAGGATCATTGCAAGATCCTCCTCCTCTTCCATATCAAATTCTTCTTCGGAAGTTGAACCAAATTCATGAAGTTTGAGCAATACATACCTTGCGGGCGTTTTATCGAACACCTTGCGGGTACCGAGCGGCCGCGTACTGTTCGTCAGAGCACCGCCGCGCGCGAGGGGCGGCGGTGACTAGAGGGAGGCGTAGGAAGCTGCCGCGGCGCGAGGATAGGCCGGGAAAGCGCCGGAACGGCCGCCGGGCGATGCGGACGGCGGCGGCGCCGCGGATGGATGGGGTGGGTGGAGTTGCGAGCGAGCGCTCGAGAGTCCAGCACGCGGGAGCGGGCGCAGCAAATAAGCGGTGCACGATGGCGTTTCGACCCGCGCGCTGAACTAAATATGTCTCGCGCGCGCGATTGTTGCGCCTCCGCTGGAGCGCCCGGACCGATAACGCGCACGCAAAAAACGCTGATTTTTCAGCGTAGCGCTTATATAGCGCGGATGTTGGAGATGCTCTAAACTAGTATTAAGAAGAGTTTGTGATGTATGACCTTATTCATTACGCATAGTGTTTGTGTAAAATGGTACTACTATCGATGAAGTGCTCACGTGCATGTTTGCCTCTAGTAGTTCTTCACTGTCCAACAATCAACAATTCAGATCTGTATCAGCAACATATTGGTAGACTCGCACGATAGCATGCGTTCTTGTCACAGGCAAACTAGCCGCGTCCTGACGCACTTCCGTGGTGCATACCAGCAGTGAAAAGGTTCAATTAGGGGGTGTTTGGTTTCCTGATTTGCATGTGGCTCGCACCTGCCATGCAAAACTTGGAAGGTTTGGTAGGCTGCATGGGCCTGTGAGCCTGGTCCGTGGATGCAAAAGGAGGCTTCCCAGCCAGGCTGAGGGAAACGCAAGTTTCTCGCGTTTCTCACATGCAGGCTCTGGCTCGTTCGCTTTTCTTCTACTCCGTATCTTTTATCTCTTCGCCGCTAGACCAAACGCCGCCACTGTAGTCCTCAACCAGCGGTGCCGCCGCCGTCGTTGTCAAACCCCGTTGTTCGCGTTCAACCTCCACCAAGCGCCGCCGTCGTTCTCGACCAAGTGTTGGTCGTCGCCGTCGTCGTTCACGACCAAGGGTAGCCGCCGCCGTCGTCCTCGACCAAGCGACGCCGCCGTCGTCCTCGATCAAGTGCCGTCGCTGTCGTCGTCCTCGACCAAGCGTCGTCGCCCGTCCTCGTCCTCGACCAAGTGCCGTCGCGGCCGCCGTCCTCGACAAAGCGTCGCCGCCGCCGCCGTCCTCGACAAAGCGTCGCCGCCGCCGCCGTCTGGAGCCGCTGAGCTCCGGATCTCGTTGCCCCGAGCTGCTGCGTCACCGCGTTTCTCACTGAAGGAAAACGATCAGTGACTTTGCACGGTGACTCGCGGCAACATCGGTCGAGTCTGCGCAACTCGGTCGATCCATCTCCTCTGTTTCAGTTCAAGTATGCGATGTAGCTGATGGAGCAGTGCAATTTTGGTCATGAATGGATTACGTACTAGCCATCTGTCGCTAAAGTAGCTAGCAAACAATGATCAGGCAAGACCAGCAAAATTCAGAAAAACCTGCTCGTGGTGCAGGAATATCATGCAAGTCCACCAAACACCCATCTCTGCTCGTCCTTGCATCAGCCCAATCAGGCCAGGCTCACCCAGGACGCCCCATGCAATGCAGCATGTAGCTACACAAGGAACCAAACTATGCTTCGGTGCCTTAAGGCAGGTGCCTTTATGTCTATAACATGTGGGTTCAACAGATGGCTGGCCCACATGTCAGTGACCCAAAGGCAGGTGCCTTTAAGGCACCGAAGCTGCGTCCAGCAAACCTGGTTCGCTGGTTTAGCTCCATAGGATTGTTATATTGCAAAGAGAAAAATTCACTGGAGGTCCTCATACTCGTCGTGTTGGCCAATTTAGTCCTCGTACTTACAAATACCCAAAATACAGTCACTGAACTTGTCTCAGGTGGTCATCTACGGTCCAATATATGTTTTCTTCTACGTACGTGCTGATTTGGCGGTTGACTGGCACGTCCACGCGGGCTTTGACCGCCAACTCATCAGCACATGCTCTGGGCCGATCGATTCGGGGGAATTGGGAGGGGGGGGGGTTTGCAAAATCGCCAGGGAATAAAACAATATCCCACCTGGTCGGACCAGACTGAGTTGCTCTCCCCTACTCTGCTCTGCTCTGCTCCCCTGTTCGTCGTCGCTGCCGAGGTGCGACCTCGAGCTTGCCGACGTGGCCGACTGAGGCGACGACTGCCATGAGCTCGTCGTCGGACGTCGAGCCGCCGCCGTCTGCTCCGTTTGGTAGGGGCCTGCGTGACGTCCCTCTCACTCCCTCCCGTCGTGAGGAGCATGCCTTGCTGCCGCTATATGGTACGTCGCCGTCGTCACCACCTTCTCTGCCTGATCTGTCCATTTTAGCTCCGGGAAAGAGTGCGCGTCCGACTCAATTGCGCATATGGGGTAGGGTTTAGGGTTCTTTGCCCTCTTTTTTGTCACGGATGGGGTGCACATGTAGGGTTTTAGCCGTGGATGGTGAAGTTAGTGGCAGATCAAAATTAGGGTTTCATGAGGCCTTTCGATAGGTTCTTCGTAGATGAACCTATGGTTGTACAGAGGTAAATAAGGTTTTGATTGCTCGATTTGTTAGGCAAAGGGTATGCCCTGTTATTTTGGCTGAAAATGTTAGCTTCAATTAGGTTACATGCGTCGACCATATGTTGTTTTGTTAATGAGATGACCGTTTGTTTGCCAGATCCCCTAAAAGAACATGCTTTTGGACATGAAAGATCATACATTTGTTTACTGGATATGCCATGAATTCCATGCTTTTGTTTTGGGAATACCTAAACTTTCAATGTCTGAACCTGTCTAAATTATCTATTTCTGAACATGTCTGAACATTGACATTTTGGTTAGACTGGTGCAGTTACACTGAGCTATTTGTAGCAAAGATGCTATTAAATAGCATGGTTGGGTCATGTCTTCAAGTGGCTGAACATTTTTGTCTGAACATTGATGGTTTTGTTATTACTGTCTGAACATTTTTGTCTGAACATTGACAGTTTTGTTAGGCTGGTGCAGTTACATTGTGTCAATTTCCTAGATCAGATGCTCTCAAATAGCATGGTTGTGTCATTGTGCAGTTACATTGTCTCTTTCCCCACTGTTATTACTGGCTGTCTGAATATTTTGTCATTTCCATTATTTTGCAGGACCCCTAAGCAACCACTTCTCTGTTGAGGTCATACATGGTGGCTATTTCCTATGTGCAGGCAAGCATATGGATTACCACAAGGGCCACTCCATTTGGTATGACAACTGTGATATAGATAATTGGACACCTACAGTTGTTGCCAGTCTGGTGGAGGAAATAGGGTATGAGTTTGAGGGCAGGATCAGGGCTTACTGGTGTGTTCCTGGACTGATAGTGTATAAGAATGGCTTAAGAGAAATTAAGTTAGGGCAAAACACAATGACAGAGAACATGAAGGATTGTGTTCTGAATGGGAACCATTTCCAACAGATATTTCTTGATCATGATGACAGCATGAGGTCATATATTTCTCCTATTCCAGTTTAATCTGATGATGAGGATCCTCCTTTGGCCAAATTCAGTGGCCTGAGGCCTAAGAAGGAGCAAGTGGAACAGGAGCAGTCACATCAACTGCAAGTGCAAGAGGAAAATGTTGAGCAAGTGCAGGTGTTACAGGAGCAGGCTGAGCAAGATCAATTGGATGAGGCAGAAAGTGAGGAAGAGTCAGAAGAAGAGGAGTACATACTAGGTCCTCCTCAGCCAGGACATTATATTCATACATTTCAATTTGAGTTCAGGGGCAGAAGGAAAACCTGTAGGGTTTTAAACATGGATGCAGAAGATGGAGTTGGTGATTCAGCAATTCATGATTCTGATGAAGATTCCAATCCACAACTTGTTGATTCAGATATTGATCTGCAAGATGATGATAACCTGTTTGACAGAAATGTTGATTGTGATAAAGGTAAAGGTTTAGCAGTCCAAGAAGAACCTGATGATCCTATTGAAGATGTGGACATGTGTTTGCCTTCTTCTGGTGAAGATAAGGTTAAGCTGAATTTCAAATGTTTTAGAGAAGAAGACCTGTCTAAACCAGAGTTCCAAGTGGGTCAGACATTTGCAAGTGTTGAGTTACTGAGGAAAGTGAAAGTGCATTATATCGACTAGAGGGGGTGAATAGGCGATTTTTACAAATTCGTCACTGAGGAATTTCTAGGTGAGGAAATTCCTAAGCAATGAACTACTTAGCAGCGGAATAAGTACTCAGATGCATGCATAATAGAACAGAAGCACAGTCATCATGATGGAATGGAAACAAGCACAGAGTACAAGTAGCGCGTAAACAGGATAAGCAGGCTGAAGACAAACTGACTGAAGAGACAGGATTGAGGAAATTGAGAAAGTCTTCAGTCTAAGTCTTCAAACAGTAACAATCAAGTACTTCAACACAAGAATGAGGAAATGAAAGGGTTGAGGAAATAGAACCAGTAGCTTGGTGAAGACGATGATTTGGTAGACCAGTTCCAAATGTTGTGACAGTCGTACGTCTTGTTGTAGTGGCTAGGTATTTAAACCTGAGGACACACAGTTCTCACCGTATTCTCCTTGAGCTAAGATCACACAGACCTCTCCCAATCACTCGTGGTAAGTCTTCATGTGACTTCCAAACCTTCACAGACTCGGTCACTCGGCGACCCACAATTTCCTCTTGGATGCTCTAGACCATGACGCCTAACCGTCAGGAGGATGCACGGTCCTCAAAGGTAATAAGCGTCTATTCCACACAGGAACAATCTCTTCAGTGATGCTCAATCACTTTGGGTTTGTAGGTGTTTGGGTTTGGGTTTTTCGTCACTTGATGATTTTGGCTCAAAATCCTCAGGGGATGGGATGTTCTCAATGACAAGTGTCAGTTTCTCTCGGAGCAGCCAACAAACTAGTGGTTGTAGGGGGCGGCTATTTATAGCCTAGGGAGCAGCGCAACATGATAAGACATAAATGCCCTTCAATGATATGATAGTTAGGTAGGTAAATATTTTGGAACAGCTGGCGCGTAGCACAACAACAGTCGGATATTTGAGTATCAAATTCCTCAGGGCTGTTCCTCACTTGTAGGCAATCCGCACTGGCGAATTTCTAACTCCTTAGTCAGAACAAATTCCTCAGAGAACAGAAGATCTTCGTCTCTGTCACTGAAGCAATTGACTGAACTATATGAGATTTCCAATGGCTTCACTCGAAAAGATTGGGTAGTTGTAGGATTTTTTAGATGAGCATCACTTGGAAACTTTTCCTTAGTTTTACCTCGACCCCCTTTAACAATATGGTATTTCCTATGACTCAAGAAAGAGAAAATGAAACTACAAAAACAAAAGTCTTCACGCTTCATATTCCTCGCATGAATATTAAGTCTTCAAGGTCACACCAATTTCTTCACTTTCAAAGTCTTCAAGAAAACCAAAGTCTTCAACTGAAGACATTCATTTTTAGGGGTCGACTTTCATCGTAAATATCAAACTCCTCATAGACATTTGTACACTCACAAACACATTAGTCCCTTAATCTATAAGTCTTCAATACACCAAAATCACTAAGGGGCACTAGATGCACTTACAATCTCCCCCTTTTTGGTGATTGATGACAATATAGGTTAAGTTTTTAATGGGGATAAATATATGAAGTTTAAATACTGATATTGAGGAATTTGATTGCAAGATATAGAAGAACTCCCCCTGAAGATGTGCATATTTTAGGAATTTGCTTTGAATAGCAAATGCACGTTGTAGAGTAGAATCATGGAGATGCCCCCCTATATCTTGTAGTTCATACACGCATTTAACATATGATATGAAGAATTTGAAATGCATGATGAAATATGGTGTCTGATGAAATTCGGCATGCGTGCATTAACGAACTTGAGGAAATATCATGCAGAAAACAGAGCAAAAGTATCAGACCGCCATAGGACTTAAGTTTACAACTCGATCAACAAACACTTCAGAAGAGCGAGAGTTGTAACTTAACAGAAAAACACCCATATATAGAGATCCGCTCAAAGACTAACTCAAATTTCTCCCCCTTTGTCATCGAATGACCAAAAGGGACGGAAATGAGGAGTAATGCCCCTAAAGAATATCATCATGATGTCAATGGAGGAGCGCCAGCATTGTTGGGGTCGTCCGTTGGAGTAGGGCCTGCCGCGGTGTGGTTCAAATCTTTAGCTTCATCCATCTCGCGCGATGAGGAATATGAACTGGCAACCAAGTGAGGAACCTTGACCTTTTTGAATTTCTTTGAAGGTGGCTGAGACTAGTCAAAGTCCTGTTGGATGCCCATCTATTTGAGATCTTCATCACCGTACAGGTGAGACAATATAGCCCAAGTGTGATCAAAAACTTCACGCAAGTAGTAGTGGTTCTTCTTCGCAGTATTTTGCATGATTGTTATATTCTGAAGGGTTGAACCAAACTGACACTTGACCCACTGTGGTTGCAATCGGCCTTATGATGAAGACTGAGGAGAAGCTCACGATCAGTCATCACCCGTGGAGTAGTGGCTTGAGGATATTGCTTTGAAGCATTTGTGGCAGTATCATGTGTGGCAGAGTCGTCATTGGTGGAATATGATGCAACTTTGCGAAACTGTCCATCCAATGGACGAGTGCCTTCATCAATGACAGCAGCCTTGCCCTTCTCATCAGCTGAGGAAATAGTCCTTCTGAGGACTTCAATCGGGGGCAAGTAGCTAAGATGATTTTGACAATCAGCCTTGTAATGAATTGAAGACGTTGATCTGATGAATCTCATAATCCAAGGAGCGTAAGGCTTCAACTCAAAAGGTGATAGAGCTACATTGGCCAAAGTCCTCATGAAGAAATCATGGTAGTTGATAGGAATACCATGTATGATACTGAATAGCAGATTCTTCATTATGCCAACAACTTCTTCGTCATCAGAGTTGTGGCCCTTGATTGGACTGAGGGTTTTGGTCAATATTATGTATATCGTCCTTGGCACATAGAGCAATTCCCTGACGAGGAATGTGGTCCTTGGAGCTTGGCCTGGCTTCAAAGGCTTCATCAGTACTTGCATCAGATGATTTAAAAGTTCTGGTTCATCATAGATGCGCCTTGCACCTTCAGTGGGAGGACTGACTGGAACGACATGAAGCAATTCAGAGGCCGGTGCTTTGTAATGAGTGTTTTTGGTCATCCAGTCAAGCACCCATGAATTCACATCTTCAACATTTCTAGTGATGTGCAGCGTTGCATAGAATTGAAGAATTGGTTCTTCATTCTAGTCATAGATATCGGTGCAGAAGTTGAGTAGCCCAGTGTCATGAAGAACACCGAGGACTGGGTGAAGTATGGAAGAGACTCCATATCCACAGGAGGAATTTGCTGATGGTCAAAAATCTTGTCCTTATCAAACAGCAGTGAGGAATAGAAGTTCATTTGGCTGGCCGTCCATAAGCGCTTGCGACGAAGTCGAGCAGAGTCATATGGATTGTAGTCAGTGAAGAAATGATGCTCAGCAAAGAAGTCATCAGGTTTGAACTTCTGTGGCTTGGGCTGAACATTAGTAGTTGAAGTCTTCACAGCCACATGATGCACAGCCTCTGGAGTCACATGGTGATGAATTTCAGGAGTAGTTTCATCAGCAACAACCTTGGCCTCCATTTCTTTAGCACTAGCGGCTGGAACTTCTTCAGGAATAGAAACAAGTGAGGCTTGATGTCCTTCAGAGCCCGTATGAATTTCTTTGGTTTGGACCGGGGACTGAGGAAGTTGTTGCAGAGGTGTAGTCAGAGGTGAATTGGGGTGATGACTTTCCCAATGGTCATCATTCAGAATAGGAGTAGTTGACCCAGTGTCCACATCCTTGTCTTCTTCATCAATTTCTTCAACGCCTGCCTCTTCGGCTGTGAACTGAGGCATGGGCGATGAAATTAATGGGGTTGAAGGGACATCATCGACTTCAATCTCTTCATCCAACTGCTGTGACGAAGCAGCAGAAGGATTTTCCTCATCACTGCCATCTGGATGACGTATTCCTCATCAAAGGGAACAATCTCCTTTGATGGCATGCTTGATATTGGTACCGCATCTATTGGGTTTGCATACGAGCTCGTCAAAGTCTTCACTTTCTTGGGAGCTGAATGTTCGGAAACGTAGCATGCAATTTCAAAAAAAATCCTATGCCCATGCAAGATCTATCTAGGATATATGCATAGCAACGAGAGGGGAAGAGTGTGTCCACGTACCCTCATAGACCGAAAGCGGAAGCGTTTGATAACGTGGTTGATGTAGTCGAACTTCCCGTTCCGACCGATCGAGCACCAAACGTACGACACCTCCGAGTTCTGCACACTTTAGCTCGATGACGTCCCTAGAACTCTTGATCCAGCAAAGTGTCGAGGGAGAGTTTCGTCAGCACGACGGTGTGGGGACGGTGATAGTGAAATGATCCACGCATGGATTCACCTAAGCACTACGACAATATGACGGAGGCATAAACTGTGGAGGGAGGCGCCACACACGGCTAACAAATGTTGGTCTGTGTTCTAGCGGTGCCCCCCCTCATATATATAGGTTGGAGGGGAGGAGAGGCAGCCAAGGGGGAGCCCCAAGTAGGAGGAATCCTACTTGGGGTCCTCCCAATTCGGCCTCCCCCCTTTCCTATTCCTATTCGGAGTAGGAAGTGAAGAGGGGGAAGGGGGAATCCTATTCCCTTTTTCCTTTCCTCCTTCCCCTTTCCTACTCCAATTTGGCCAGCCCATATGGGGGGGCACACCAGTCCCTTAGGGGATGGTCTGTCCCTCTTTTGGTCCGTTAGGCCCATATAGTTTGCCGGGGGTTGCCCAGAACCCCTTCCGGTGACCCGATACGTACCCGGTACCCCCGGAACACTTCTGGTGTTCGAATACTATCGTCTTATGTATAAATCTTTACCTCTCGACCATTTCAAGACTCCTCGTCATGTCCGTGATGTCATCCAGGACTCCGAACAACATTTGATCAGCAAATCACATAACTCATATAATATAAAATCGTATTTGAACATTAAGCGTGTGGACCCTACGGGTTCGAGAACTATGTAGACATGACCAAGACACCTCTCCGGTCAATAACCAACAGCGGAACCTAGATGCTCATATTGGTTCCCACATATTCCACGAAGATCTTTATCGGTCGTACCGTAATGACAACATACGTTATTCCCTTTGTCATTGGTATGTTACTTGCCCGAGATTCAATCGTCGGTATCTTCATACCTAGTTCAATCTCGTTACCGGCAAGTCTATTTACTTGTTCCGTAATGCATCATCCCGCAACTAACTCATTAGTCACATTGCTTGCAAGGCTTATCATGATGCACATTACCGAGAGGGCCCAGAGATACCTCTCCGATACTCAGAGTGACAAATCCTAATCTTGATCTATGCCAACCCAACAAACACCTTCGGAGATACCTGTAGAGCATATTTATAATCACCCAGTTACGTTGTGACGTTTGATAGCACACAAGGTATTCCTCCGGTATTCGGGAGTTGCATAATCTCATAGTCAAAGGAATATGTATAAGTCATGAAGAAAGCAATAGCAATAAAACTTAACGATCATTATGCTAAGCTAACGGAGGGGTCTTTTCCATCACATCATTCTCCTAATGATGTGATCCCATTCATGAAATGACAACACATGTCTATGGTTAGGAAACTTAACCATCTTTGGTTAACGAGCTAGTTTAGTAGAGGCATACTAGGGACATTGTGTTATGTCTATGTATCCACACATGTATCAAGCTTTTGGTTAATACAATTCTAGCATGAATAATAAACATTTATCATGATATAAGGAAATATAAATAACAACTTTATTATTGCCTCTAGGGCATATTTCCTTCAGTCTCCCACTTCCACTAGAGTCAATAATCTAGTTCACATCGCCATGTGATTAACACCCATAGTTCACATCGCCATGTGACCAACACTCAAAGGGTTTACTAGAGTCAATAATCTAGTTCACATCGCTATGTGGTTAACACCCAAAGAGTACTAAGGTGTGATCATGTTTTGCTTTGTGAGAGAAGTTTAGTCAACGGGTCTGCCACATTCAGAACCGTATGTATTTTGCAAATTTCTATGTCTATAATACTCTGCACGGAGCTACTCTAGCTAATTGCTTCCACTTTCAATATGTATCCAGACTGAGACACTGATTCATCTAGATTAGTGTCAAAGCTTGTATTGACATAACCCTTTACGACAAACTCTTTGTCACCTCCATAACCGAGAAACATTTCCTTAGTCCTCTTAGGTAACTAAGGATAATTTTGACCGATGTCCAGTGATCTACTCCTGGATCACTATTGTAACCCCTTGCCAAACTCATGGTAAGGTGCACAATATGACTGGTACACAACATGGCATACTTTATATAACCTATGGCTGAGGCACAGGGAATGACTTTCATTCTCTCTCTTTCTTTTGCCGTGGTCGGGCTTCGAGTCTTACTCAACTTCGTACCTTATAACTCAGGCAAGAACTCCTTCTTTGACTGATCCATTTTGAACTCCTTCAAAATCTTATCAAGGTATATACTCATCGAAAATCTTATCAAGCGTCTTGATCTATCTCTATAGATCTTGATTCCCAATATGTAAGCAGCTTCACCGAGGTATTTCATTGAGAAATTCTTATTCAAGTATCCTTTCATGCTATCCAGAAATTCTATATCATTTCCAATCAACAATATGTCATCCACATATAATATCAGAAATGCTACAAAGCTCCCACTCACTTTCTTGTAAATACAGGCTTCACCATAAGTCTGTATAAAACCATATGCTTTGATCATCTCATCAAAGCGTATATTCCAACTTTGAGATGCTTGCACCAGTCCATAGATGGATCGCTGGAGTTTGCACACTTTGTTAGCACCTTTAGGATCGACAAAACCTTTTGGTTGCATCACATACAACTCTTCTTTAAGAAATCCATTAAGGAATGCATTTTTGACACCCATTTGCTAGATTTCATTAAATGCGACAATTTCTAACATGATTCGGACATACCTAAGCATCGCTACGAGTGAGAAAGTCTCATCGTAGTCAACTCCTTGAACTTGTCGAAAACCCTTTTGCGACAAATCGAGCTTTGTAGATAGTAACATTACCATCAGCGTCAGTCTTCTTCTTAAAGATCCATTTATTCTCTATGGCTTGCCGATCATCGGGAAAGTCAACCAAAGTCCATACTTTGTTCTCATACATGGATCCTATCTCAGATTTTATGTCCTCAAGCCATTTTGCGGAATCTGGGCTCATCATCGCTTCCTCATAGTTCGTAGGTTCATCATGGTCTAGTAACATGATTTTCAGAACAGGATTATGATGTCTACTACGCAACTTTATTCTTGTAGACACGTGTTGGGCCTCCAAGCGCAGAGTTTTGTAGGACAATAGCAATTTTCCTTCAAGTGGATGACCTAAGGTTTATCAATCCATGAGAGGTCTAGGATGAAGATGGTCTCTCTCAAACGACCCTGCAACCAAATACAAGAAATCTCTTGTGTGCCCAATGCACCCAATACAATGGCAAATTGTATAGGTGCACTAGTTCGGCGAAGAGATGGTGATAAAAGTGTAATATGGATGGTAGAAATATATTTTTATAATCTGAATAAATAAAAACAGCAAGGTAGCAAATAGTAAACGGGCACAAAAACGGTATTGCAATGCTTAAAAACAAGGCCTAGGGTCCGTACTTTCACCAGTGCAATCTCTCAACAATGCTAACATAGTTGGATCATATGATTATCCCTCAAAGTGCAATAAAGAATCACTCCCGAGTTCCTATTAGCGGAGAACAAAAGATAGAAATTATTTGTAGGGTACGAGACCACCTCAAAGCTATTCTTTCCGCTCGATCTATTCAAGAGTTCGTACTAAAATAACGCAAAGCTATTTTTTCTGTTCGATCTATCCGAGAGTTCATACTAGAATAACACCAAAGAATATTCATATTCATAATACTCAATCCACACAAAGAACTACAAAGGGACCCCAAAGTTTCTATTGGAGAAAAGATAATAAAAACATGCATCAACCCCTATGCATAGATTACCCCAATATCACCGCGGGAATCCGCAAGTTGAGTGCCATAACGTATATCAAGTGAATCAATATGATACCCCATTGTCAGTTCAAGTATTCATACCGCAAGACATACATCATGTGTTCTCAAATCTGAACATTCAATCCGACATGACAAAACTTCAAAGGGTAAAGATTCAATTCATCACAACAAGAGTATAGAGGGGAGAAACATCATATGATCCATCTATATTAACAAAGCCCATGATATAGATCACGAGAGAGAGAGATTAAACACATAGCTACTGGTACAAACCCTCAGCCCCGAGGGTGGACTACTCCCTCCTCATCATGGTGGCCACTGGAGATGATTCCCCCCTCCGGCAGGGTGCCGGGACGGGTCTAGATTGGTTTTCGGTGGCTACGGAGCCCTGCGGCGGCGGAACTTCTGATCTAGGTTAACCCCGAAGGGTTTTGGAATATTTGGTAATTTATAGTGTAAAGAAGGGGTACGGGAGGCCACCGAGGTGGGCACAACCCACCCGGGAGCGTCAGGGGCCCTGGCGCGCCCTGGTGGGTTGTGCCCCCCTCGGGGCACCCCCAGGCGCTGCTTTGGCCCATCGGGAGTCTTTTGGCCCAAACAGAATCTCCAAAAAGTTTCGCGGTGTTTGGACTCCGTTTCATATTGATTTTATGCGATGTAAAAAACAAGCAAAAAACAGCAACTGGCACTGGGCACTGGGTCAATAGGTTAGTCCCAAAAAATGATATAAAGTTGCTATAAAATGATTGTAAAACATCCAAGAATGATAATAGCATGAATACTTCATAAATTAAAGATACGTTGGAGACGTATCAACATCCCCAAGCTTAATTCCTACTCGTCCTCGAGTAGGTAAATGATAAAAGAAATAATTTATGAAGTGTGAATGCTAGCAAAGTGCACAAGTTTGACCAATAATAATTTCAATCACTTTTCCTAGCATCATAAAAGCAATTCTTTCTCATAAATTTTCTCATGTTATAGTGGCAACCAATTCACATGTAAGGTTCAAACAATGAATTCTCTCGAAACTCAACAACCTACGTTCTTAGTTACCAAGCAATTGCAATTCAACTTATTCAGCAGAGTTTAAGTAAGATCTCCACATACTCAACCATCATATAGTCTTCTATGATTGCTAACACTCGCCGCGTACACATGAGCAAAATGTTTCAACTGAACACATAGAAAGATAGGGGCTTATTGTTTAGCCTCCCAACGTATTCACCTCAAGGGTGATGTCAATAGTAATAGCTCATGCTACCCATATTAAACTGGACATATGTGCCTAGATATTTCCTCACCACATGATGCTTGCCAAAAGAGAAAAATAAAAAGGAATAGAGAGAAGAACTTTGACTCTTTGCATAAAAGTAAATACATAAAAGTAAAAGATAGGCCCTTCGTAGAGGGAAGCAGAGATTGCCATGCGCTTATTTGTTTGTATGCTCAATCCCTTAGTGCAAAAGAACGTCACGTTATATTGCCCCTTGTGATAGCAACCTTTATTATGCAGTTTGTCGCTTTTATTGCTTTACCATCACAAGTTCGTACAATGCTCAATTTTCTCTTACACTAAATGATCTTACACTTTTAGAAGCAATTTTTATTGCCTTATTGCACCGATGACAACTTACTTGAAGGATCTGCTCAATCCTTAGGTAGGTATGGTGGACTCTTGAAAATAAGATTTGGGTTTAAGGGTTTTTGGATGCACAAGTAGTATCTCTACTTGGTGCGGAATTTTTGGCTAGCAAAGATGGGGGGCAAGCACCACATGTTGAAGGATCTATGACAATATAACTTCTATGTGAATATGAACAAAGATAAACCATTATGTTGTCTTCCTTGTCCAACGTCAACAATTTTGGCATATCATATTTTTATGAGGGCTCACAATCACAAAATATTTCCATGATAGTGTATTTATATGTGAAAGTTCTCTTCCTTATACTAATTATTCGTGAATTGCTTGTATGACCAAAATTGTGATTGTCAAGCCTCAAAAGATTTCACTTTCTAAACCCAATGTGAAGCTACCACTAGGCATGATATGATTTCAACTTCATGATATTCAATTTATTCAACAATTTACTCATAGGATAAAATTGAAGCACAAGAGTAAATGACATAGGAAAGAGCTTCGTTGACAGGATGTGAATGCCGCTTACTTAGCCTCCTTGGCAACTATTTGAGGACTCTGTTTTATTTAAAAACTTTCAGCTCTAAGTATCTTATTAAAACATCAAGCCAAATGAAAATAAAATTACATTCTAAGGATAGCGCAACTCATGTGAAGAAGAAAAAACTTAGGCTCAACTGATACTAACCGATAATTGTTGAAGAAGAAAGGCGGGATGCCTACCGCGGCATTCCCAAGCTTAGATGAAATATTGTCTTGGGATGCCTTGGGCATCCCAAGCTTGAGCTTTTGTGTCTCTTTAATTTCTCTCATATCACCGGTTTCCTAAATCTCAAAAGCTTCATCCACACAAAACTCAACAAAAACTCGTGAAATAAGTTAGTATAAACCAATGCAAAAACCTTATCATTCTCTACTGTAGAAAATTACTAAAATTATTATTCAACATTTCATACTAAATGCCTCTGCATATTTAATACTCCTATCCTCATATAGAATCATTAAACAAGCAAACATATGCAAACAATGCAAACATAACAGCAATCTGCCAAAACAGTATAGTCTGTAAAGAATGCAAGAGTATCAATAATTCTTCAACTCCAAACATTATGAAAATTTACCACATTGTAGAAAATTTATCATAGCTCATTTTGAAAAAAGTTTTAACATTTTATCACATTCTGACTTTTCTAGGGAATTTTTGCAACAACGGTAAACTTTCTGTTTTCAAACAGCAACATGTATACTTGCAAAATAAGCATGGCAAAGGCTATCATTGCCACTTTTATTGAAATAAAAGGTGCAAACAATTATTATAAATAACAGCAAGCAAATCCTAACAAAATAAATTGACGCTCCAAGCAAAACACATATCATGTGACGAATGAAAACATAGCTCCAAGTGAGGTTACCGATAATGTTGGAGACGAAAGAGGGGTGCCTTCCGGGGCATCCCCAAGCTTAGTTGCTTGGATCTTCATTTAATATTACCTTGGAATGCCTTGGTAATCCCCAAGATTAGGGTATTGTCACTTTTTATTCTTCTCATATCGACATCTCACCCAAAACTTGAAAACTTCAATCACACAGAACTTAACGGAACTTCGTGAGATAGGTTAGTATAATAAAGAGCAAACCATTTCACTTTTGGTACTGCCAAATACAAGATTCGTAATTGCTCTCACACAATGCCTACTGTAGCATATCATTTCCATAATTTATATTGAGAAATATAAGCCATAAAAACTAGGAAACAAGCAAACTATGCATTGAAAATAGAATCTGTCAAAACAGAACAGTCTGTAGTAATCTGTACTCAAACCATACTTCTGCTTCTCCAAAAATTCTGAAAAATTAGGAAAACCTGAGCAATTTGTTTATTAATCTTCTGCAAAAAGAATCAGCATTTTATCGCACTTCTGTTAAAAATTAGAAATGTTTTCCTGAGCGAAAAAGTTTCTGTTTTTCAGCAATATCAAATCAACTATCACCCAACATGATCCCAAAGGCTTTACTTGGCACTTTATTGAAAAAAAGCTATAAAACATTATTACTACAGTATAATAATCATGTGAACACACAAACAGTAGGTAAAAGTGTTGGGTTGTCTCCCAACAAGCGCTTTTATTTTCTGCCTTTTAAGCTAGGCATGATGATTTCGATGATGCTCGCATAAAAGATAAGAATTGAAACATGAAGAGAGCATCATGAAGCATATGACTAGCACATTTAGGTCTTACCCACTTCCTATGAATAGGGATTTTGTGAGCAAACAACTTATGAGAACAAGAATCAACTAGCATAGAAAGGCAAAACAAGTGTAACTTCAAAACAATTAACACATAGAGAAGAAACTTGATATTATTGAGATATGTAAGGGCATAAGTTCCTTTATCATAATAATTTTCAGAGGCATCATGAATGGATTCAACAATATAACTATCACATACAACACTCTTTTATGATGCACAAGCATAGAAGATTTATCACTCTTTATGGCATACATGTCAACATAGTAATCATCATAGATATCAACCTTATTGTTATAGTCAATTGAAACCTCTTTCAAAATAGTGGTTGTATCACTAAATAAAGTCATGAACTCTCCAAATCCACTTTCATCAATATTGTAATAAGACTCAACACCCTCCAAAATAGTGGGATCACTACTACCTAGAGTTGACACTCTTCTAAACCCACTTTCATCAATGTAATCATCATAAATAGGAAGCATGCTATCATCATAATAAATTTTCTTATCAAAAGTAGAAGGAATCAAAGGATCATATTCATTAAGCAAAGCATCCCCAAGCTTAGGACAAGAATTATTTCCAGCAAATAAATCTTCAAACATATCATACTCATTAAACATAGCATCCCCAAGCTCGTGGTTTTGCATATCATCACAATGATTCTTATCAATAGCATGAATGGCACCAATAGTATAGCAAACATTATTATCATATTCTTCCAAGCAAGTGCTAAAAATATTTTCAAGATCATAAGGGATATCGCTGTCTTCCCAATCATAATCATAACAACAAGCAATAAGCATAACAAAATTATCATCAATATCATCATCCTCCATCAACATATTTGATTCACTTTCATGAGGCACGATGGTGATGGGAGAAACATTATTTGGGAGAGATACCTTTTTACCTCTATTATTTCTTCTTTTCTTCTTCTTCTTCACCACACCATGTGTGGGTTTAATTAATTTTTTCAAGCTTCTTGTTGAAGAGATTGATTGGATAGGAAGCTCCTCCTCGTTACCTGATTCATCATAATAAACACTAGGAGGGTATTGGGAAATATTTTCCCTTTTATTAGTACTCTCTTCATATTCTATTTGTTTTCTTGTCTTTAGATAGTTGGCAATATAAGTATTCTCAATGCAATTTACCGTACAAAACATATAAATTTTCTCTAGATCAAAATCAAGAAATCTCTCAAGATTAAATTTTGGAATAGCCTTAATTATACGTTTCATTTCTTCATACCCCAAAAGAAGACTAAGCTCTTTATGATGCTTAAGGGTAATCAAGTTAACACAATTTTTGGACATGATTTTATCATGAAAGAATTTGCATTGGAGATTTAAATGACCATGTTCATTGCAAAGTTCACAAGGATGGAGGAAAAAATTAAATCTTTCAGCACAATCATCTAGCCTCTCTTGCAACCTTTTCGTTTCTAAATATTTATGCTTCTTACAAAATATATCTTCCCTTTTTGGTGTGTGATGACCCACAAGTATAGGGGATCAATTGTAGCTCTTTTCGATAAGTAAGAGTGTCAAACCCAACGAGGATCAGAAGGAAATGACAAGCGGTTTTCAGTAAGGTATTGTTTGCAAGTGCTGAAATTATAAGTAGCGGGTTGTTTGATAGCAAGATAATTTGTAACGATAGTAGTAACAAAAGTGCATCAAGGTAGCCCAATCCTTTTGAGGCAAAGGACAGGCCAAAACAGTCTCTTATGATAAGCAAAGCGTTCTTGAGGGTACACGGGAATTTCATCTAGTCACTTTGATCATGTTGGTTCGGTTTGTGATCACTACTTTGATAATTTGATATGTGGGTGGACCGGTGCTTAGGTGCTGTTCTTACTTGAACAAACCTCCTACTTATGATTAACCCTCCCGCAAGCATCCGCAACTACGAGAAAAGTATTAAGAATAAATTATAACCATAGCATTAAACTTTTGGATCCAATCGGTCCCTTACGGAATAGCGCATAAACTGGGGTTTAAGCTTCTGTCACTCTCGCAACCCACCATATAATTGCTACTCCACAATGCATTCTCTTAGGTCCAAATATGGTGAAGTGTCATGTAGTCGACATTCACATGACACCACTAAGGGAATCACAACATACATACTATCAAAATATCGAAAACATATCAAATTCACATGATTACTTTCAACATGATTTCTCCCGTGACCTCAAGAACAAAAGTTAACTACTCACAAATAATAATCATGCTCAAGATCAGAGGGGTATTAAATAGCATAATGGATCTGAACATATAATCTTCCAACAAATAAACAATATAGTAATCAACTACAAGATGTAATCAACACTACTAGTCACCCACAAGTACCAATCTATAGTTCCAGTAACAAGATTGAAGACAAGAGATGAACTAGGGTTTGAGAGGAGATGGTGCTGTTGAAGATGTTGATGGAGATTGCCCTACCCAAGATGGGAGAGTTGTTGGTGATGATGATGACGATGATTTCCCCCTCTGGGAGGGAAGTTCCCCCGGCGGAATCGCTCCGCCGGAGTGCAAAAGTGCTCCTGCCCAAATTCCGCCTCGAGGCGGCGGCGCTTCATCCCGAAAGTCATGTCCTTAATCTCTCTAGGTAAAAATGACTTATATACCAAAAGATGGGCACCGGAGGTGGGCCGAGGAGGCCACAACCCACCAGGGCGCGCTTGGGGGGCCTGGCGCACCCAGGTGGGTTGTACCCACCTGGTGGCCCCCTCTAGTGTTTATTGGCTCCAGTATTTCTTAAATAATCCATAAAAGAATCTCCGTGAAGTTTCAGCTTATTTGGAGTTGTGCAGAATAGGCGGCCTGATGTAGCTTTTCCAGGTCCAAATTTCCAACTACCGGAATTCTCCCTCTTGATGTGTTCCTTGCAAATTATGAGAGAAAAGGCATTAGAATTACTCCAAAAAGCATTATTATGGATAAAAACATTATAAATAACAGTAAGAAAACATGATGCAAAATGGACGTATCAACTCCCCCAAGCTTAGATCTTGCTTGTCTCAAGCGAAAACTGAAGTAGAAAAACATGTCCATGTGCTTTGAGAGAAAGGTGTCGATACATAGAAGCATCATGTTGATTATTATAATAGCAACAAAATTTAACATAGGACTTTTATCATAGAACTTGCATCATATACTTCCTATGAATAAGTAACAGTTCATCACACAATCGAAGTATAAAGCAAAAACTCTATTAGAAACCAACAAACAATGTTCTTAGTCAACTTTGCAACTACAATTCATCATCTTTTCAGGAAGAGTCACATGTCGGGCCCTTTAGGCAAGTCCACATACTCAACCATCATATAGTCTTCTATGATTGCTAACACTCACCTCGTACCCATGGGTAAAACATTTCAACCGGACACATAGAAAGATAGGGGCTTATAGTTTCGCCTCCCAACATGCTCACCTCAAGGGTGATGTCAACAATAATAACTCATGCTATCTATATTCAACAGGACATATGTGCCTAGATCTTTCCTCACCACATGATGCTTGCCAAAAGAGAAAATAAAAAGGAATAGAAGGAAAACTTTGACTCTTTGCATAAAAGTTAATACATAAAAGGAAAAGATAGGCCCTTCGCAGAGGGAAGCAGAGGTTGCCATGCGCTTATTTGTTTGTATGCTCAATCCCTTAGTGCAAGAGAACGTCACATTGTATTGCCCCTTAAGATGACAACCTTTATTATGCAGTCCGTCACTTTTATTCTTTGTCATCCAAGTTCGTACAATGCTCAATTTTCTCTTACACTAAATGATCTTATACTTTTAGAAGCAATTTTATTGCCTTTTTGCATCGATGACAACTTACTTGAGGGATCGTTCTCAATCCCTAGGTAGGTATGGTGGACACTTGAAAAAGATTTGGGTTTAAGGGTTTTTGGATGCACAAGTAGTATCTCTACTCAGTGCGGAATTTTTGGCTAGCAAAGATAAGGGCAAGCACCACACGTTGAAGGATCTATGACAATATGACTTCTATGTGAATATAAACAAACATAAACCATTAAGCTGTCCTCCTTATCCAATGTCAACAATTTTGGCATATAATATTTTGATGAGAGCTCACAATCACAAAATATTTCTAGGATAGTATATTTATATGTGAATCTTCTCTTCCATTTTTAATTCTTTCATGAGTTGCATCATTGACTAATGCTATGTTTGTAAATCTCTAATAAAATTTCCTACTTATACTTTTCCTTATGTGGTGCTATTTCCTACCATAGGATTAGTATATAATCTTATTGCTTTATTTATTTCCTTTTATTTATTTCCTTTCTCTTTTTCTTTCTTTCTTATTTATTTTCTTTATTTGCAAAAAAGTAAAGAAAGCAAAAACTCAAACTAAACTTTATTATATAACTTGCACACGATTACAATGATAGATCACTAAGCAAACTCTCGAAGAAGAAAGGATATAACTAAACTTTTATTTCATCTAAAAGCAAAAGAACGAACTAAGATAAGTAAAAGTGAAAAGATAGTGGGATGATATGATACCGGGGCATCTCCCCCAAGCTTGGCGGAAGCCAAGGGGAGTGCCCATACCCGATACTCAATTCTCCTTTGGTGGTGAAGAAGATGATGGTGGTGATGACAATTGTGCCTTCAGCTTTTTCATATTGTAGTTGAGGAGAGCAATTTCCTCTTTTAAATCATCGGCCTCCAACTCCAGCTTCAAGATCTTGTTACATAAATCTCCTTTGCTTTTCTGCCGAAAATGAGAAGGAATAGATCGGTTATTAGACCGGTAAACTCTCTTAGAGAGACTAGACTTCTTAAACTCCATGTGCATATCCCCAGGTTGAGGTAGAGGGACATCCTCCTCCTACGAACTTGAATCATCGATCCTCATCAAATGAGCATCCTCCTCATCATCTGTAGTTTGACCACAAGGAGATAGGTCCCCATAGGTCTTCGGGTCAGCAATGGGATGTGAGACATATCTCTCTCCGTCAGAGTCTTGGGATGACATATTTCTCAGATTGCACAAAAAACAGCAAGAAAAGAGAACAAAGAATTTCTCCGCGATACGGTGGTTAACATGTTCGGGAAGTATATATAGAATTTTTTATCTTGGAGGACAATTACATGGAAGAAAAACAGAGTACGAAAGGTGTCCCAGGTGGGCACAACCCTGCCTGGCGCGCCCTGGTGTCTTGTGCCCACCAGGGGACACTTCCTGGGAGTTTCTTTATTTCCAAAATTCTAAAACATTCCAAAACTGATCAAATTTTTTTTGGCGGATTTTTCGGAGTCCGTTTACTTACCGTATCACGTACGTCCTTATTTTCATGATTCTGGAGTGTTCCGGAAGGACTCTTTTATGTGTTCTTCCGATGTGATAGTTTGGATAATATTGCTTTCAACATTAATAGGTGTACCTAAGATATAATGCTTTATTCGTTTCCCATTGACAACCTTCGGGTTAGTACCTTCGGAATTATTTATTTTGATGGCACCAGACCGGTAAACCTCCTCGATGACACATGGGCCTTCCCATTTTGAGAGGAGTTTTCCCGCAAACAATTTGAAGCGAGAGTTGTACAAAAGAACATATTCTCCGACTTTAAACTCACGTTTTGAATTCTTTTGTCATGCCATCTTTTTACTTTTTCTTTAAATAACTTTGCATTTTCATGAGCTTGGGTTCTCCATTCATCTAAAGAACTTCTATCAAATAACCTCTTTTCACCAGCAAGTTTGAAATCATAATTGAGTTCTTTAACTGCCCAAAATGCTTTATGTTCTAACTCAAGAGGCAAATGACAAGCTTTTCCATAAACCATTTTATAAGGAGACATACCCATAGGATTTTTATATGCTGTTCTATAAGCCCAAAGTGCATCATCTAATTTCTTAGACCAATTCTTCCTGGACCTATTGACAGTCTTTTGCAAAATTAATTTTACTTATGTATTTCTAAGTTCAACTTGACCACTAGACTGGGGATGATAGGGTGATGTAATTCTATGGTTAACATCATACTTGGCAAGCATTTTACGGAAAGCACCACGAATAAAGTGTGAGCCACCATCAGTCATTAAATATCTAGGGACTCCAAACCTTGGGAAAATAACTTCCTTGAGCATTTTAATAGAGGTGTTGTGATCAGCACTACTGGTTGGAATAGCTTCTACCCACTTAATAACATAATCAACAACAACCAAAATATGTGTATACCCATTAGAGGAAGGAAAATGTTCCATGTAATTAAATCCCCAAACATCAAATGGTTCGACAGCAAGTGAATAATTCATAGGCATTTCTTGAGCTTACCGATATTACCTATTCTTTGACATTCATCACAAGATGAGACATACTTACGGGCATCCTTGAAGAGAGTAGGCCAATAAAATCCAGATTGCAATACCTTGTGAGCAGTTCTATCTCCAGCATGATGCCCTCCATAAGCCTTGAAGTGACATTTTCGTAGGATTTGTCCCTGTTCATGCTCAGGTACACAACGTCTAATAATACCATCTACTCCTTCTTTATAAAGATGTGGGTCATCCCAAAAGTAATGTCTTAAATCATAGAAGATTTTTTTATTTTGTTGGTATGTAAAGATAGGTGGTAAATATTTAGCAACAATGTAATTAGCATAGTCAACATACCAAGGAGTACTATTGGCAACATTTATTGCAGCTAACTGCTCATCAGGAAAACTATCATCAATAGGTAGTGGGTCATCAAGCACATTTTCAAGCCTAGACAAGTTATCAGCTACGGGGTTCTCAGCTCCTTTTCTATCAATGATATGTAAATCAAATTCTTGTAACAAGAGAACTCAACGAATAAGTCTAGGTTTAGCATCTTTCTTTTCCATAATATATTTAATAGCAGCATGGTCTGTGTGAACAGTTACTTTGGAATCAACAAATAAGGTCTAAATTTATCACAAGCAAACACAACTGCTAAAAATTCTTTTTCATTAGTAGCATAATTTCTTTGAGAACTGTCTAGAGTTTTACTAGCATAATGAATAACATTTAGTTTCTTATCAAATCTTTGTCCTAGAACAACACCAACTGCATAATCACTAGAATCACACATAATTTCAAAAGGCAAGTTCCAATCAGGTGGTTGAACAATAGGTGCAGATATTAAGGCTTTCTTGAGTGTTTCAAAGCTTCAAGACAATCATCATCAAAAACAAAAGGGATATCCTTTTGCAAGAGATTAGTAAGAGGGCTAGAAATTTTAGAAAAGTCTTTGATAAATCTCCTATAGAAACCATTATGACCAAGGAAACTACGAATACCTTTGATGTCCTTAGGACATGGCATTTTCTCAATGGCATCAACCTTAGCTTGGTCCACTTGAATACCTCTTTCAGAAATTTTATGACCCAAAACAATGCCTTCATTAACCATAAAGTGTCACTTCTCCCAATTCAAGACAAGATTTGTTTGTTCACATCTCTGCAAAACTCGCTCAAAATTGCTTAAACAATCATAAAAATACTTCCCATAAACAGAAAAGTCATCCATGAAAACCTCAACAATCTTCACAAAAATCAGATAATATAGCAGTCATACATCTTTGAAAGGTAGCAGGTGCATTACATAAACCAAAAGGCATACGTCCATAAGCATAAGTTCCAAAGGGACAAGTAAAAGTAGTCTTTTATTGATCAGGTTGAGAAACATGTGAAAGTGCGTTAAGTCGACTAGAGGGGGTGAATAGGCGATTTTTATGAATTCTTCACTGAGGAATTTCAGGGTGAGGAAATTCCAAAGCGAAGAACTACTTGCAGCGGAATAAGTACTCAGATGCAGACATGACATAACATAAGCATGGACATCATGATGAAATGAAAACAAACATAGAGTACATAAAGCGTAAGTACATGATAAAATAGGGTGAATACAAACAAACTGAAGAAATTGAACCGAGGAAATTGAGAAAGTCTTCAGTCAAAGCCTTCAAATATATATGAACAAGCACGCAACACAATAATGAGGAAATGAAAGGGTTGAGGAAATAGAACCAGTAGGCTTGGTGAAGACAATGATTTAGTAGACTAGTTCCAACTGTTGTGATAGTTGTACGTCTGGTTGGAGCGGCTAGGTATTTAAACCTGAGGACACACAGTCCTCACCGTATTCTCCTTGAACTAAGGTCACACAAATCTCGTGCAATCACTCGTGGTAAGTCTTCAGGTGACTTCCAAACCCTCACAGACTCGGTCACTCGGTGATCCACAATTTCCTATTGGATGCTCTAGACCATGACGCCTAACCGTTTGGAAGATGCATAGTCTTCAAAGGTAACAAGCGTCGGATCCACACAAGATCAATATCTTCAGTGATGCTCAATCACTTTGGGTTTGTAGGTGTTTGGGTTTGGGTTTTCCTCACTTGATGATTTTCACTCAAAGTCCTCGGAGGATGGATGTGTTGGAAATATACCCTAGAGGCAATAATGAAAGTGTTATTATTATATTTCTTTGTTCATGATAATAGTCTTTTATTCATGCTATAACTGTATTATCCGGAAATCGTAATACACGTGTGAATACATAGACCACAATATGTCCCTAGTGAGCCTCTAGTTGACTAGCTCGTTGTGATCAACAGATAGTCATGGTTTCCTGGCTATGGACATTGGATGTCGTTGAGAACGGGATCACATCATTAGGAGAATGATGTGATGGACAAGACCCAATCCTAAGCCTAGCATAGAGATCGTGTAGTTCGTATGCTGAAGCTTTTCTAATGTCAAGTATCTTTTCCTTAGACCATGAGATTGTGCAACTCCCGGATACCGTAGGAATGCTTTGGGTGTACCAAACGTCACAACGTAACTGGGTGGCTATAAAGGTGCATTATAGGTATCTCCGAAAGTGTCTGTTGGGTTGGCACGAATCGAGACAGGGATTTGTCACTCCATGTAAACGGAGAGGTATCTCTGGGCCCACTCGGTAGGACATCATCATAATGTGCACAATGTGACCAAGGGGTTGATCACGGGATGATGTGTTACGGAACGAGTAAAGAGACTTGCCGGTAACGAGATTGAACAAGGTATCGGTATACCGATGATCGAATCTCGGGCAAGTAAAATACCGCTAGACAAAGGGAATTGAATACGGGATCGATTGAGTCCTTGACATCGTGGTTCATCCGATGAGATCATCGTGGAACATGTGGGAGCCAACATGGGTATCCAGATCCCGCTGTTGGTTATTGACCGGAGAACGTCTCGGTCATGTCTGCATGGTTCCCGAACCCGTAGGGTCTACACACTTAAGGTTCGATGACGCTAGGGTTATAAAGGAAGTTTGTATGTGGTTACCGAATGTTCTTCGGAGTCCCGAATGAGATCCCGGACGTCACGAGGAGTTCCGGAATGGTCCGGAGGTAAAGATTTATATATGGAAAGTTGTTGTTCGGGTTCCGGAAAAAGTTCGGGTTTTTTCGGTATTGTACCGGGAAGCTTCCAGAAGGTTCCGGAGGATTCCGGAGGGGTCCGGAGGTCCGGAAACTGTTCCACCACGTCCAATACAGCAGCATGGGCTGTAGGAGGGCGCCCTATCCTTAATGGGCCAAGGGCACCAGCCCCCCCAAGGCCCATGCGCATGGGAGGGGGGAAACCCTAAGGGGGAGGGCCTCCACTTGACTTGGGAGGCACTCCTCCCCCCCTTGGCCGCACCCCTTCCTTGGAGGAAGGGGCAAGGCTGCGCCTCCCCCCTCTCCCTTGCCCCTATATATAGTGGAGGGGAGGGAGGGCATCCATACCTGAAGCCCTGGCGCCTCCCTCCCTCCCGTGACACCTCCTCCTCTCCCACAGGTGCTTGGCAAAGCCCTGCAGGATTGCCACGCTCCTCCATCACCACCATGCCGTTGTGCTGCTGTTGGATGGAGTCTTCCTCAACCTCTCCCTCTCTCCTTGCTGGATCAAGGCGTGGGAGACGTCACCGGGCTGTACGTGTGTTGAACGCGGAGGTGCCGTCCGTTCGGCACTAGGATCTCCGGTGATTTGGATCACGACGAGTACGACTCCTTCAACCCCGTTCTCTTGAACGCTTCCGCTTAGAGATCTACAAGGGTATGTAGATGCACTCTCCTTCCCCTCGTTGCTGGTTTCTCCATAGATAGATCTTGGTGACACGTAGGAAATTTTTGAATTTCTGCTACGTTCCCCAACAGTGGCATCATGAGCTAGGTCTATCGCGTAGATTCTTTGCACGAGTAGAACACAAAGTAGTTGTGGGCGTTGATTTTGTTCAATATGCTTACCGTTACTAGTCCAATCTTGTTTCGACGGTATTGTGGGATGAAGCGGCCCGGACCGACTTTACACATACTCTTACGTGAGACAGGTTCCACCGACTGACATGCACTTGGTGCATAAGGTGGCTAGCGGGTGCCAGTCTCTCCCACTTTAGTCGGAACGGATTCGATGAAAAGGGTCCTTATGAAGGGTAAATAGCAATTGACATATCACGTTGTGGTTTTGCGTAGGTAAGAAACGTTCTTGCTAGAAACCCATAGCAGCCACGTAAAACATGCAAACAACAATTAGAGGACGTCTAACTTGTTTTTGCAGGGTATGCTTTGTGATGTGATATGGCCAAGAAGAATGTGATGAATATATGTGATGTATGAGATTGATCATGTTCTTGTAATAGGAATCACGACTTGCATGTCGATGAGTATGACAACCGGCAGGAGCCATAGGAGTTGTCTTAATTTATTGTATGACCTGCGTGTCATTAAACAACGCCATGTAATTACTTTACTTTATTGCTAACCGGTAGCCATAGTAGTAGAAGTAATAGTTGGCGAGACAACTTCATGAAGACACGATGATGGAGATCATGATGATGGAGATCATGGTGTCATGCCGGTGACGATGATGATCATGGAGCCCCGAAGATGGAGATCAATGGAGCTATATGATATTGGCCATATCATGTCACTACTATATAATTGCATGTGATGTTTATTATGTTTATGCATCTTGTTTACTTAGAACGACGGTAGTAAATAAGATGATCCCTTACAACAATTTCAAGAAGTGTTCTCCCCTAACTGTGCACCGTTGCTACAGTTTGTCGCTTCGAAGCACCACGTGATGATCGGGTGTGATAGATCCTTACGTTCACATACAATGGGTGTAAGACAGATTTACACATGCAATACACTTAGGGTTAACTTGACGAGCCTAGCATGTACAGACATGGCCTCGGAACACGGAGACCGAAAGGTCGAGCATGAGTCGTATAGTAGATACGATCAACATGAAGATGTTCACCGATGATGACTAGTCCGTCTCACGTGATGATCGGACACGGCCTAGTTGACTTGGATCATGTAATCACTTAGATGACCAGAGGGATGTCTATCTGAGTGGGAGTTCATTAGATGAACTTAATTATCCTGAACATAGTCAAAAGATCTTTGCAAATTATGTCGTAAGCTCGCGCTTTAGTTCCACTGTTTAGATATGTTCCTAGAGAAAATATAGTTGAAAGTTGACAGTAGCGATTATGCGGACAGTAGAAAGCTTATGTCCTTAATGCACCGCTCAGTGTGCTGAACCCCAAACGTCGTTTGTGGATGTTGCGAACATCGGACATACACGTTTTGATAACTACGTGATAGTTCAGTTAAACGGTTTAGAGTTGAGGCACCAAAGACGTTTTTTGAAATGTCGCAGAACATATGAGATGTTTCGAGGGCTGAAATGGGGATTTCAGGCTCGTGCCCACGTCAAGAGGTATAAGACCTGCGACGATTTTCTTAACCTGCAAACTAAGGGAGAAAACCTCAATCGTTGAGCTTGTGCTCAGATGGTCTGAGTACAACAATCACTTGAATCGAGTGGGAGTTGATCTTCGAGATGAGATAGTGATGTTTCTTCAAAGTCATTGCCACCAAGCTGCTAGAGCTTCGTGATGAACTATAACATATCAAGGATAGAGATGATGATCCTTGAGGTATTCGTGTTGTTTGACACCATGAAAGTAGAAATCAAGAAGGAGCATCAATTGTTGATGGTTGGTGAAACCACTAGTTTCAAGAAGGGCAAGGGCAAGAAGGGATACTTCATGAAACAGCAAATCAGCTGCTGCTCTAGTGAAGAAACCCAAGGTTGAACCCAAACCCGAGACTAAGTGCTTCTGTAATAAGGGGAACAACCACTGGAGCAGCATTACCCTAGATACTTGGTAGATGAGAAGGCTGGCAAGGTCGATAGAAGTATATTGGATATACATTATGATTAATGTGTACTTTACTAGTACTCCTAGTAGCACTAGGGTATAAGATACCGGTTCGGTTGCTAAGTGTTAGTAACTCGAAATAAAAGAGCTACGGAATAAACAGAGACTAGCTAAAGGTGAGCTGACGATATGTGTTGGAAGTGTTTCCAAGTTTGATGTGATCAAACATCGCACGCTCCCTCTACCATCAAGATTATTATTAAACCTGAATAATTGTCATTGTGTGTTTGCGTTGAGCATAGACATGATTGGATTATGTCTATCGCAATACGGTTATTCATTTAAAGAGAATAATGGTTACTCTATTTATTTGAATAATACCTTCAATGGTCTTGCACCTAAAGGAATGGTTTATTGAATCTCGATCATAGTGATACACATTTTCATGCCAAAAGATGTAAGATAGTAATGATAGTACCACTTACTTGTGGCACTGCCATGTAAGTCATAATGGTATAAAACGCATGAAGAAGCTCCATGTTGATGGATCTTTGGACTCACTCATTTTTGAAAAGTTTGAGACATGCGAACCATGTCTATTGGTATATATGCATGAAGAAACTCCATGCAAATGGACCGTTTGAACTCACTTGATTTTGAATCACTTGAGACATGCGAATCATACCACATGGGCAGGATGACTAAAGAGCCTCGTTTTCAGTAAGATGGAACAAGATAGCAAATTGTTGGAAGTAACACATTTTTGATGTGTGCAGTCCAATGAGTGCTGAGGCATGCAGTGAATATCGTTATGTTCTTACTTCACAGATGATTCGAGTAGATGTAGAGTATATTTACTTGATGAAACACAAGTCTGAATTATTGAATGGTTCAAGTAATTTCAGAGTGAAGTTGAAGATCATCGTGACAAGAGGATGAAATGTCTATGATATGATCATAGAGATGAGTATCTGAGTTACGAGTTTTGGCACACAATTAAGACATTGTGGAAATTGTTTCACAATTAATACCGCCTGGAACACCATAGTGTGATGGTGTGTCCGAACATCATAGTTGCACCCTATTGGATATGGTGCGTACCATGATGTCTCTTATCGAATTACCACTATCGTTCATGGGTTAGGCATAAGAGACAACCACATTCACTTTAAATAGGGCACCACGTAATTCCGTTGAGATGACACCGTATGAATTATGGTTTAGAGAAACCTAAGTTGTCATTTCTTAAAGGTTTGGGGCTGCGACGCTTATGTGAAAAAGTTTCAGGATTGATAAGCTCGAACCCAAAGCGGATAAAATGCATCTTCATAGGACACCCAAAACAGTTGGGTATACCTCCTAATTCAGATCCGAAAGCAATATGGATTGTTTCTTGAATCGGGTCCTTTCTCAAGGAAAAGTTTGTCTCGAAAGAATTGAGTGGGAGGATGGTGGAGACTTGATGAGGTTATTGAACCGTCACTTCAACTAGTGTGTAGCAGGACATAGGAAGTTGTTCCTATGGCACCTACACCAATTGAAGTGGAAGCTTATGATAGTGATCATGAAGTTTCGGATCAAGTCACTACTGTACATCATGGGGTGACAAGGATACGTACTACTTCAGAGTGGTACGGTAATCTTGTCTTGAAGGTCATGTTGCTAGACAACAATGAACCTACGAGCTATGGAGAAGCGATGGTGGGCCCAAATTCCGACAAATGGTTAGAAACCATGAAATCCGAGATAGGATCCATGTATCAGAACAAAGCATGGACTTTGGTGGACTTGCCCGATGATCGGCAAGCCATTGAGATAAATGGATCTTTAAGAAGAAGACAGACGTGGACGGTAATGTCACCGTCTATGAAGCTCGACTTGTGGCGAAGAGTTTTTCACAAGTTCAAGGAGTTGACTACGATGAGATTTTCTCATCCGTAGCGATGCTTAAGTCCGTCGGAATCATGTTAGCATTAGCTGCATTTATGAAATCTGGCAGATGGATGTCAAAACAAGTTTCCTTACCAGTCTTCGTAAGGAAAGGTTGTATGCGATACAATCAGAAAGGTTTTGTCGATCCTAAGGATGCTAAAAGGTATGCTAGCTCCAGCGATCCTTCCATGGACTGGAGTAAGCATCTCAGAGTTGGAATGTGCGCTTTGATGAGATGATCAAAGATTTTGGGTTTATACAAAGTTTATGAGAAACTTGTATTTCCAAAGAAGTGAGTGGGAGCACTATAGAATTTCTGATGAGTATATGTTGTTGACATATTGTTGATCAGAAATGACGTAGAATTTCTGGAAAGCATATAGGGTTATTTTGAAAGTTTTTTCAATGGAAGGCCTGGATTAAGCTACTTGAGCATTGAGCATCAAGATCTATAAGGATAGATCAAAACACTTAATGTTACTTTCAAATGAGCACATACCTTGACATGATCTTGAAGGTGTTCAAGATGGATCAGTCAAAGAAGAAGTTCTTGCCTGAGTTGTAAGGTATGAAGTTAAGACTTAAAGCTCGACCTCGGCAGAAAAGAGAGAAAGGACGAAGGTCGTCCCCTATGCTTTAGACGTAGGCTCTACAGTATGCTATGCTGTGTACCGCACCTGAAGTGTGCCTTTCCATGAGTTAGTCAAGGGGTACAAGAGTGATCCAAGAATGGATCACAGACAGCGGTCAAAGTTATCCTTAGTAACTAGTGGACTAAGGAATTTTCCCGATTATGGAGGTGGTAAAAGAGTTCGTCGTAAAGGTTACATCGATGCAAGCTTAACACCTATCCGGATAGCTCTGAGTAGAGATACCGGATACGTACAATGGGGCAACAATTTAGAATAGCTCCAAGTGGAATAGTTATTTGGAATGGCTCCAAATAGAACGTGGTAGCTACATCTAGGAGATGACATAGAGATTTGTAAAGCACACACGGATCTGAAAGGTTGAGACCCGTTGACTAAAACCTCTCTCACAAGCAACATGATCAAACCCAAAACTCTTTGGATGTTGGTCACATGGTGATGTGACCTGTCAGTGTTAATCACATGGTGATGTGAACTAGATTATTGACTCTAGTGCAAGTGGGAGACTGTTGGAAATATGCCCTAGAGGCAATAATAAAAGTGTTATTATTGTATTTCTTTGTTCATGATAATAGTCTTTTATTCATGCTATAACTGTATTATCCGGAAATTGTAATACACGTGTGAATACATAGACCACAATATGTCCCTAGTGAGCCTCTAGTTGACTAGCTCGTTGTGATCAACAGATAGTCATGGTTTCCTGGCTATGGACATTGGATGTCGTTGAGAACGGGATCACATCATTAGGAGAATGATGTGATGGACAAGACCCAATCCTAAGCCTAGCATAGAGATCGTGTAGTTCGTATGCTGAAGCTTTTCTAATGTCAAGTATCTTTTCCTTAGACCATGAGATTGTGCAACTCCCGGATACCGTAGGAATGCTTTGGGTGTACCAAACGTCACAACGTAACTGGGTGGCTATAAAGGTGCATTACAGGTATCTCCGAAAGTGTCTGTTGGGTTGGCACGAATCGAGACAGGGATTTGTCACTCCATGTAAACGGAGAGGTATCTCTGGGCCCACTCGGTAGGACATCATCATAATGTGCACAATGTGACCAAGGGGTTGATCACGGGATGATGTGTTACGGAACGAGTAAAGAGACTTGCCTGTAACGAGATTGAACAAGGTATCGGTATACCGACGATCGAATCTCGGGCAAGTAAAATACCGCTAGACAAAGGGAATTGAATACGGGATCGATTGAGTCCTTGACATCGTGGTTCATCCGATGAGATCATCGTGGAACATGTGGGAGCCAACATGGGTATCCAGATCCCGCTGTTGGTTATTGACCGGAGAACGTCTCGGTCATGTCTGCATGGTTCCCGAACCCGTAGGGTCTACACACTTAAGGTTCGATGACGCTAGGGTTATAAAGGAAGTTTGTATGTGGTTACCGAATGTTGTTCGGAGTCCCGGATGAGATCCCGGACGTCACGAGGAGTTCCGGAATGGTCCGGAGGTAAAGATTTATATATGGAAAGTTGTTGTTCGGGTTCCGGAAAAAGTTCGGGTTTTTTCGGTATTGTACCGGGAAGCTTCCAGAAGGTTCCGGAGGATTCCGGAGGGGTCCGGAGGTCCGGAAACTGTTCCACCACGTCCAATACAGCAGCATGGGCTGTAGGGGGGCGCCCTATCCTTAATGGGCCAAGGGCACCAGCCCCCCCAAGGCCTATGCGCATGGGAGGGGGGAAACCCTAAGGGGGAGGGCCTCCACTTGACTTGGGAGGCACTCCTCCCCCCCTTGGCCGCACCCCTTCCTTGGAGGAAGGGGCAAGGCTGCGCCTCCCCCCTCTCCCTTGCCCCTATATATAGTGGAGGGGAGGGAGGGCATCCATACCTGAAGCCCTGGCGCCTCCCTCCCTCCCGTGACACCTCCTCCTCTCCCACAGGTGCTTGGCGAAGCCCTGCAGGATTGCCACGCTCCTCCATCACCACCATGCCGTTGTGCTGCTGTTGGATGGAGTCTTCCTCAACCTCTCCCTCTCTCCTTGCTGGATCAAGGTGTGGGAGACGTCACCGGGCTGTACGTGTGTTGAACGCGGAGGTGCCGTCCGTTCGGCACTAGGATCTCCGGTGATTTGGATCACGACGAGTACGACTCCTTCAACCCCGTTCTCTTGAACGCTTTTGCTTAGCGATCTACAAGGGTATGTAGATGCACTCTCCTTCCCCTCGTTGCTGGTTTCTCCATAGATAGATCTTGGTGACACGTAGGAAATTTTTGAATTTCTGCTACGTTCCCCAACAGTGGCATCATGAGCTAGGTCTATCGTGTAGATTCTTTGCACGAGTAGAACACAAAGTAGTTGTGGGCGTTGATTTTGTTCAATATGCTTACCGTTACTAGTCCAATCTTGTTTCGACGGTATTGTGGGATGAAGCGGCCCGGACCGACTTTACACATACTCTTACGTGAGACAGGTTCCACCGACTGACATGCACTTGGTGCATAAGGTGGCTAGCGGGTGCCAGTCTCTCCCACTTTAGTCGGAACGGATTCGATGAAAAGGGTCCTTATGAAGGGTAAATAGCAATTGACATATCACGTTGTGGTTTTGCGTAGGTAAGAAACGTTCTTGCTAGAAACCCATAGCAGCCACGTAAAACATGCAAACAACAATTAGAGGACGTCTAACTTGTTTTTGCAGGGTATGCTTTGTGATGTGATATGGCCAAGAAGAATGTGATGAATATATGTGATGTATGAGATTGATCATGTTCTTGTAATAGGAATCACGACTTGCATGTCGATGAGTATGACAACCGGCAGGAGCCATAGGAGTTGTCTTAATTTATTGTATGACCTGCGTGTCATTAAACAACGCCATGTAATTACTTTACTTTATTGATAACCGGTAGCCATAGTAGTAGAAGTAATAGTTGGCGAGACAACTTCATGAAGACACGATGATGGAGATCATGATGATGGAGATCATGGTGTCATGCCGGTGACGATGATGATCATGGAGCCCCGAAGATGGAGATCAATGGAGCTATATGATATTGGCCATATCATGTCACTACTATATAATTGCATGTGATGTTTATTATGTTTATGCATCTTGTTTACTTAGACTTATAGACCTGTGTACACTCACAAACGCATTAGTCCCTTAACCTATAAGTCTTCAATACACCAAAATCACTAAGGGGCACTAGATGCACTCACAAACGCATTTTTAGGGGTCGACTTTCTTTGTAAATATCAAACTCCTCATAGACTTATAGACCTGTGTACACTCACAAACGCATTAGTCCCTTAACCTATAAGTCTTCAATACACCAAAATCACTAAGGGGCACTAGATGCACTTACAATATCCCCCTTTTTGGTGATTAATGACAATATAGGTTAAGTTTTCAACGGGGATAAACATATGAAGTGTAAATACTGATATTGAGGAATTAGATTGCATGATATAGAAGAACTCCTCCTGAGGATGTACAGAATGAGGAATTTTCTTTTGAAGCAATGCACATTTGAAGAGTAGAATCATGGAGATCTCCCCCTATATCTTGTAATTCAAACACGCATTTAACATATGATATGAAGAATTTGAAATGCATGATGAAATATGGTGACTGATGTAATTCAGCATGCGTGCATTATCATACATGAGGAAATAGCATGCATAAGAACATAGCAAAAAGTATCACACCACCATCAGACTTAAGTTTACAACTCAATCCAACAAATCTTCAGAAGAATGAGAGTTGTAACTTAGCAAAAAAACGCCTATATAGATAGACCCGCTTGAAGACTATCTCAAATTTCTCCCCCTTTGTCATCGAATGACCAAAAGGGACGAAAAATGAGGACTAACGCTCCTAAATAATATCATCATGTGGTCGATGGAGGAGCGCCAATGTTGTTGGGGTCGGTTGTTGAAGTAGGGCCTGCCGTAGTGTCATCCAAGTCTTCATTTTCATCAGTCTCGCGTGATGAAGAATAAGAGCTGGCCACCAAGTGAGGAACTTTGACCTTCTTGAATTTCTTCGAAGGTGGCTGAGACCAGTCAAAGTCCTACTTGTAGCACATCAGAGTTGAGGCAGAACAGCCCAGGTGCGATCAAATACTTCATGGAGGTGCTACCTCTTGAGCACTGCGTTGGTTTTCCCTTGAAGAGGAAAGGGTGATGTAGTAAAGTAACGTAAGTATTTCCCTTAGTTTTTGGGAACCAAGGTATCAATCTAGTAGGAGGCCACGCGCGAGTCCCTCGCACCTACACAAACAAATAAATCCTCGCAACCAACGCGATAAGGGGTTGTCAATCCCTACACGGTCACTTACGAGAGTGAGATCTGATAGATATGATAAGATAATATTTTTGGTATTTTTATGATAAAGATGCAAAGTAAAATAGAAAGCAATAAAAATAACTAAGTATTGGAAGATTGACATAATGGAGAATAGACCCGGGGGCCATAGGTTTCACTAGTGGCTTCTCTCGAGAGCATAAGTATTACGGTGGGTGAACAAATTACTGTTGAGCAATTGACAGAATTGAGCATAGTTATGAGAATATCTAGGTATGATCATGTATATAGGCATCACGTCCGAGACCAGTAGACCGACTCCTGCCTGCATCTACTACTATTACTCCACACATCGACCGCTATCCAGCATGCATCTAGAGTATTAAGTTTATAAGAACAGAGTAACGCTTTAAGCAAGATGACATGATGTAGAGGGATAAACTCATGCAATATGATATAAACCCCATCTTGTTATCCTCGATGGCAACAATACAATATGTGCCTTGCTGCCCCTACTGTCACTGGGAAAGGACACCGCAAGATTGAACCCAAAGCTAAGCACTTCTCCCATTGCAAGAAAGATCAATCTAGTAGGCCAAACCAAAGTGATAATTCGAAGAGACTTGCAAAGATAGCCAATCATACATAAAAGAATTCAGAGAAGATTCAAATATTGTTCATAGATAAACTTGATCATAAACCCACAATTCATCGGTCTCAACAAACACACCGCAAAAGAAGATTACATCGAATAGATCTCCACGAGAGAGGGGGAGAACATTGTATTGAGATCCAAAAAGAGAGAAGAAGCCATCTAGCTAATAACTATGGACCCGTAGGTCTGAAGTAAACTACTCACACTTCATTGGAGGGGCTATGGTGTTGATGTAGAAGCCCTCCGTGATCGATGCCCCCTTTGGCGGAGCTCCGGAACAGGCCCCAAGATGAGATCTCGTGGATACAAAAAGTTACGGCGGTGGAATTAGGGTTTTGGCTCCGTATCTGGTAGTGTGGGGGTACGTAGGTATATATAGGAGGAAGGAGTATGTCGGTGGAGCAGCAA
>NC_041384.1:476005978-476078436 GCF_002162155.2 Triticum dicoccoides | reverse complement strand
GCCCCTACCTCGTGGCTTCCTTGTTGGTTGCTTGATGTAGGGTCCAAGTCTCCTGGATCATGTTCGTTCCGAAAATCACGTTTCCGAAGGTTTCATTCCGTTTGGACTCCGTTTGATATTCTTTTCTTGCGAAACCCTAAAATAGGCAAAAAAATGGCAATTCTGGGCTGGGCCTCCGGTTAATAGGTGAAAGTGCAACTACCCTAGGTGGTTTTGGTAATTGATAACAACATATAGCTCATTGAGCTAATACTATTCCAAGATGATTATTTCAGGAAAGCTCAATGATTGGCATGGCATGGATGTGAAAGTGGAACCCTCAAAATACTAAGGACAAAGGATTGGCTCAAGCTCAAAAGCTCAAGACTCTTCATTTTATATTTTAGTGATCCAAGATCACATTGAGTCTTTAGGAAAAGCCAATACTATCAAGGAGGGATGAGGTGTTGCTTAATGAGCCTCTTGCTTCATGTGCTTAGTGATATGCTCCAAAACCCTCAACTACTTTCCCATATCCACATATGACCTAAACCCTAAGCCAAACTCGGTCCTACCGATTCTTCCTATCCGGCGCCACCGAGTTTCACTTGTCATTAGCCACTGCCAAACCCTAGCAATTCAGTCCTACCGATAGGGATCTCGGTCTCACCGAGATGGGGTTGCAAACTCTCTGTTTCCCTTTCGTAACTTTTCGGTCCCACCGAAAGAGCGAATCGGTCCCACCGAGATTGCAATGTAAACTCAGTGTTTCCCCTTTGTAACTTTTCGGTCTTACCGAGTTCCACTCGGTCTCACCGAAAGAGCAAATCGGTCCCACCGAGTTTGCCTGACCAACTCTCTGGTTAGCTAATTACCAAATTCGGTCTCACCGAGTTTGTGTAATCAGTCTCACCGAGATTACGTTATGCCCAAACCCTAACCACATCGGTCCTACCGAGTTGCATGTCAGTCCCACCGAAAATCACTAACGGTCACTAGGTTTACATTTTCGGTCCGACCGAGTTTATTGATTCAGTCCCACCGAGATTGGAAAACTGTGTAATGGTTGGATTTTGTGTGGAGGCTATATATACCCCTCCATCTTCTTCTCATTCGAGGAGAGAGCCATCAGAACACACACACCATTCCAACTCATATGTTCTGAGAGAGAACCACCTACTCATGTGTTGAGACCAAGACATTCCATTCCTACCATATGAATCTTGATCTCTAGCCTTCCCAAGTTGCTTTCCACTCAAACCCTCTTTCCACCAAATCCAAATCCTATGAGAGAGAGTTGAGTGTTGGGGAGACTATCATTTGAAGCACAAGAGCAAGGAGTTCATTACCTACACACCATTTGTTACTTCTTGGAGAGTGGTGTCTCCTAGATTGGCTAGGTGTCACTTGGGAGCCTCCGACAAGATTGTGGAGTTGAACCAAGGAGTTTGTAAGGGCAAGGAGATCGCCTACTTCATGAAGATCTACCGCTAGTGAGGCAAGTCCTGTGTGGGCGATGGCCATGGTGGGATAGGCAAGGTTGCTTCTTCGTGGACCCTTTGTGGGTGGTTGCTTCTTCGTGGACCCTTCGTGGGTGGAGCCCTGTGTGGACTCGTGCAACCGTTACCCTTGGGTGGAGCCCTGTGTGGACTCGCGCAACCGTTACCCTTCGTGGGTTGAAGTCTCCATCAACGTGTATGTAGGATAGCACCACCTATCTGAACCACAGGAAAAACATCCGTGTCTCCAATAGCGTTTGAATTCTCCAAACCCTTCCCTTTACATTCTCGCAAGTTGCATGCTTTACTTTCCGCTGCCTATATACTCTTTGCATGCTTGCTTGAATTATGTGATGATTGCTTGACTTGTCCTAAGTTAGCTAAAATCTGCCAAGAACTAAAATCGGGAAAAGGTTAAGTTTTTATTTGGTCAAGTAGTCTAATCACCCCCCTCTAGACATACTTTCGATCCTACAAGTGGTATCAGAGCTTTGGTCTCCATTTGCTTGATCTCCATAGCTTTTGGTGGTCATAGCCTTGGTTTCACAACCTAGGAGAGTATGGCGTCTAGCGAGGGAAATTATCACCGTAGAGGTCCTTACTTTGATAGTACTAATTTTGCTAGTTGGAAGCATAAAATGAAAATGCATATTCTTGGTCATAACCCTGCCGTTTGGGCTATTGTGTGTGTTGGTTTGCAAGGTGACTTCTTTGATGGGAGAGAACCGAACCGTGAAGCTACCGCGGATGAGTTGAAGATGTTTCAATACAATGCTCAAGCTTGTGATATTCTCTTCAACGGATTGTGCCCCAAAGAATTCAACAAAATCAGCCGCCTTGAGAATGCAAAGGAAATTTGGGACACTTTGATTGATATGCACGAAGGTACCGACTCCGTCAAGGAATCCAAGTTGGATGTGCTTCAAAGCCAACTTGACAAGTTCAAGATGAAGGATGGTGAAGGTGTCGCCAAAATGTACTCTAGGCTTGCTCTCATCACAAATGAGATTGCCGGCTTAGGAAGTGAAGAGATGACCGATAAATTCATCATCAAGAAGATTCTAAGAGCCTTGGATAGAAAATCTGATACCGTGTGCACATTGATCCAAATGATGCCCAATTACAATGATCTCAAGCCAACGGAGGTGACTGGAAGAATTGTTGCTCATGAGATGTCACTTAAGGATAAAGAGGAACTTCACAACAAATCAAGTGGTGCCTATAAAGCCTCATGTGAAGCCCCTACATCATCAAGTGAGAAACAAGACTTCAATGAAGAATTGAGCTTAATGGTGAAGAACTTCAACAAGTTCTACAAGAGTAGAAGCAAAGATAGAAGCTCCAAGTCAAGGTCCTACAATGACAAAAGATCTTCTAGTCGAGAGCAAAACTGCTACAATTGTGGAAGACCCGGACACTATTCCAATGAGTGTACGGCTCCCTACAAGAGAAGAGAAGATTCTCCAAAAGGAAGAAGCAAAGGATCACCACCAAGAGAGAGAAGGAGTAAAGGTGATCGTTATGAATGAAGATACTCACGGAGAAGCAAGGATTCGGAAAGGAAGGAAAAATCATCAAGGAGATACACAAGACGAAGACATCAAGCTCATGTTGGTGAATGGGTATCTGGCTCCGACTCCGATAGCCACTCCGAGAGAAGTTATTACTCCGGCTCCGAAGATACTCAAGATGAAAGTGTTGCCGGTCTAGCACTTGTGTCAACCAACTCCTACGACATATTTGACTCACCAAATGAAGGAATTGGAAGATGCTTCATGGCCAAAGGTCCTATGGTAACACACCTCGAGTATGTTGATTTCAATAGTGATGAAGATGACTTGTTAGGTGATGATTTGTTTGTTGACAACTCTAGTGATGAATACTATGATGAAATGTCTATTAAACATGCTAATCAAGATAAAACGAATGACAATGATAAGGAGAAGATTGAGGCTCTAACTAAAGAACTAAAAACTCTTAAGTTAGCTCATGACACTATCTTCGAAGATCATCGAGAACTTTTAAGAGCTCATGAGAAGTTACGCTTTGAAAAGCTCAATCTTGAGCAAGAGCATGAGTTCTTAAAAGCAATCAATGATGATCTTCGCAAGAAAAGTTCTTCTTACATTGCCAAGCGTTTACTCTTATCTACTTACATGCCTCAAGTCAAGTCTAGTAACAAGAAAGATTCTTCCTCTAGCAGTAACAATGATCATGTTAAATCCAATATTGTTGCTTCTAGTAGTTCTCTTGATTCCACTAATGATTCTCTTAGCCAAGTTACACTTGAGAAAGAAAATAGCTTATTGAAGGGAATTATAGAGAAAGGAGTGTACAAAAGCCTTGCCGGGAGTAAGCAATTCGAGGAAATTGTGCGCAAGCAAGGAATGCACCAGAAGAATCAAGGTGTTGGTTTTGAACGAAAGTTCAATGCCAATGGAGTTGAGTGGAAAGAAGATCAATACCCCAAGACAAAGTTTGTCCCTCAACAAGAGAAGTATACTTCTTTCAAGGGGACACAAGCTCAAGATGATCTTCCACCACAAGACCACAAGCAAAAAGGCAAGGACAAGCTTCAAGAGGAAATCGATGCATTTGAAGAAGCTCCAAAGACCTTAGTCAAGTGGATTCCCAAGACTACTTCAAGTTCCACTTCATCAAGTACGACTACAACTCCAAGGATTCCCATCAAGATGGTGTGGATCCAAAAGAAGAAGAACTAGAGAGTTCTTGAGGGTGACTCCGCCAACATACTTCACTCTTATCATTTTGGCAAGAACAAGTGCAATCAACTTCCACATCTTGCACTAGTTCAAGGAGTCACAAACCCTCTTGTTGGTAAGACAAGGGACAAGGTAACCTAAAAGTTTTCATGGACATCATCTTTTGTGTGCATCACTCTATGTCTATGGATATCCTTGCTTGTTCCTTGTGGGACTAACCCATGTAGGTATTGAAAGTGCAATTCACTCAAATGGATAGCTCCAAGAGATCTACATCAACATTGAGCATCCACATCTTCAACATCTACATGAAGTCATCATCGACAAAACCCAAGGTTAGTTCATCCCTCTTAGGGGGGATATCACATCTAGGGGGAGCTTTACTCTAAGACTTGAGCTAAAGCAACTCTAAAGATGTGAACACAACAATGCTTTATGTAAAAGTGGTAGCCCCACTTGGGCTTAAATGATGAGTATGACCTATGATCAAGTGTTCTCACTTGACTCCTAAGTCAATATACTCATATATAGATGACCTAGTCATCGCAAATTGCTTGATAGATGCTAGTATTGGTTGTGCATGTCTTGTCACATATTTCATTTGTCATCTTATTGTGTGAGCATGCTGGATTGCATATTTTACTCATTCGAGGACATCCACTTGTTGTTTTGATTGTTTGGCTTTATCTTCTTTTGCCAAGTGGATGGACAAGAATGCCTAAGAACCTCCTCTAGCTATCTATGCTTTTCTCGTCTCAAACTCTATTCATGCTGCATCACAAAATTTGATCAAGTCAGATTCGAACCACTCTGTGTGAGGAGCGCTCGGAGTCCCTGATTCGTCATAGACTTAAACTTCCAAAACCTCTTTATGATTCTCGGTCTGACCGATACTCCACTTTCGGTCCTACCGAGATCATTAAGTTGATCTAGGTTTTCGATCTCGGTGCAACCGATTTGAACTTTTCGGTCACACCGAGTTTCAGTAACTACACGCAGTTATGAATCTCGGTGCCACCGAGTCGTTCCACTCGGTCACACCAACAGGGTCGGGCTATATATAGTCACGGGCAAAATTTGGAAATTTCTCCGAACCCCTTCGCCCGCACGATAGCCTGCTCTGCCCTCGTGGTCTCCGGATCGTCTTCTCACCGCCAGCAGCCTCCAGTCGCTGGTCTCTGTCGTTGTCAACGGGAATTCTGCCCCGCCATTGCCGCCGTAGCAAGTCCCCGCCGAACTAGGGTATGGACTTGATCTTTGTGCTATTCCTCAATCTGATTCCTAGCACATTGTGATCATATTGATTCTTGCCACGTTTGAGAAACTTCTATCCAGTCAAAACGCCCGTAGATTAGGTTTGATTTGAAAATTCTAGGTTTAGGTTTCCGCCGAAACCATCTCAGACCCACCGAGTTTAAAAACTCGGTCCCACCGATTTGGCTTATGCCATTGCACAAGTGAGACTCGGTCTGACCGAGAATTACTTATCGGTGTGACCGAATTTTGAACTCAGTGAAACCCTAGCAGTCTCGGTGCCACCGAACTGTGACTCGGTCCTACCGAGTTCACTAGTTTAGGTTCCAAAACTGCTTCGGTATCACCGAGTTTGAAAATCGGTAGATCCGAGATGATTTCAGTGGGAAACTAAAACTAAGTTTTTGGATCATTCTTTTGCAAAAATACTCTGAATTTTGTGATGCTCATCTTTTCTATCTCATCTATAATCTATTCACAGGGTAAGCAGTCAGTTTGCAGCATGTCTGATCAAAGTGATAGCCAAAATATGTCAGAGCAGCAAGTGGTGATGAGTGAGGGCACTAGTCCCTCCAGTTCATCTGAAGGCAGCAGGAGCACTCCTAGCAATTTGCCAAAGGCTACCATGAGACAAAGGAAGAAGAGGACTTCAGATTCCGAAGATGAGGACTATGTGGCAGAGGAAGAGGCCACTTCCAAGAGAATTGAGCCAGCTCAAGGCACTAAGCCAGGTCTGAAAATCAAAAGGCCAGCAGGCAGGCAGCCCATGTCAAAGGCAAGAGCCTCAACTGAGAAGCCCACTCCCCAAGAGCCAGTTGCAGCTGAGGGCAAGAAAAGAAAGGAGAGGGTGAAGAAGACTGTGGCTAGAGTGCTTGGAAAAGCTTCCATCATGGAAGAAGAAGAGGAAGAAGAGGTAGCTGCACCAGCACCCAAGGCACCCAAGCTGATGGGTGATGCCATAAGGTCAAGGGCTACTGCATCTAAGCCCAAAGCTGCCTCCAAGCCAAAACCTAAGAGAAATACAAGGAGCATTCCTGCAGCTGAGAAGAACAAGGCCCCAGTGTCTGAGACTGTTGCTGAAGAAGAAGAAGAAAATGTCCTAAGGAAGCTAAAGCCCAAGATCCCAGACCATAACGATGCTCATCCTGTGGCTGAGGATATGAAGCTCGGGAGAGATTCAGGGCTGAGGAAATGGAGAGAAGCAGACCCGTATGCTTCAAGGAGAAGGACTGCCGTGGACTACAGGTTTCACACCAAGGAGCAACATGATTTCTATGAGACTATCTTGCTAGATAAGAAGCCAATTGTCTGTGACATGAGATGGGTTGACTGGACCTACATGAGGGAGAAGGAGGAACACTACCCAGGAGTATTTGATAACTTTAATGCTTGTGGAGTAGCTGACTTTGTTGGGCAGAAGCTCACAAAGTGGAATGAGGAACTTATCATGCAGTTCTACTCCACGGCACACTTTTATCCAGATGGGAGGATCACATGGATGTCTGAGGGTACAAGGTACCAATCTACAGTGGCTGAGTGGGCATAGATCATTAATGCCCCAGAGGAGCAAGACTGCCAAGAAGAAGATGGACCATAACTCCATGTCCAATATGTACAAGAAAATTCCCAATGAAGCTCTTGACACCTTCAAATTTGGGTCTGTGCATTACCTTCTGTCAGGACTGCCTACGATTAATTGAATACTAAGGCACACCTTACTGCCCAAGTCTGGAGATCACAAGATTATCAGAGGTCATGCTATCAACTTGCTACATGTGTTTGATGTGCCTCAGAAGTTCAAGGTGATGAGCCTCATAGTGGAAACAATTAAGAGGACTGCAGCAGATCATAAGAGGAGCTGCGGATATGCCCCTCAAATTCAGGAGCTCATCAACTCCAAGATGGGCACGGGCATATATCTGTTGGACAAGGAACACCTGCCCATCCGTCCAGATTTCGAGGACAATGAAGTTGTCATGACTGAGAACGAGCCATCATCTACCCAAGCATTTGCAAAGAAGGAGAAGGCGAGGAAGGAGAAAGCTGCCAAGATGCCTACCCAAGAGGAGGCATCTGAATACTTCTTGAAGAGCAAACAAGAGCAGCTTGGTTACTTGATTGCATCCATGCTGAGGATTGAGCAAAGTCTGGCCACCCTCACTCAGAATCAGCAGAGCCTAGAGAGAATCATGGAACAGAAGTTCTATGACCTGGATGTCAAGGTAATGGAAGTTCAGTTTGCAGTGGAGCAGCTCCAGGAGGACATGCAGGAGAGGAGAGGCAGGACTACCACTCATACCTTTGCCAGAGTGCCACGAGGCCCGAGGTCATCTGCCGTGCCAGTTGCTGACACAAGAGCCACCACTTCAGCACCAGCTACAGCCTCAGTTCCACCAGCTCCAGCATCTACTTCAACTCCAACTCCAGCGACTACTTCAACATCTACCGAAGCCTTCGTCCTTGGAGTAATCCGGACTCCACCACCACCTGAAGATCAAGCCTGAGCATCGATCTAGTGCTATGCATTTTCTAGGAACTTTTTAGTAACTTGTTGCCAAAGGGGGAGAAGATGTATAGATCATAGGCTTCGAGAGAGAGAGTGTTGCTTTTCTCTCTTGCTTTATTTGGTGTTTTTCGAACTTGTTTGCTTTTGAGTGTTTGAGATACTACGTTATTATTCGTGAGACATTGATGATCATGTATTTGATCATAAGCTACACTTAATGTTTGCTTAATATTATCATCTTATCTATCTTGTGTGATCATTCACTTTTCTTGGTGATGAGTGCATGTAATTCATTCTTATCATTTTAAGCGCTCCACCAAGATGTATGTGACATGGAAGAGTAACCCATGACTCTAACTCTTTGTGCATTTGCAGTCCAAAGCAAATCTTAAATATGCACAAATTTAGGGGGAGCTCTTACTTATCACATACTTCTCAAAGCGACGATATAATTCTTGCTTATTATCATTTGTCGAAGCTTTGATCTATATGTTGTCATCAATTACCAAAAAGGGGGAGATTGAAAGTGCAACTATCCCTAGGTGGTTTTGGTAATTCATAACAACATATAGCTCATTGAGCTAATACTATTCCAAGATGATTATTTCAGGAAAGCTCAATGATTGGCATGGCATGGATGTGAAAGTGGAACCCTCAAAATGCTAAGGACAAAGGATTGGCTCAAGCTCAAAAGCTCAAGACTCTTCATTTTATATTTTAGTGATCCAAGATCACATTGAGTCTTTAGGAAAAGCCAATACTATCAAGGAGGGATGAGGTGTTGCTTAATGAGCCTCTTGCTTCATGTGCTTACTGATATGCTCCAAAACCCTCAACTACTTTCCCATATCCACATATGACCTAAACCCTAAGCCAAACTCGGTCCTACCGATTATTCCTATCCGGCGCCACCGAGTTTCACTTGTCATTAGCCACTGCCAAACCCTAGCAATTCGGTCCTACCAATAGGGATCTCGGTCTCACCGAGATGGGGTTGCAAACTCTCTATTTCCCTTTCATAACTTTTCGGTCCCACCGAAAGAGCGAATTGGTCCCACCGAGATTGCAATGTAAACTCAGTGTTTCCCCTTTGTAACTTTTCGGTCTCACCGAGTTCCACTCGGTCTCACCGAAAGAGCAAATCGGTCCCACCGAGTTTGCCTGACCAACTCTCTGGTTAGCTAATTACCAAATTCGGTCTCACCGAGTTTGTGTAATCGGTCTCACCGAGATTACGTTATGCCCAAACCCTAACCACATCGGTCCTACCGAGTTGCATGTCAGTCCCACCGAAAATCACTAACGGTCACTAGGTTTACATTTTCAGTCCGACCGAGTTTATTGATTCGGTCCCACCGAGATTGGAAAACTGTGTAATGGTTGGATTTTGTGTGGAGGCTATATATACCCCTCCATCTTCTTCTCATTCGAGGAGAGAGCCATCAGAACACACACACCATTCCAACTCATATGTTCTGAGAGAGAACCACCTACTCATGTGTTGAGACCAAGACATTCCATTCCTACCATATGAATCTTGATCTCTAGCCTTCCCAAGTTGCTTTCCACTCAAACCCTCTTTCCACCAAATCCAAATCCTATGAGAGAGAGTTGAGTGTTGGGGAGACTATCATTTGAAGCACAAGAGCAAGGAGTTCATTACCTACACACCATTTGTTAATTCTTGGAGAGTGGTGTCTCCTAGATTGTCTAGGTGTCACTTGGGAGCCTCCGACAAGATTGTGGAGTTGAACCAAGGAGTTTGTAAGGGCAAGGAGATCGCCTACTTCGTGAAGATCTACCGCTAGTGAGGCAAGTCCTGTGTGGGCGATGGCCATGGTGGGATAGGCAAGGTTGCTTCTTCGTGGACCCTTTGTGGGTGGTTGCTTCTTCGTGGACCCTTCGTGGGTGGAGCCCCGCTCGCGCAACCGTTACCCTTGGGTGGAGCCCTGTGTGGACTCGCGCAACCGTTACCCTTCGTGGGTTGAAGTCTCCATCAACGTGGATGTAGGATAGCACCACCTATCCGAACCACGGGAAAAACATCCGTGTCTCCAATAGCGTTTGAATTCTCCAAACCCTTCCCTTTACATTCTCGCAAGTTGCATGCTTTACTTTCCGCTGCCTATATACTCTTTGCATGCTTGCTTGAATTATGTGATGATTGCTTGACTTGTCCTAAGTTAGCTAAAATCTGCCAAGAACTAAAATTGGGAAAAGGTTAAGTTTTTATTTGGTCAAGTAGTCTAATCACCCCCCTCTAGACATACTTTCGATCCTACAATAGATTAGTCCCAAAATTAATATAAAAGTGTATAATGAAGCCCAATAATGTTCAAAACAGGATATAATATAGCGTGGAACAATAAAAAATTATAGATACGTTGGAGACGTAACAAGCATCCCCAAGCTTAATTCCTGCTCGTCCTCGAGTAGGTAAATGATAAAAACAGAATTTTTGATGTGGAATGCTACTTGGCATAATTTCAATGTAATTCTCTTAACTGTGGTATGAATATTCAGATCCGAAAGATTCAAGACAAAAATTTAATATTGACATAGAAATAATAATACTTCAAGCATACTAACTAAGCAATTATGTCTTCTCAAAATAACATGGCCAAAGAAAGTTATCCCTACAAAATCATATAGTTTGGCTATGCTCCATCTTCACTACACAAAGTATTTAAATCACGCACAACCCCGATGACAAGCCAAGCAATTGTTTCATACTTTTGGTGTTCTCAAACTTTTTCAATCTTCATGCAATACATGAGCATGAGCCATGGACATAGCACTATAGGTGGAATAGAATGGTGGTTGTGGAGAAGACAAAATGAAGGAGAAGATGGTCTCACATCAACTAGGCGTATCAACGGGCTATGGAGATGCCCATCAATAGATATTAATGTGAGTGAGTAGGGATTGCCATGCAACGGATGCACTAGAGCTATAAGTGTATGAAAGCTCAACAAGATGAACTAAGTGGGTGTGCATCCAACTCGCTTGCTCACGAAGACCTAGGGCATTTTGAGGAAGCCCATCATTGGAATATACAAGCCAAGTTCTATAATGAAAAATTCCCACTAGTATATGAAAGTGATAACATAGGAGACTCTCTATCATGAAGATCATGGTGCTACTTTGAAGCACACGTGTGGTAAAAGGATAGTAGAATTGTCCCTTCTCTCTTTTTCTCTCATATTTTATTATTATTATTATTATTATTTTATTTGGGCCTTTTCTCTTTTTTTTATGGCCTCTTTTTTTCGTCCAGAGTCTCATCTCGACTTGTGGGGGAATCATTGTCTCCATCATCCTTTCCTCACTTGGGACAATGCTCTAAAAAATGATGATCATCACACTTTATTTACTTATAACTCAAGAATTACAACTCAATACTTAGAACAAAATATGACTCTATATGAATGCCTCCGGCGGTGTATCGGGATATGCAATGAATCAAGAGGGACATGTATGAAATAATTATGAACGGTGGCTTTGCCACAAATACAATGTAAACTACATGATCATGCAGAGCAATATGACAATGATGGAGCGTGTCATAGTAAATGGAACATTGGAAAGTTGCATGGCAATATATCTCGGAATGGCTATGGAAATGCCATGGTAGGTAGGTATGGTGGCTGTTTTGAGGAAGGTATATGGTGGGTGTATGATACCGGCAAAAGGTGCGCGGTATTAGAGAGGCTAGCGATGGTGGAAGGGTGAGAGTGTGTATGATCCATGGACTCAACATTAGTCATAAAGAACTCATATACTTATTGCAAAAATCTACAAGTTATCAAAGCAAAGTATTACGCGCATGCTCCTAGGGGGATAGATTGGTAGGAAAAGACCATCGCTCGTCCCCGACCGCCACTCATAAGGAAGACAATTAATAAATAAATTATGCTCCGACTTCATCACATAACGGTTCACCATACGTGCATGCTACGGGAATCACAAACTTTGACACAAGTATTTCTCAAATTCACAACTACTCAACTAGCACGACTCTAATATCACCATCTCCATATCTCAAAAACAATTATCAAGTTTCAAACTTCTCATAGTATTCAACACACTCATAAGAATTTTTTTTTATTAATCTTGAATGCCTAAAATAATTAAAGCAAATTACCATGCTGTTTTGTAGGACTCTCAAAATAATATAAGTGAAGCATGAGAGAACAATGGTTTCTAAAAAACAAATCTACCAACGTGCTCTAAAAAATATAAGTGAAGCACTAGAGCAAAAACTATATAACTCAAAAGATATAAGTGAAGCACATAGAGTATTCTAACAATCTCCGAATCATGAGTGTCTCTCTCAAAAAGGTGTGTGCATCAAGGATGATTGTGGAAAACTAACAAATAAACAATCAAATAATACAAGACGCTCCAAGCAAAACACATATCACATGGTAAATAAAAATATAGCTCCAAGTAAAGTTACCGATAGAAGTAGACGAAAGAGGGGATGCCTTCCGAGGCATCCCCAAGCTTTGGCTTTTAGGTGTCCTTAGATTATCTTGGGGGTTCCATGGGAATCTCCAAGATTAGTCTCTTGCCACTCCTTGTTCCATAATCCATCAAATCTTTACCCAAAACTTGAAAATTTCACAACACAAAACTTAAAGTAGAAAATCTCGTGAGCTCCGTTAGCGAAATAAAACAAAACACCACTTCAAGTTACTGTAATGAACTCATTATTTATTTATATTGGTGTTAAACCTACTGTATTCCAACTTCTCTATGGTTTATAAACTATTTTACTAGCCATAGATTCATCAAAATAAGCAAACAACACACGAAAAACAGAATCTGTCAAAAACAGAACAGTCTGTAGTAATCTGTAGCTAACGCAAGATCTGGAACCCCAAAAATTCTAAAATAAATTGCTGGACGTGAGGAATTTATCTATTGATCATCTGCAAAAATAATTAACTAAATAGCACTTTCCAAATAAAAATTACAGCAGTTCTCGTGAGAGCTAAAGCTTCTGTTTTTTACAGCAAGATTAAAAAGACTTTCCCCAAGTCTTCCCAACGGTTCTACTTGGAACAAACACTAATTAAACACAAAAACACAACCAAAACAAAGGATAGATAAATTATTTATTACTAAACAGGAGAAAAAAGCAAGGAATAAAAATAAAATTGGGTTGCCTCCCAACAAGCGCTATCGTTTAACGCCCCTAGCTAGGCATAAAAGCGAAGATAGATCTAGGTATTGCCATCTTTGGAAGGCAATTCATAAGTGGCTCTCATAATAGATTCATAAGGTAATTTAATTTTCTTTCTAGGGAAGTGTTCCATGCCTTTCCTTAATGGAAATTGGAATCTAATATTCCCTTCCTTCATATCAATAATTGCACCAATCGTTCTAAGGAAAGGTCTACCAAGAATAATAGGACATGAAGGATTGCAATCTATGTCAAGAACAATAAAATCCACGGGCACATAATTCCTATTTGCAACAATAAGAACATCATTAATTCTTCCCATAGGTTTCTTAATAGTGTAATCTGCAAGATGCAAGTTTAAAGAGCAATCATCAAAATCATGGAAACCTAGCAAATCACACAAAGTCTTAGGAATCGTGGAAACACTAGCACCCAAATCACACAAAGCATAGAATTCATGATCTTTAATTTTAATTTTAATAGTAGGTTCCCACTCATCATAAAGTTTTCTAGGAATATAAACTTCCAACTCAAGTTTTTCTTCATAAGATTGCATTAAAGCATCAATGATATGTTTGGTAAAGGCTTTATTTTGGCTATAAGAATGAGGAGAATTTAGCATGGATTACAACAAGGAAATACAATCTATCAAAGAGCAATTATCATAATTAAATTCCTTGAAATCCAAAATAGTGGGTTCATCTATGTCTAGTGTTTTGATCTAAAGACTCCGAATTTTTGGAACGCCTTCTAGGTAAAGGTGGATCACATTCAGTCCCATCATTATCAAGATTCAAATTGCAAAACAAAGATTTAATAGGGGACACATCAATAACTTTTAGATCTTCATCTTTATTATCATGAAAACTAGAAGAACATGCTTTTATTTCTTAGCACGCATCCTAGCGGTTCTTTCTTTGCACTCATCAATGGAAATTATCATGGCTTTGAGAGACTCATTGATATCATGCTTGGGTGTAATAGATCTAAGTTTCAAAGAATCAACGTCAAGAGAAATTCTATCAACGTTCCTAGCCAACTCATAAATCTTAAGCAATTTTTCTTCAATCAAAGCATTGAAATTCTTTTGCGAAGTAATAAATTCTTTAATGTTGGATTCAAAATCAGAGGGCATCTTATTAAAATTTCCATAAGAATTGTTGTAGGAATTACCATAATTATTAGAGGAATTACTAGGATACAACCTAGGATCAAAGTTTCCTCTATACGCGTTGTTACCAAAATTATTCCTACCAACAAAATTCACATCCATAGATTCATTATTATTCTCAATCAAAGTAGACAAAGGCATATCATTAGGATCAGAAGAAACACTTTTATTAGCAAATAATTTCATAAGTTCAACCATCTTTCCACTCAAAACATTCTTCTATCGCATGCACTTTCTTATTAGTAGATCTTTCAGTGTGCCATTGAGAATAATTAATCATAATAATATCTAGGAGTTTAGTAGCTTCTCCTAAAGTGATTTCCATAAAAGTGCCTCCGGCGGCCGAATCTAAAAGATTTCTAGAAGTAAAATTCAATCCAGCATAAATTATTTGTATAATCATCCACAAATTCAAACCATGTGTAGGGCAATTATGTATCATCAATTTCATCCTCTCCCAAGCTTGTGCAACATGTTCATGATCAAGTTGCTTAAAATTCATGATATCGTTTCTAAGAGAGATGATTTTAGCGGGAGGAAAATACTTAGAGATAAAAGCATCTTTGCACTTATTCCATGAATCAAAGCTATTTTTAGGCAAAGACGAAAACCAAGCTTTAGCACGATCTCTAAGAGAAAAAGGAAATAGCTTCAGTTTAACAATATCATTGTCCACATATTTCTTCTTTTGCATATCACATAAATCAATGAAGCTATTTAGATGGGTAGCGACATCTTCGCTAGGAAGGCCGGCGAATTGATCTTTCATGACAAGATTCGACAAAGCAACATTAATTTCACAAGATTCAACATCGGTAGGAGGAGCAATCGGAGTGCTAATAAAATCATTGTTGTTGGTATTAATGAACTCACACAATTTGGTGTTATCTTGAGCCATCGTGACAAGCAAGCAATCCAACACACAAGCAAACAAGAGACGGGCAAAAAGAGGCAAATAGAGAAAGAGAGGGAGGATATATATATATATATATAGAGAGAGAGAGATAGAGAGAGAGAGAGGGCGAATAAAACGGCAAGGGTGAAGTGGGGGAGAGGAAAACGAGAGGCAAATGGCAAATAATGTAATGCGGCAGATAAGGATTTGTGATGGGTACTTGGTATGTTGACTTTTGCGTAGACTCCCCGGCAACGGCGCCAGAAATCCTTCTTGCTACCTCTCGAGCACTGCGTTGGTTTTCCCTTGAAGAGGAAAGGATGATGCAGTAAAGTAGTGTAAGTATTTCCCTCAGTTTTTGAGAACCAAGGTATCAATCCAGTAGGAGGCCACGCCCGAGTCCCACGCACCTACATAAACAAATAAATCATCGCAACCAACGCGATAAGGGGTTGTCAATCCCTTCATGGTCACTTATGAGAGTGAGATCTGATAGATACGATAAGATAATACTTTTCATATTTTTATGATAAAGATGCAAAGTAAAATAGAAAGCTATAAAAATAACTAAGTATTGGAAGATTGATATAATGGAGAATAGACCCGGGGGCCATAGGTTTCACTAGTGGCTTCTCTCAAGAGCATAAGTATTACGGTGGGTGAACAAATTACTGTTGAGCAATTGACAGAATTGAGCATAGTTATGAGAATATCTAGGTATGATCATGTATATAGGCATCACGTCCGAGACAAGTAGACCGACTCCTGCCTGCATCTACTACTATTACTCCACACATCGACCGCTATCCAACATGCATCTAGAGTATTAAGTTCATAAGAACAGAGTAACGCTTTAAGAAAGATGACATGATGTAGAGGGATAAACTCATGCAATATGATATAAACCCCATCTTGTTATCCTCGATGGCAACAATACAATAGGTGCCTTGCTGCCCCTACTATCACTGGGAAAGGACACCGTAGGATTGAAACCAAAGCTAAGCACTTCTCCCATTGCAAGAATGATCAATCTAGTAGGCCAAACCAAACTAATAATTCGAAGAGACTTGCAAAGATAACCAATCATACATAAAAGAATTCAGAGAAGATTCAAATATTGTTCATAGATAAACTTGATCGTAAACCCACAATTCATCGGTCTCAACAAACACACCATAAAAGAAGATTACATCGAATAGATCTCCACGAGAGAGGGGGAGAACATTGTATTGAGATCCAAAAAGAGAGAAGAAGCCATCTAGCTAATAACTATGGACTTGTAGGTCTGAAGTAAACTACTCACACTTCATCGGAGGGGCTATGGTGTTGATGTAGAAGCCCTCCGTGATCGATGCCCCCTCCGGCAGAGCTCTGGAATAGGCCCCAAGATGGGATCTCGTGGATACAGAAAGTTACGACGGTGGAATTAGGGTTTTGGCTCCGTATTTGGTAGTTTGGGGGTACGTAGGTATATATAGGAGGAAGGAGTACGTCGGTGGAGCAACAGGGGGCCCACGAGGGTGGAGGGCACGCCTGGGGGGGGGGGGGTAGGCGCGCCCCTACCTCGTGGCTTCCCTGTTGGTTGCTTGATGTAGGGTCCAAGTCTCCTGGATCATGTTCGTTCCGAAAATCACGCTCCCGAAGGTTTCATTCCATTTGGACTCCGTTTGATATTATTTTCTTGCGAAACCCTAAAATAGGCAAAAAAACAGCAATTCTGGGTTGGGCCTCCGGTTAATAGGTTAGTCCCAAAAATAATATAAAAGTGTATAATAAAGCCCAATAATGTTCAAAACAGGATATAATATAGCATGGAACAATAAAAAATTATAGATACGTTGGAGACGTATCAGGAGGTAGTAATGGTTCTTCTTCACTGAATTCTGAGTGATGTTCATGTTTTGAAGAATTGAACCAAACTGATGCTTGACCCATTTGTGGTTGTGATCGACCTTTTGGTGAAGACTGAGGAGAAGCTCACGATCAGTCAACACCCATGGAGCTATGCCTTGAGGATTTTTCTTTGAAGCATTGGCGGCAGAGTCATGAGTGGCAGAGTCATCATTGGTGGAGTAAGATGCAGCTTTGCAGAACTGACCATCCAATGGACGAATGCCTTCATCGATAATAGCAGTTTCCTTGGCCTTCTCATCAGATGAGGAAATATGTCATTTGAAGACTTCAATGGGCGGCAAGTAACTGAGATGTTTTTGAAAGTCAGCCTCGTAATTGATTGAAGACCTTGATATGAGGAATCTCATAATCCAAGGAGCATAAGGCTTCAATTCAAAAGGTGGCAATGCAATATTTGTCAGAGTCCTCATGAAGAAATCATGGTGGTTGATTGGAACGCCATGGATGATGTTCAACAACAAATTCTTCAGACGCCAACGACCTCTTCTTCATTCGAGTCGTGGACTTTGATGGGACTCAGTGTCTTGGTCAAAATGCGATAGACAGTCCGTGGCACATACAACAATTCCTTCATGAGGAATTTGGTCCTTGGGGCTTGACCAGGCTTCAGAGGTTTCATCAAAACTTGCATGTAATGGTTAGATAGCTCAGGTTCATGATAGATACAACATGCACCTTCAAGGGAAGGACTAACAGGCAGGGCATGAAGCAATTCAGAGGCCACTGCTTTGAAGTGAGTGTTTTCTGTCATCTAGTCCAATACCCAAGAGTTCACATCTTCAACATTTCCTGTGATGTGAAGCGTCGCGTAGAACTGAAGAATTAGCTCTTCATTCCAGTCTATGATATCGGTGCAAAAGTTTAGCAGCCCAGAGTCATGAAGCACATTGAGGACTGGTGTGAAGCAAGGCAGTGATTCCATGTCCACATGAGGAATATGCTCTGATCAAATACTTTGTCCTTATCGAAAAGCAGTGAAGAATAGAAGTTGGCTTGGCTTGCGGTCCAGAAACACTTCCTTCACAGACGAGAAGAGTCATAAGGATTTTAATCCGTGAAGAATACATGCTCATGGAAGAAGTCACGAGCCTTGAAGTTCTGCTTCTTGGAGATGGGATTCTTCGGCTTGGGCTGAGGAGTGTCAGTCAAGGTCATCACATCCTCAGGAATCACATTCTCAGGAACTACAGGCTAAGGAATTTCAGTTTCTGCTTCAGTAGCAACCTGGGTCTTCAATTCTTCATCAACATTAACATCAGCACTAGTGGTTGGAATTTCTTCAGGAATGGAAGGAGTGGAGTGATGATCTTCAGAACACATTTGAACTTCATTGTGCACCGGGGACTGAGGGATTTGTTGCAGTGGCGTGAACATGGGAGAGTTCGGGTGCTGACTATCCCAATAACCATCATTCAACACTGGAGTGGAGCACCCAATGTCCATGTCTTCATCTTCTTCATTCAATTCTTCAACGCCTGCCTCTTCAGCTGTGAACTGAGAAATATGCGATGAGACGACTGGGGTTGAAGGGATATTATCCGCTTCAATTTCTTCATCCAACTGCTCTGAAGAAGCAACAGAAGGAATGTCTTCATCAGATCTGCTTGGGATCACATAATCCTCACCAAAGGGAACAAGTTCCTTTGGTGGCATGCTGGAGATAGAAACAACATCAATAGGATACTCAAAAGAGCTTGTCAATGTCTTCATCTTCTTCGGTGCTGAAGAATCTAATGAATCAGATGCTTTCCTTTTCTTCACCGATGCTCGCTCTACAACCTTGGTTTTCTTCACTTATGGTGCAGAAGGAAGAACTGGATTTGGTGTTGGTGCAGGAGGAGCAGAGGAAATTGGTTCATTTACCTCAGGCACAACTGATGTAGTTGGGCTGATTGGTTCAGTTTCTTTAGGCTCAGCGGTTGATGTCTTAGCTGGCCTGGATTGTTCCTTAGGCGCAACACTAGTGGTTGCCGTGGCAATTTCATCAATGGCTGGAATGGAGTCATCATCCGTGGTACTAGCAGTTTCATCAGCAGCCTGATTTTCATCAGCGGTGCTGACATGTTCTTCAATGGGACGAGTAGATGCTTCACCCTGAGGAGAATCATGTTGCGATGAAGCAACAACATTTGAAGTGAATTTCTCAGCCAACTTCACAAATCCGACTTTGGCTCCAAGCCGGTCTGTGTAGTAGACGTTGAATTCATCAGTAAGTCCTTTGATCTCTGTTTGGATAGCCACAAGTTCATCAGTTGTCATGTTGACAACATTTTTCTTCAGATAATGCTGCTTCTTGTATTGCGCTTTCTTCAACTGCCTTGTCGACGTTCTGGGAACGGGTGTCCCCAGACTTGCCTGCATGCGGCCCACAACGTGGCTCCACCAGTGGCCCTATATGTCCCATCTTCACCAGCAAACACTCAAGACCCTCGCGAGGCGGACGATGCAAGGCCTCCTCAGGGGCGGCCTCACCAGGATGGCTCACGAGGAGGGGAGAGATCAAGGCAAGGGACACCTCGCGAGGTTTGTGTGACGCAAGCCATGGCGACTGGAGCCACGCGGGCGCCAGCGCGCGCAGTGTCCTCGTTTCCTCTTTGGTGCTAAAGAGACAAGCGCATGCAAGGAGTCCCGAGGCATCAGGCAAAGGTTTCCATATCGGTGCAACAAGACCAAGACCAGCAGGACAGCAGGAGGGAGGTCACCGTGGAGCCCAAGACGGCGTCACCACCAGAGCCTTTGGCAGGTGAAGACCATCTTTTGTCAGGATAGCTTGTACTAGCTGCCCCCCTTCAAATGGGCCATTGTGGGATCCCTTCCTGCCTAATATTTGGGAAGAGGACCAAAGCCTCTACAAATAGGACTAGCCACCACCGTAGAGGGGGAAGGATCATCTCATCTTGGACCGGATCCATTCCACCAAGCCATCAACTGACCAAGCACAAGAACACCTCTCCTCACGAGGCTGTTCTTCCCTTGTAACTGTTCATCCTCAGCCCAAGAGGCAATCCACCACACCACACTGGAGTAGGGTATTACACCACATCGGTGGCCCGAACCAGTATAAACTCTTGTGTCTCGTGTTCTTTGGGTTCATCAAGCTAAGCCGTGAGATCCTGATGAGCGTGACCTAGAGAGGGAGAGAGATCATCGTGCACACCCCAGTGTTCAAACCTCAAGGGTTTTGCCGGAACCCGAAATCCGACATTTGGCGCGCCAGGTAGGGGTGCGCTTAAGCTTTCCCCTTCGTCAATCCGTGCTTCGCCATTCCACCAAGTTCATGGCCGACACTAGCCGGGCCCGCGCTGAGCGTCGGGGCACCCTCGGCACCCGTGTCGCTCAGACATCCCCTATCGACGGGCCTCCCCATCCTTCTCCATCACCCGCTGCCAATGCCGCCACCGGCCCGGCGGCAAACGAGCAGCAAGCTTCCTCACTGCACCCGTCCGTGCGGCGAGACGGCCGCACCGCCACCCCGTCGCTGACTCCGGCCGGCTCATCGTCCCATCCTCGCCGCGCACCCACAGACGCGCAAGCCGTGCTGCTCATGGCACGCGAGCTCCTACGCTACCCCCCGGTCGACAACCTCTACGAGGACTGGTTGGACTGCATGGCCGAGCTCGTCAGCACTGCGGGGGGCTCTCTTGCACCATCCCTCTCACTGCCTCGGCCGCCCCGGCTGCGGACGATGTGGCTCACGGAGCGCCTCCGTCCCCTCTGCACCAAGATGGCGCCCTCGCGCCGAGATGTGCGGCTCATGGAGCACCTCCGCCTCCTCCACGTCAAGACGGCGTCCTCGCTCCAAGATGTGCGGTCCCACAGCGTGACCCACCGTGCCGTGTGCCTGCACATGAAGAAAGAAGTTGCCAAGAAAACCCCCGTCTGCAGGAAAACGCTCCACTGCTCCGAGCACCGCCGCGTCATCATCGCTTGCCGCGGTAGGGCCATGCGCCACTTGCCGTGGCGGCGCAGGGACACCAAGATCAAGCTCCGCCTCCACGACGGGCCCCGGTGGCCACGACAAGCTGCCGCGTCTTCACTCCTGAGCTATGTAGCGTCGTCTGGCCAGGAAAGTTCAAGCCGGATCTGCCTCCTCGCTACGATGGCACCCCGACCCTGCGGAGTTCTCGCAGCTCTACGAGCTGAGCATCGAGGCGGCCAACAGCGACGAAAAGGTCATGGCGAACTGGTTTCCCATGGCTCTCAAGGACGGTGCTCGCTCATGGCTCCTGAACCTGCCCCCGGGCTCGATCTCCTCCTGGGACCAGATGCACGGCAACTTCGTCGCCAACTTCCAGGGCACTCGCGACCGCCCCCCGACCGCGGGTGACCTGCGCCACATCAAGCAACAACTAGGAGATACCCTGTAGAAGTACATCCAGCGCTTTAACAGCGTGCGCCTCAAGATCCCCAAGGTGACAGACGAGGCCATCATTTTAGTGTTTTCCGATGGCGTCCATGACATCAAGATGAAGGAGGAGCCCGCCATCCATGAGGAGTTGTGCATGACTTTGGAGCTATTCAACATAGCAACCAAGTGCGCAAGAGCTGAGGAGGGGTGCCTCTCCCTCCTCGAGCTCCCTGCTGCGGACCCAGAGGAGAAGAAGGCCAAGGTCAAGGACGTGAAGCGCAAAGGGGTGGCCGTACTCGCGGCAGAACCAGACACTAAGCGCGGCCAAGATCTTCCCGAGTCGTCCAAGGGCAGTCGAACGTTCTGCGCCTTCCATAACATGCGCAACCACAACACCAACGATTGTCAAGAGCCCAGGGCCATCCGAGATGGACGCTTCGGTCGATGCCCCGAGCGCAACGACCGGGGCTACGACTGAGGAGGTGGACGAGGTGGAGGACGTTGGGACGACCGCGGCCCCTGCCAGGAGTGGCGCGACCAGACATGTGAGGACCGCTGGCAGGACCAGCCTCGTGAGGGGACTTGGAGGGACCAGCCTCGCGAGGATCGTCCTCAAGGAAACCCTGGTCTCCCTCCGCTGCCGCCGCCACCAAGGAGGAACGACGACCACCAACAGGACGAAGGGGCTGGGGGCTTCCAGGAGCCACGCGCCATCACCTGCATCTTGGGTGGCGCTCAGGCCCCAGCTTCCCGGCGCGTCTTCAAGCAGTTCTATCACGAGGTGAATGCAGCCCTCCCCAAGTTCGAGGCTATGCGCCCGCTCAGATGGTCCAAGTACGCCATCACCTTTAGCTCGGTGGACCAGCTCAAATGCGCGGCAACCGCCGGCGTCCTCCCAATGCTCTGCTCACCCATCATCAGCAATGTCCAATTCACCAAGACCCTCATCGACAGCGGCGCAAGGCTTAGTGTCCTATTCGTCGAAACATTCGACAGCCTGCAAGTGCCATACCATCAGCTCCAGCCCACCAGGCCTTTCTCAGGAGTGACTGATGGCTCCACCACCCCAATAGGGCAAGTTCGTCTCCCTGTCACATTCGTTCAGTGCGACAACTACCACACCAAGCTCTCAACTTCGATGTCGCCCACATCCTCCTGCCGTGCAATGCCATCCTCGGGTACCCGGTGCTAGCCAAATTCATGGCAGTCACCCACCATGGCTACAACATCCTTAAGATGCCGGGAAGCGGCAGAATCATCACAGTCCCCTGCGAAGAAAGAGACGCGGTTTGCTCCCTTGAGTGCGCCTTCCAAGCTGCAACAACTAAAGACCCTGACAGCGCATATGTGCAGTACCCTCCTGAGGCCAACCCCAAGAAGAAGAAGTAGCTGCTCAACACTGGGCCTCAAGGGAGCGGCGCCTCCAGCGGCACCACCTCAGGATCGGTGCCCACGCCTGGCGCGCCTCCCTCCCTCGCATAGGGAGGCGCGCTCCGCTCCCTCCTCAGGCAGGGCTTGGGAGCTCTCTTCTGGAGGGCCTCACACATGGCCAACATGACGAGGGAGGCGCTCGGGAACCACGTGGAGGCGTGCTTCGTGGCACGTTTCCCTCAGGAGGACACCGGGCGAGGAGCGCCCGACGCTCAGGAGTTCATCACCAAGACCACTCAGGAGCTTCAGGACGCAAGAGCAATGCGCGGCGACCGCCGCCCACCTAGCGCTGCTCCCCATCTAGGCGAGGGTGGTGAGCTGCGCGTATGTATCGACATCCCAGGGCTCATCAGGACTGCATCTCAGGAGCGCTTCTGGCATTCACGTGCTGGACTGTGTGAGGGCCCACCTCACAGCTACGTTCGCATGCCATTCGGCCTGCCGAGCGTGGCGGCCGCCTTCCAGCGCAACCTGCGGAGCATCCTGGTAGGTCAGGAGGCCAGGCATCATGCAGTCCTGGCAGAGATGGAGACGGTCCTCGGGAGGCCACCCGAGCCTCCGGAGCCTCCCGAGGCTCTGGGTCTTGACGGCTCGTGAGGAGCGACTTCTTCGCCACGTGTCTTCAGCTACTCCAACACCCCTTCGACAACCAAACTAGGTGACACTTTCCAAGTTTATTTAGCTAGGAGTTCCCCCTGGGCTGCATCATTCCCAGGCGACGTGGGTCCGTCCCTGCTGCATGTATCCGCTTGCATCTTTAGTTCACCCTGCTGGGGGCGCCCCTCGGGCTGCATCATCCCCAGGCCACTCGGGTCTGACCCAATGTCATGTATCATTCTTGCATTTACCTAAGCTAGTTTGCTTTCCATGCACAATCTATCTATGGTTATCACCTGCTTAATTGTCACCCACCATGAGAGTCACGCACCGATCGTCTTTCTTCAGGATTCTTCGCATAAGAAATCTAGGCACGGCGTCTGTGCTCGGGCCCGTCCCTGCAGCATCGATAAATCCAACGGCTGAGCTCTGTCTGGTGGGCCAGCCCCGTTCACGTCACCTCCTGCGGTCGTTGGTGCTTGGCCTTCTCGTGCGATAACCTCAGGAAATTCATTCGGCGCAGGTTGTCTAACCATCTCGCAGGAACGCCATGGCCATCAAGAACCAAGACCAGGCGCAACCCGCCTTGAGGTAGGGCATCGCTAGTCCTGCGCTGGCTCACGAGTGCCAGACACACCTCGTCTAGCCCTACCATGCAAGCCACGTGTCAGGGTGGGGCTGTACACGCCCCGAGGGCTCTTCGCAGTAGGGAGTCCCCTCCCACGTGCCAGTAAAAGCACCATGCTCCATGCTGGCAGTCGACACTACTGTGGAGCGGCTATGCCCGTGCAAGTACGGAAGCGCTATGCTCCGCGCTCGTGATAAACAACTGAGGGCGGCCTCACGGCCATATCAACCTCAGGGAGCCTCCGAGCTCAGTGTCTAGCCCCATCGCAACACCTCCCCTCGGGAGAGTCGCGCGAGGGGGCTGGGCATGGGGGCTGCGCTCGGGTCACGCCCAAGCGTACGCCACCCTGCCAGGTCCCTCGGACCTGGTCGTCGCGCGCCCTCCCAAGCGGAGCCAAGGTACGAAGGTCGTTTGAACATCAAGGGGGACTCCTGAGCATCATGACTGAGGAGCCTAACTGACCATGTAGCCCCTCCCTCCTTGGTCTGTCCTGGTGATCCGGACGGCCCAACAGTGGCTGAGGTATGCACGGGGTCGGGCCCTGCCGACATAGAACACTAAGCCTACTCCCAGATCTCCTTTCTATAAGCAGTTTGCACATCAAGGGGGACTCCTGAGCATCATGACTCAGGAGCCTAACTAATCACGTAGCCCCTCACTCCTTGGTCCGTCCTAGTGTTCTGGACGGCCCAATGGCAACTGAGGTATGCGCGGGGTCGGGTCCTACCGACGTAGAACGTAAAGCAAATGGAAAGGAAATCGCAGAATTTCAAAGAAAATATTATAAATATATTGTTCTCCTAAAACCAAATGCGAGTTTAACGCCTCCACGAGTCACGGTGCATATTGCAGAAACTGAAATAGGAAAGGAGCCACCAGCAAGTTATCCTGTTATCCCCGGACACCGCCGTCGCCTGCAAGGGATGCTTCTTCTTCAATAGCGTCGCCTTCACCCGTACCACCAGCCGGAGTTGCAGGATCAATAGCACTGCCGGTCGGGGGCGCGACAGCAAAGGCGCGGAACCTCTTCAGCAGGGCCTCCACCTGACCCTTCACAACTGCAGCAGCGGCCTCGCAATGCTTGTCTTCCACAGGCTCCAATAGCTCGTCAAGGCGGGCGACAGGATCGCGGAGATGGAGGTGGCTGAAGACGAGCGTCAGCGCGACTAAGGAAAGAACGCGGGATTCTTCCTCCCCACGGGGCCGATGCTGCTCACAACGTCCTCCAGTGCACTGACCAGATAAGGAAGCAGCTGGGTGGGGCCCTCGTCGGTGGCGGCCAGCGGCTCCTCCAAGGCCTTCTCGTAGAGTGACTGCAGCGCCGTCCGAGACCTCTCCTCAAGGAGCTTGAAGGCCGCGCGATCCTCAGCCAGGACCGTTGCCTTGGCGTCAAGTTCGGCCTTCTCCGCCTTCAGCTTCTGCTCCAGCTCCTCCAGCCAGCTGCGCTCTGTGGCCTGCGCCTTTGCCAACTGATCCAGTTCGGCGTCGCGATCCTTGACGGTGTCCTCTCAGGCCTTCATCTTCTCCTCCTCTGCCTTGCGGCCTCGGGCTTTTTTCGCACGCTCCCTCTGCATGGTCTCCAGCTCGGCCTCTAGCGACCGGCAGCGGTCCTGGGTGGCCCCGGCATCCTTCAGCGCCACCTCGCGGGCAGCCACAGCTTGGGCGACGACCTCCCTGTCCTTATTGGAGTCGACAGCAGCCTGGCTCAGTGCCGCTCGGACGGACATATCAGAGTGAAGCCAGCCAGAGACCAGCTCCAGGCACCTGGCCACCAGGCGACGGTTGGTGCCTTGAAGATCTTCTCGCAGCAGGGTCATCGCAGAAAGAGCGCGCTCCAGGACGTCAGGAGAGGCGGAAGAACCCGGAGACAACAATGCGGCAGAAGGAGGAGGAGGCGACATCATCACCATGGCCTGGGAAGCCAAAAGCTCCTGAGCTTCGAGGACCCCAGTGCCCGAGCCGGACGTTGGCACCTCCGGAGCCAGCGGGGCCTCGGGGGCTGACTCCTCCCGAGGATGCTCCACCAAGTCTTGCGAGGATGATCGGGCTAGAGAAGCACGAGTGCCATTGCTGCCCTTATCCATGGAGAGGGGTGCGGCCGCAAGAGGCGATCTGGGATAGAGCAGTACCACCTCATCCCCCTTCCTCCTCTTCGCTGCGGATGTCGGCCTAGTTACACAATGAAGAAGAGTCAAGTACGAGCAGTAGAAGCAAGAACAAGGCAGGACAAGAACACTTACTGGTCCACCGCGGCGTAGTCCCTCCGCTTTGTAAGCTTGAAGCCGGAGAGCCTCGCAGCCCGAGGCGCAGGCACGCGGGCTCCAGGAGCAGAAGCAGGGGCAGCAGATGGACCGGAAGCAGCTCCAAGCGGTGTCGAGGCGGGAGCGTCGTCCAGGGAGAGCAGCGCCGACCTGCCCTTCGTGGGAACCACGGGCGGCTCCTCCCTCTCCGGGAGAACGCCGGCCTCGTCATCGTCATCAGGCAGGGTGCGGAGGATGTCGGCCTTGCGCAAGGGGGAGGTCTCCCCCATCCCCTCGGGGGTCGCCTCCGAATCGCGCTCCTTGTCCTCCTCCTCTTCCCCATCCCTGCAGGAATCGCCAGAAGACACGTCCACCGTCGCCGTCACCATCGGGGCTCTAGGGGGCGCCGACGGCACCAGGCCACGCCCGTCAAAGGTGGGTATGGCGGCCACGACCAGCGCCCCGTCCTTTCGAAGGAACAAGGGAACATGGGAACTCAGCGGATACTCTTGGTCATCCCCAACCAAGAGGCGGAGAGCCACGGCCAGCTCCCCCTCATACAAGGCCTCCGGACTGAAGCGAAGCTTGTCCTCTCCGTCCCCAAGCGTCCACAAGGGGCGCAAGCGCGCCTGGAGAGGATCCATCTGCAACATTAGGAACTCCCTCAGGAGCATGGCCCCCGTTAGCTTTGCCGCCTTCGCGTTGCCCGGCCTCAAGTCGGCGGCCATGTTCTCCAGCACCGACTTCGCCCGGTCGTCAGTAAGCTTTGCACGGGACCACCCCTTGTCAGACTGGGTCATCTCCGTCGGCAGCTTCAACCATGGGTGGACGCACTTAGCATCCATCATGACCCATTTGCTCCTAAATCCATCGGCCTTCTTACCGACCTTCGAGATCGCGTTGGCCTTGCCGGCTGCAATGAAGTTGGCGCACCCCGAGGTGTGGCCATCGTTGATTCGGAGGAAGAAGAAGTGGCGCAGCAGTGCCACGGACGAGATCACCCCGACATACGCCTCACAGTAGAATGCAAAGATCGACAAGAGAATAACGGAGTTGGGATGGAGATGGAGAGCCTGCAACCTGTAATGTTGGAGGACATCATAGAAGAAGTCGGAGAAGGGAGGAACCAGGCCAACGACGATGCTGCTCATAAAGAAGGGGTAGAAGGAGCTCTTCGAAGCCTCCGGCATGGCAGAGCTAGCCCGGAGCTCGGTCTTCCCCTTCTTGTTGTTTTCCCCCGCCATCAGCTGGCGTCTGGCGGCGAGGTCTTCTCCGAGACATTGGGCGCGTCCAGAGCTGGCTCGTACCAAGAAGGCGGCAAAATGACCTTGGGCTTCCGGGGCGCCATTGGACGGAAGCTCGGAAGGGGATTGAGGCAGATCTGGAGATTTCAGAAGCAAGGGGCAAGAGAAGGGATCTAGAGCAAGATGAAGGAAAGCAATGAAGGCAAGCGTTGCCCACACCGACCTTTTTGTCAGACGGGCAGTTGCCGAGGCAGCGTGGGGAAGTGGAGACGCCAACATCCAATCAGTCGCCACTCGCCAACCGTGGCCACAGGCTGTTGGGGCACGCGGCGCTCCGCACTTGCCCTTTGGCTTTGCCTCGAAGCCAAGTCCGAGCGCGCCTTGGGCCCGGGGGCTACTGTCGATGTTCTGGGAATGGGGTCCCTAGACTTGCCTACCTGCGGCCCATAGTGTGGCTCCACCAGTGGCCCTGTATGGACCATCTTCACCAGCAAACACTCAAGACCCTCACGAGGCGGACGATGCAAGGCCTCCTCAGGGGCGGCCTCACCAGGCTGGCTCGCGAGGAGGGGAGAGATCAAGGCAAGGGACACCTCGCGAGGTTTGTGTGACGCAAGCCATGACGACTGGAGCCAGGCGGGCGCCAGCGCATGCAGTGTCCTTGTTTCCTCTTTGGTTCTAAAGAGGCAAGCGTAGGCAAGGAGTCCCAAGGCATCAGGCAAAGGTTCCCATATCGGTGCAACAAGACCAAGACCAGCAGGACAGCAGGACGGAGGTCACCGTGGAGCCCAAGACGGCGTCACCACCACAGCCTCTGGCAGGCGAAGACCATCTTTTGTCAGGATAGCTTGTACTAGTTGCCCCCCTTCAAATTGGCCATTGTGGGATCCCTTCCCGCCTAATATTTGGGAAGAGGACCAAGGTCTCTACAAATAGGACTAGCCACCACCGTAGGGGGGGAGGATCATCTCATCTTGAACCGGATCCATTCCACCAAGCCATCAACTGACCAAGCACAAGAACACCTCTCCTCAGGAGGCTGTTCTTCCCTTGTAACTGTTCATCCTCAGCCCAAGAGGAAATCCACCACACCACACTGGAGTAGGGTATTACACCACATCGGTGGCCCGAACCAGTATAAACTCTTGTGTCTCGTGTTCTTTGGGTTTGCCGAGCTAAGCCGTGAGATCCTGATGAGCGCGACCTAGAGAGGGGGAGAGATCTTCGTGCACACCCTAGTGTTCGAACCTCAAGGGTTTTGCCAGAACCCGAAATCGACATGCCCGACCTTCTCAAATTTCCACTTTTCTTCGCCAATGAAGGTGTCAGCATGTGACTTTGGCCAGGAGTGAGATTGAAGTCAGGCAAAGGTGTGGTTGGATCCTTGTGCCAGAGATCAGTATACTCAAGGATCAGCTTGGGATCCAACATCAATGGCACATTTGTGCCTTTGGCTCTAGCCACCCTTTGTTGTCTGTCTTTGATGATTTCGGCGAGTTCCTCATCATCAGCTTCATCATCACTGGACGGTACTTGGAAGGCGACCTACTTCTTGTGAGCACTTGGTCTAGTGCCTCATCCGGCAGTGGCCTTGGTCTCCAGCAAGGTGGGGCCTATTGAGGAATTCAGAGGAGCTGAAGAACTTGTAGAGGCTCCTGAGGCAATTGAGATGACTTTGGTCCTTTGACACGAGGTGAGATGCGCAGGTGCCGAGGACTTTGTCGGAGGAGCTGAAGACTTTGGAGGAGCAGGAGCAACATGATGAATTTGTTGTGAGGGCTTTGCAGAACTAGGCTGTGAGGGCATTGCTGAGGTGCTTGGTCGTGAGGGCATTGAAGTAGAGGCACTGGGCTTGTGTGCGGGCTTCTTGGGCATAGCCTTCTTGGGCTTGCTAGCAGAGGCCTTAGCAATGGCAGCAGCAGAGTCTTCATTGAATTTCTTCACTGCCTCTTTTGCCATTTTGGCCAGTTTAGCTTGATGCTTGGCCCATTCAATAGGAAATTCCTCACTTCTTCTGATGCTAGAGGGATCAACAACTTGGCCTAGTGCCAATGGAGGTCTTGGGCATGGAGGATGTACAGCGAATTTCTTCATGTACTTGGGAGTGACATAGTGATATTCCCTCCATTCTCTGGCCCATCTCCTCTCAATCTTCTGAATGCGCACTTTGCGCTCATTCTTTGTTTCCTCAGGGGTGTGCAGTATCCAACATAGATATCATCAGGGATTTCAAAAGCAGTGTTGACTTCCAATTTCTTCCCTCCCTTCTGAGGTTTCTTGCCATCAGCCATTTTCTTCAACTGAGGATTTTGAACAATTGAGTTCTCTGACGAGGTATGCAACTTTTCTTCGAGGCACGCTCCAAATGAGTTAAGTTGATGAGAACCTAGTGATTCATCAGCGGACATGTGTACGTGTGAGCAGAGTATAGGTGCGAAGAATTTGGAGAGGTCATATGCGTTCTCAGAAGTTTCTGCAAAAAGAATAAGTTTGAGGAATTTGACCAGATGTGTCTTGAGGAATTTCACTAAGCGTTCTTTGTCTTAGGTTCCAGAGTTGTATAGATTGAAAATCCGCACAATTGAGGAATCTTGAAGAAAAACATTGCTTATGGAAACAGATCAAGAACAGATGTTTATGTGAGGTGTTTAGAGTGTGAAGATTGAAGAATAGACACCTTTTGAAGATTTTAAAGAAATCACTGGAATAAATAAGGGAAGTAAAAGTGACTTTTAGTTACCCTTGACAAAGAACACGACAAACTGAGAATAGTAGATTTGAAGCTCATCGGTTCAGATCTTCCACGCCCTAACTTGGTCGAGGAAGATAACTACGGCGGTGATGGAGTGAAGAAATCCGCGTCCGACGTGAGTACGACGGTGACGAGGTCGAGGCAGCGAAGCTCTTCCTCACCGGCGACGATGGAAGTAGCGGCGGCGCTAGGTATTGAGAGCTCGAGCGAGGGAGTGAGGTCAAGCGGAGTAAAAACAGTCAGAGGAGGGTGAGAGGTATTTATAGCCGAGGTGAAAAACCGCTCGCCCGAGGAAAATGGACGAATGTGCCCTTGACCCTTCTCATTCATGCGACATGTGTCACTCACGCATAGAGCGTTGACAATCGTGGGTGAATAGATAAGTATTATCGTGGGATGTGGAACGGTTTAGGCGGCAACAGCCGGAAATTCAGATTAGAATATTTTAAAGTTTTGTTCGCAAATTCTTCAGCTGACAAGGACACAGTAAAGATTTTGAACGGGTTTCAGATAGAACGCACATGAAGAATTTGTGAACAGACTGGGTTGAGTATAGCATAGAGGGGGAAGGGTCCGATCACATTCACTTAGCAGAAAAAGCAACTTGAAGAAATAGCAATAAGTGAATGATGTAGATGACATAAACTCATATATATATAGCCAACGAAGAAAAACAACGGAATCAGTGAAGGTAATGCAAAGTTGAACAAATCGAACAATTGAGGACATTCAAAATGAAGAAATACTCAAATTGAAGATTTTCAACTTTTGGTGGTGGCGTGACCCACCGTATAAGACTGATGATTTCAGACGCCGCGTACAATTGTTGTAGGGATCCGAGAATCAAATTGTACGTTAATTTCTTCACACTTAGAGGGTTAGTCTTCATTGATTGAAGAAAAACGTTACTTCGTGTGTTGCACATGTAAGTCATCAATTTTGCATAAGTGTTAGGATGTGTGTCCTTTTCAAAGGACATTCGAAGATTCTAAGATATTTAGCTCACACCGCAACTTGCTAAATATCTTCTCATCCAAGGGCTTTGTGAAGATATCGACTAGCTGTTCTTCAGTCTTCACATGCTCGATGGAGATATCATGCTTCAACACATGATCACAGAAAAATGATGATGAATCCGAATGTGCTTTGTCTTCGAGTGCTGAACTGGGTTATGAGCAATCTTGATGGCACTCTCATTGTCACAATAGAGCGGCACATTCTTCACATTGATGTCGTAGTCCTTGAGAGTTTGCTTAATCCATAGCAATTGACCACAACACGAACCAGCAACAATGTACTCAGCTTCAGCAGTAGAAAGTGATACGCAGTTCTGTTTCTTCGAAGACCAACAGACCAAGGATCGTCCAAGGAAATGGCATGTGCCTCATGTTGACTTATGGTCCACATGATCACCAGCATAGTCTGAGTCTGAATATCCAATGAGATCAAAAGCCGAGCCCTTGGGATACCATAATCCAAGTGTTGGAGTGTGAGCTAGATATCGAAGAATATGCTTCATAGCCTTATGGTGTGATTCCTTCGGTGTAGCTTGAAAGTGGGCACACACGCAAACACTAAGCATAATATCTGGCCTAGATGCACATAGATACAATAAAGAGCCAATCATGGAGCGGTATACCTTTTGATCGAAGTTAATACCATTTTCATCTCTGCATAGATGGCCATTTGTGGGCATAGGGATTTTGACGCCTTTGCAATCTTGCATGCCGAATTTCCTCAATACATCCTTGAGGTATTTTTCCTGAGATATGAAGATGTCATTTCGTTGTTGACGAATTTGAAGACCTAAGAAGGATTTCAATTCTCCCTTCATAGACATTTGATGTTCTTCACTCATCATATAGGCAAATTCATCACTGTAACGTCGGTCAGTACAGCCAAACATGATATCATCAACATATATTTGGCACACGAATAATTCATCATCATAAGTTTTGGTGAAAAGAGTTGGGTCAAGTGAACCGGGTTTGAAGCCTTTATACATGAGGAATTCCTTCAAAGTATCATACCATGCCCGAGGGGCCTGCTTGAGGCCATAGAGGGCCTTATTGAGTCTAAAGACTTTGTCAGGATGCTTTGGATCCTCTAAACCTGGGGGTTGAGCAACATATACTTCTTCCTCAAGCTTACCATTGAGGAATGCACTTTTCACATCCATTTTATAGAAGATGATATTATGATGGTTAGCGTAAGCAAGTAATATGTGAATAGCTTCAAGTCTAGCAACATTTGCAAAAGTTTCCTCGAAATCAATTCCTTCAACCTTTGTGTAGCCTTGAGCTACAAGCCGTGCCTTGTTCCTCACCACAAGGCCATTTTCATCTTGCTTGTTGCGGTAGATCCATTTTGTGCCGATGATATTGTGCTTGCGAGGGTCTGGCCGCTTGACAAGTTCCCACACATTGTTGAGCTCGAACTGATGTAATTCCTCTTGTCGCTTGAATCCATTTAGGCTCCAGAAATGCTTCATCTACCTTAGTGGGCTCTGTGATAGAGACGAAAGCAAAGTGCCCACAAAAGTTAGATAAATGCGAAGCTTTTGAGCGTGTGAGAGGACCTGGTGCTTTGATGTCGTTGATGATTCTCTCAATCTGCACTTCATTAGCAACGCGAGGATGAGCTGGTTGACAATGAGGAATTTCTTAGCATCTTCTTCAGAGCCATTTTATTTAGGTGCACCAGCATGATGTTCTTCACGTTCTGGAGTGACTTCTTCAGCAGATTCTTCGGTAGGAATGACATCCTCAGTAGCCTTGAACTTAATGGATTCCTCAGGTGGTCTTTCATCTAGCACAGGAGGTAGGTGCTCTCTTTGTGAGCCATTAGTCTCATCGAACCGCACATTAGTTTCAACAACCTTGTGGTGATAGGTGTTGAAGACTCTGTAGGTGTGCGAGTCCTTTCCATAACCAAGCATAAAACCTTCATGTGCTTTCGGTGCAAATTTAGAATTGTGATGAGGATCTATAATTCAACATTTAGCACCGAAGACTTTGAAACAACTCACATTGGGTTTCTTGTCAGTGAGGAGTTCATATGAGGTCTTTCTGAAGAATTTGTGAAGATATACCTTGTAGATGATGTGGCACGCAATATGAATTGCCTCAGGCCAGAAGCGAGGAGGCGTCTTATACTCATCAAGCATAGTGCGAGCCATCTCAACAAGAGTCCTATTCTTGCGCTGCACGACGCCATTCTGCTGAGGAGTATAAAGAGCAGATAACTCATGAGTAATACCAAGTTCATCAAGACCAATATTCTTGAACTCAGTTCCATTGTCACTTCTGATGTGCTTGATCTTCACACCAAAGTTGGTTGAAGCCATCAAGGAAAATCGTTTGAAGACTTCCTACTGTTCAGTTTTGTAAGTGATGATATGCATCCATGTATAACGAGAATAGTAATCAACAATGACAAAGCCATATAAAGATGCAGCAGTAGTAAATGTGACATAATGAGTAGGGCCAAAGAGATCCATGTGAAGCAATTCAAATGGACGAGTGGTAGTCATGATGGTCTTTGAGGGATGCTTGGCCTTGGTCATCTTTCCAGCTTCACAAGCTCCACACAAATGGTCCTTGAGAAATTTCACACCCTTAATGCTGATGACAAGCTTCTTCTTCGTGAGCGTGTGCAAGTTACTCATGCCAGCATGTCCAAGTCGTCGATGCCATAGCCAGCCTTCTGAAGCTTTTGCAAGTAGACATGTAATAGGTTGTGATACTGTAGATAAATCAACAATATACAAATCTCCTCTCCTAAAGCCTTCGAAGACTTTGGAATTGTCAGCTTCCATGATCACAACACAACGATACTTGCCAAATACAACAACCATATCAAGATCACAAAGCATTGAGACAGACATGAGGTTGAACCCTAAGGACTCGACAAGCATGACTTTGTCCATGTGTCGATCCTTTGAGATTGCAACCTTACCTAGACCCAATACCTTGATTTTTCCTTTGTCAGCGTAGGTGATATGCTTCAGATGCGATGGAGATAAAGCAGTGTCCATCAATAAGCTCCCGTCACCAGTCATGTGATTTGTAAATCCACTATCGAGGACCCACTCAGTGGCTTTGGGTTGATCATCCCGCGGATGAATTAGTGCATCTTACAAACTCATATACTTCATCAGTGAATAATATGACATCAGTTTCATTAGATCAATTTCATCAAGCAATAGAACATGTAAAGCAGTATGAGGACATGATAAATGAAAATTCATTTCTTCATGATTAGCTTGCGTCCTTTCAAGCATATTCAGGTCTCCAGCAAATTCTTCAGACATTTAGGTTCGTCTGGAGACCTGACCCTGCATAAGATATTAGTTCTTTTTCTTCACCACCCACATCTGAAGGGGTGGAAAAGAGTTCATCATTTTGCGAGCTCCATAAAGAGAAAGGTGGCATAGAAGCCAATCCACTTCATTTCACATAAGAGGAGTTAGGGTAAGCATATGAATAAGCAGAGAAATTCTTCGAGGACTTATGAACATAATGGTTTGAAGAATAATGCAAATATTCATAGCCCTTAAACTTTCCCTGTGAAATAGAAGTGTTAGCACGATGATGTTCTCATGAGGACTTTGATCCTTTTGGGGAATTTGGTCTGTATGAGGAATTGGATCTGGGGTTCCTATTCTTCACAGGTGGTGTCATGATGACATTCACCTGAAGACTTTCAAGGCACCTTTTGGGAACCCAGATTTTCTTCATAGGAGGGTCGTTCCTGCAGTTAGTGCCAACATATCTAGCAAATACTTCACCATTCTGATTTTTAAAAAGCTCATAATTGGATTCAAATGACTCATCAGAAGAATGTGAAGATTCACATGTAAATCCAGATATAGTGGATGGATCCACTGATGGTCCCTTTGCAGCAACCCATGAGGTTTTGGGATACTGCTCAGGCTTCCAGTAGGTCCCATCAGCATTGAGTTTCCTCTCAAAGGCAATACCTCTTTCCTAGGGTTCCTGTTGAGGATCTGCTTTTTAAGCACATCACAAAGTGCCTGATGCCCTTTGAGGCTTTTGTACATTCCTGTCACATACAATTCCTTCAACCCTGCATGGTCAGTGATACTAGTAGCATCCTCAGATGAGGAATTAGTGATAGCAGAGACAGTTGAAGATATTGCAACAATAGAAGCATTTGAACTTTCAGGTGAAGAATTAGCAGATTCACGTTCAACACACTTCAAACATGGAGGATTAAATTCTTCCTAAGCAGCGCTGATTAGTTGAGCAAATAATGAGTCACGCTCCTTCTGAAGATCTTCATAACTCACCCTTAGCTTCTCAAGATCTTGCTTTCTTTGAAGAAATTCGTCAGGAACCTTCTCATGATCAGATAAGAGAGTGTTATGATGACTCTGAAGGTTATCAAACTTGGACTGAAGTCTTTGAAGATTTTCAGTCAAAGTTTTAGTACGATCCATTTCTTCACCCAACATAGCATCTCTTTTGTCTAGCATATTTTGAACCTTTTCAAGAGCCTGTTATAGTTTCACAACAATCTTAGCAAGTTTGGAATAGCTAGGCTTGAGGTTTTCATCAGATTCATCTTCACTTGATTCAGAGGAGAGATATTTGAGTACCTTTGCACCTTTTGCCATGAAGCAATAGGTGGGAGCATAGTCATCATCGCTATTGTCAGTAGTGTTGGGGAGGTCATTTTCCTCAGAGTTGAAGATGGACTTGCTGACGAACGCAGTAGTGAGGGCTAGGCTCGCCACACCAGAGTCTGACTCCTCAGATGCCTCCTCTTCCTCATTTTCCTCTGATTCAGCCTCAGAGTCCATTTCCTTGCCAATGAATGCCCGAGCCTTCTTGGAGCTGCTCTTCCTATGAGATGAAGACCTTGAAGGTTTTGATGAAGAGGACTTTGAAGATTTCTTCTTCTTCTTTGAATCATCAGAACTGTAGTCCTTGTACTTCTTCTTCTTTGATTCCTTTTCCCACTGAGGACAATCTTGAATGTAGTGACTGGGTTTCTTGCATTTGTGGCAAAGTCTCTTCTTATAATCATGGGATGAGGAATCTGATCTTATGTCATCACTTCTTGAGGAGCTTCCAAAGTGACCATGTCTTCAGAACTTCTGGAATTTCCTCACGAGCATTGCTCACTCGTGGCTCAGTTCTTCAGGATCACCAAGGTTTCTACCAGAATCCTCACCTTCAGATTCAGACATTGCCTTGGCCTTCAGAGCTCGTGATCTGCCATAGCTTGGTCCATGGAGATCTCTCTTCTCAGCAAGCTGGAACTCATGAGTGTTTAGCCTCTGGAGGATATCAGCGGGATCAAGTGACTTGTAGTCTCCATGTTCTTGTATCATCAGTGCAAGGGTATCAAATGAGGAATCAAGCCATCGAAGCAATTTCTTCACCACCTCGTGGTCGGTGATGTTAGTGGCACCAAGTGCTTGAAGCTCATTTGAAATGTCAGTGAGGCAATCGAAGATTTGCTGAACACTTTCATTATCGAGTCTTTTGAAGCGGTTGAAGAGATTGTGAAGAACGTCAACTTGAGAGTCACGCTGTGTTGAGACTCCTTCATTGACCTTGGATAGCCTGTCCCAGATAAGCTTTGCTGTCTCCAAAGCACTCACTCTGCCATACCACTCTTTACTCAGATGGCCACATATGATGTTCTTCGCTTGAGAGCTGAGTTGCTTGAATCTCTTCACATCAGCAGCGTTGATGGTAGGAGTGATAGAGGGAACGCCATTTTCCACATCGTACCAGAGATTGTTGTCAATTGCCTGAAGATGCATTCGCATCTTATTCTTCCAGTAGGGGTAGTCTGTCCCATCAAAGGTAGGACACCCAACAGAGACCTTGATCATACCTACAGTCGACATAACTAAAACTCCATGTGGTTAAACCAAAATCACATAGAACAAGGGAGTACCTTGCTCTGATACCAATTGAAAGTGCGTTAAGTCGACTAGAGGGGGTGAATAGGTGATTTTTATGAATTCGTCACTGAGGAATTTCAGGGTGAGGAAATTCCTAAGCGAAGAAATACTTGCAGCAGAATAAGTACTCAGATGCAGACATGAAATAACATAAGCATGGACATCATGATGAAATGAAAACAAACACAGAGTACAGAATGTGTAAGCACGGGATAAAACAGGGTGAAGACAAATAGACTGAAGAAATTGAGAAAGTCTTCAGTCAAAGCCTTCAAACATATATGAACAAGCACGCAACACAGTAATGAGGAAATGAAAGGGTTGAGGAAATAGAACCAGTAGGCTTTGTGAAGACAATGATTTGACAGACTAGTTCCAACTGCCGTGACAGTCGTACGTGTGGTTGGAGCAGCTAGGTATTTAAACCTGAGGACACACAGTCCCGGACACACATTCCTCACCGTATTCTCCTTGAACTAAGGTCACACAGACCTCGTCCAATCAGTCGTGGTAAGTCTTCAGGTGACTTCCGAACCTTCACAGACTCGGTCGCTCGGTGATCCACAATTTTCTCTTGGATGCTCTAGACCATGACGCCTAACCGTTTGGAAGATGCATAGTATTCAAAGGTAACAAGTGTCGGATCCACACAGGTTCAATATCTTCAGTGATTCTCAATCACTTTGGGTTTGTAGGTGTTTGGGTTTGGGTTTTCCTCACTTGATGATTTTCACTCAAAGTCCTCGGAGGATGTGATGCTCTCAATGACAAGTGTTAGTTTCTCGCGGAGCATCCAACCAGCTAGTGGCTGCAGGGGGTAGCTATTTATAGCCTAGGGAGCAGCCTGACATGATAAGACATAAATGCCCTTCAATGATATGACCCTTAGGTGGATAAGATATTTTGGGACAGCTGGCGCATAACACAGCAACGGTCGGAAATTTGAGGTTCAAATTCCTCAGGGCTATCATGTTCCTCACTTGTAGGCAATCCACACTGGCAAATTCCTAACTCCTTAGTTAGAACAAATTCCTCAGAGACCAGAAGAGCTTCGTCTCTGTCACTAAAGAAATTGACTAAACTGTATGACATTTCCAATGGCTTCACTCGAATGGATTGGTAGGTGTAGGATTTTGAGTTGAGCATCACATGGAAATTTTTCTTTAGTTTTTCCTCGACCCCCTTTAACAGTACAGTGTTTCCTATGACTAAAGAAAGATAAAAAGAAACTACGAAAACAGAAGTCTTCATGCTTCATATTCCTTGCATGAACATCGAGTCTTCATGGTCACACCAATTTCTTCACTTTCAAAGTCTTCAGAAATCCAATGTCTTTAGTTGAAGACATTCATTTTTAGGGGCCGACTTTCTCTGTAAATATCAAACTCCTCATAGACTTATAGACCTGTGTACACTCACAAACGCATTAGTCCCTTAACCTATAAGTCTTCAATACACCAAAATCACTAAGGGGCACTAGATGCACTTACAACAGGTATTTGTGAAAAGCCAAAATATCCATCAAGGAAGCACAAGTGTGTGTGCTTAGATAATATTTCAAGAATTTCATCAATAAAAGGAAAAGGGTAATGATCTTTTCTAGTTGCTTTATTTAATTTTCTATAATCAATTACCATTCTATATGCTGTAATAATTCTTTGTGGAATAAGTTCATTTGTATCATTAGGAACAACAGTTATACCTCCTTTCTTAGGGACACAATGAACAGGACTTACCCATCTACTATCAGCTATGGGATAGATTATACCTGCTTCCAGAAGTTTTAATATTTCTGTTCTTACCACTTCTTTCATCTTTGGGTTTAACCGACATTGGTGATCAACAACTGGTTTAGCATCAGCTTCCATATTTATTTTGTGCTGACATAGAGTGGGACTAATGCCCTTTAAATCATCAAGAGTATATCCAATAGCAGCCCGATGCTTCCTTAGAACTTTCAATAATCTTTCTTCTTCATGTTCTGAAAGGTTAGCACTAATAATAACATGATATATCTTCTTTTCATCAAGATAAGCATATTTCAAAGTGTCTGACAATTGTTTTAATTCAAACACAGGATCACCTTTAGGTGGAGGAGGACCTCCACGAGTTTCAATAGGCAAATTGTGTTTAAGCAGAGGACGTTGTTCAAAGAAAACTTTATCTATTTCATTTCTTTCATGCCTATGTAAATCATTTTCTTGGTCTAGCAAATGTTGTTCTAAAGGATCAGTAGGTGGTACAACAATAGAAGCAAGACCAATTAATTTATCTTTACTAGGCAATTCTTTTTCATGATGATTTCTACTAAACTTGGAAAAATTAAACTCATGATACTCATCACCAAAGATAACGCCAACAGTTTGTTTCTTACAATCTATCTTAGCATTAACTGTGTTCAAGAAAGGTCTACCAAAGATAATGGGACAAAATTCATCTTGTGGGGAACCAAGAACAAGAAAATCAGCAGGGTATTTTATTTTCCCACACAAGACTTCAACATCTCTAACAATCCCAATTGGTGATATAGTGTCTCTATTAGCAAGTTTAATAGTAACATATATTTCTTCTATCTCAGCAGGTGCTCCATCTTTCATAATCTCTTCATATAAAGTGTAAGGAATAGCACTCACACTAGCACCCATGTCACATAAACCATGATAACAGTGATCTCCTATTTTAACTGAAATAACAGGCATGCCAACAATAGGTCTGTGTTTATCTTTTCCACCAGGTTTAGCAATTCTAGCAGCTTCTTCATAGAAGTAAATAACATGCCCATCCATATCTTCTTCCAAGAGATCTTTAACCATAGCAATGCTAGGATCTACTTTAATTTGTTCATCAGGTTTAGGTGTTCTAATATAGCTTTTGTTAACCACAGTTGAAGCTTTAGCATGTTCCTTTATCCTAACAGGGAAAGGTGGTTTCTCTATATAAGCAGAAGGAACAACTGGATCAACATTATAAAGTATAGTTTCTTCTTTAACTGGTACTGGTTTTTTAGTTTCTTCTTTAACAGGTGGGTGATATTTAAAGCACTTCTCCTTAGGGGGTTCAACATGAGTAGCAAATGATTCACAAAAGGAGGCTACTATCTCAGAGTCAAGTCCATATTTAGTGCTAAACTTTTGAAAAGCATCACTATCCATAAAAGATTTAACACGATCATACTTAAGTTTAATACCTGACTCTTTACCTTCATCGAGTTCCCAATCTTCAGAGTTGCTCTTAATTCTTTCCAAAAGATCCCACCAGAACTCAATAGTCTTATTCATAAAAGAACCAGCACAAGAAGTATCAAGCATGGTTTGATCATTACGAGAAAGCCGAGCATAAAAACTCTGGATAATAATTTCTCTTGAGAGCTCATGATTGGGGCATGAATATAACATTGACTTAAGCCTCCCCCAAGCTAGACGATACTTTCTCCTTCATGAGGCCAAAAATTATATATATAATTCCGATCACGATGAACTAGAAGCATAGGATAAATTTTTTGGTGGAACACCAATTTCAAACAATTCCAATTCCATGATCCAATATCATCGCATAGCCTATACCATGCCAATGCTTTTCCAAAGGCGCTTCACTTCCCGGCAACGGTGCCAGAAAATAGCCTTGATAACTCACAAGTATAGGGGATCAATTGTAGCTCTTTTCGATAAGTAAGAGTGTCGAACCCAATGAGGAGCAGAAGGAAATGACAAGTGGTTTTCAGTAAGGTATTATCTGCAAGTGCTGAAATTGTAAGTAGCGAGTAGTTTGATAGTAAGATAATTTGTAACGAGCAAGTAACTATAGTAGTAATAAAAGTGCAGCAAGGTAGCCAATCCTTTTGAGTCAAAGGACAGGCCAAAACGGTCTCTTATGATAAGCAAAGCATTCTTGAGGGTACACGGGAATTTCATCTAGTCACTTTCATCATGTTGGTTTGGTTTGTGTTCGCTACTTTGATAATTTGATATGTGGGTGGACCGGTGCTTAGGTACTGTTCTTACTTGGACAAACCTCCTACTTATGATTAACCCTCCCGCAAGCATCCGCAACTACGAGAAAAGTATTAAGAATAAATTATAACCATAGCATTAAACTTTTGGATCCAATCGGTCCCTTATGGAATAGCGCATAAACTGGGATTTAAGATTCTGTCACTCTCGCAACCCACCATCTAATTGCTACTCCACAATGCATTCCCTTAGGTCCAAATATGGTGAAGTGTCATGTAGTTGATGTTCACATGACACCACTAAGGGAATCACAACATACATACTATCAAAATATCGAACACATATCAAATTCACATGATTACTTGCAACATGATTTCTCCCGTGACCTCAAGAACAAAGGTAACTACTCAAAAATAATAATCATGCTCAAGATCAGAGGGGTATTAAATAGCATAATGGATCTGAACATATAATCTTCCACCAAATAAACCATATAGTAATCAACTACAAGATGTAATCAACACTACTAGTCACCCACAAGTACCAATCTATAGTTCCGGTAACAAGATTGAACATAAGAGATGAACTAGGGTTTGAGAGGAGATGGTGCTATTAAAGATGTTGATGTAGATTTCCCTCCCCAAGATGGGAGAGTTGTTGGTGATGATGATGATTTCCCCCTCCGGGAGGGAAGTTCCCCCAGCGGAATCGCTCCGCCGAAGGGCAAAAGTGCTCCTGCCCAAGTTCCGCCTCGAGGCGGCGGCGCTTCGTCCCGAAAGTCCTCTCCTTAATTTTTCTAGGTCAAAATGACTTATATACCAAAAGATGGGCAACAGTGGTGGGCCAAGGAGGCCACAACCCACCAGGGCGCGCCTGGGGGGCCTGGAGCGCCTAGGTGGGTTGTGCCCACCTGGTGGCCCCCCTCTGGTGTTTATTGGCTCCATTATCTTAAATAATCCATAAAAAATCTCTGTGAAGTTTCAGCTTATTTGGAGTTGTGCAGAATAGGTGGCCTGACGTAGCTTTTCCAGGTCCAGATTTCTAGCTGTCGGAATTCTCCCTCTTGGTATGTTCCTTGCAAATTATGAGAGAAAAGGCATTAGAATTAGTTTGAAAAGCATTATTATGGATAAAAACATTATAAATAACAATAAGAAAACATGATGAAAAATGGACGTATCAGTGTGCAATTGCAATCCCAATTCACTCCGCAAAAAGTGACATGCTTATAAGAAAAAATTTTGTCATGACTTGTGCAATCATCATTAGCATTTTGGATATTCAAATAATTCACACTAACAACATTGCAATCATGCTCATCATTCACATATTTTGTGCCAACAATTTTATTAACATGTTCTTCTAACAATTGAGCACAAATTTTCGAACCATCATTTTCCAGAAAGATATTATAAAGATGATCAATAATATGATGCAACCTAAATTCAATTTTTATGTAGTTTTATTTTATAAACCAAACTTGTGATAAACAAGAAAATAAAAGATTCAATTGCAAGATCTAAAGATATACCTTCATGCACTCAACTCCCCGACAACGGCGCCAGAAAAGAGCTTGATGTCTACTACGTAACTTTATTCTTGTAGACACGTGTTGGGCCTCCAAGTGCAGAGTTTTGTAGGACAATAGAAATTTTCCCTCAAATGGATGACCTAAGGTTTATCAATCCGTGAGAGGTGTAGGATGAAGATGGTCTCGCTCAAACGACCCTGCAACCAAATACAAGAAATCTCTTGTGTCCCCAATGCACCCAATACAATGGCAAATTGTATAGGTGCACTAGTTCAGCGAAGAGATGGTGATAAAAGTGTAATATGGATGGTAGAAATATATTTTTATAATATTAATAAATAAATCCAGGAGAACCTAACGCACTGGGTGGATGATCATGTGGACGCCCTGGTTGCGGAGTTTGCCCCCAAGGATGACACGGCTGTGATCGTGGCGGATGAGGGCGGCGCTTATTTTGATGACGAAGACGACACTAGTGGCAGCGCAGGTAATGCGGATGAAGACGACAAGGACTGAAGGAAATATGCCCTAGAAGAAATAATAAATTTGTTATTTATATTTCCTTATATCATGATAAATGTTTATTATTCATGCTAGAATTGTATTAACCGGAAACTTAGTACATGTGTGAATACATAGACAAAACAAAGTGTCCCTAGTATGCCTCTGCTTGACTAGCTCGTTAATCAAAGATGGTTATGTTTCCTAACCATAGACATGTGTTGTCATTTGATGAACGAGATCACATCATTAGAGAATGATGTGATAGACAAGACCCATCTGTTAGCTTAGCATAAATGATCGTTTAGTTTTATTGCTATTGCTTTCATCATGACTTATACATGTTCCTCTGACTATGAGATTATGCAACTCCCGAATACCGGAGGAAGACCTTGTGTGCTATCAAACGTCACAACATAACTGGGTGATTATAAAGATGCTCTATAGATGTCTCCAAAGGTGTTTGTTGGGTTGGCATAGATCGAGATTAGGATTTGTCACTCCGTGTATCGGAGAGGTATGTTTGGGCCCTCTCGTAATGCACATCACTATAAGCCTTGCAAGCAATGTGACTAATGAGTTAGTTGTGGGATGATGCATTACGGAGTGAGTAAAGAGAATTGCCGGTAACGATATTGAACTAGGTATGGTGATACCAACAATCGAATCTCGGGAAAGTAACATACCAGTGACAAAGGGAACAACGTATGTTGTTATGCGGTTTGACCGATAAAGATCTTCAAAGAATATGTAGGAGCCAATATGAGCATCTAGGTTTCACTATTGGTTATTGACCGGAGATGTGTCTCGGTCATGTCTACATAGTTCTCGAACCCGTAGGGTCCGCACGCTTAACGTTCGATGACAATTTGTATTATGAGTTATGTGATTTGATGACCAAAGCTTGTTCGAAGTAGTGAATGAGATCACAGACATGACGAGGAGTCTCAAAATGGTCGAGAGGTAAATATTCATATATTGGAAGGTTGCATTTGGACATCGGAATGGTTCCGAGTGGTTCGGGCATTTTTACGGAGTACCGGGAGGTTACCGGAACCCCCCGGGAGAAGTTACAGTACCAAAAAAATACACTTCCGTGATGATACGTGTTTGTCACAGTAGGTCATGTTTTCTGTCATGCATGTACATCCATGACAAATTTATGACAGAATCAAGATAGTCATACATGTGCTGTCGTAGAAGTGTTCCATGACATTACCAAAATTATCATCACGGAAGTGTCCACTTCCATGACGATAAATCGCGTGTCACAGAAGTGCTTTCGTCAAGGGTGACCGACACGTGGCATCCACCGTAACGGAACACTGTTAAGCTATCGGGTCCGGTTTTGGATCCGACAATCCATTAACAGCCCCGACCAATGGGGACTTTCCACGTGTAAAATCATCATTGGCTGGAGGAAACACGTGTCGGCTCACCGTTGGGACAGATGTCATCCACTCATTGGACCCAAAGTGCCTATGATACATCAACACGTGGCACGACCCAACAGAGGCCCATTCCTGTGAAAAGGCCGACCCGTTAGACTTGGTTAAAAGGTGGCGGGTCAGCCCACGGCAAGCCTGTTAACGGCCTGTTCGCATATAGCCAATTTACAACCCGCTATCCCAGGGCCCGTTTATGGCCTATCTGAATTAGGCCTAGTAGAATCATCTGGGTCGTCCAATATAATTCCAACCCATTTTAACTTCCGGCCCATGTATGGCCCATGACGTCTTTCGGCCCATATGAGGCCCTTAGTAACCCTCGGCCCCTTAACGTCCTGTGGTAAAACTGGCCCGTAATGAACAGTGTATCACTTTATACCCATTAACGGCCCATTATTCCGTTGGGCCATTTCCAGCCCATATTATCTTTCGGCCTTATGAGGGCCCATTTATTCTTGGGCTCATTTCCAGCATTCGGTTACTTACGGTCCGCTACTGTCATTTTCTGCTTGTGGGCCAAATCTAGCCCGTGGTTACAGTTGGCCCGTTTGTGGCCTGTTAACACGTTGGGCCGTTTTCATGTCGAAAAAAACCCGTTGGGCTGTTTTCATAGAGTTACCAAATACGGCCTATTAACAGCCCGTTATTGTCCATGAATAGTACGACCCATGATTGGCGAAATGATGATACGCCCCGTAGAAGGCCCATGGATCCTACGGCCCGTAAAAGGCCCATGGATCGTACGGCCCGTAGAAGGCCAATGGATCCTACGACCCGTATAGAAGGCCAATGGATCCTATGGCCCATAGAAGGCCCATGGATCATACGACCCGCAGGAGGCCCATGGTTACAATAGTCCATGTGTTGCCATGATTATTTTGGCCTAGTTTCCAAAAATAGGTTATTGGGGCCACTAGAAAAACACAGAAAAAGAACTGCAGTGACTACAAGCAAACAACTAAACAAGACAATAAGGAAATAAATAAGCAAGCAATTAACGCTAGCCTATTACCTCTATTACACATATTACATCCACTGGGCATCAAAGTTTGCCACCAGTGCAAATATAGGGAACAAAGCAGCATATTACATACACTGGCCGTCAAAATTGGACACCAGTGCAAATAAACGTGGCAACAAAACAAGAGCATAACTGAAACAACTTCAAAAGAGCTCAAGAAACGTGGTATTCACCATGCTGGCAATAATCTTAGCAAGCTTATTAGCTTTGTCCTGCTTGGCGCCAAAATCCCCCAACGCTTGCTGTTGCACCAGAAAGTATGCATCTGAATGCTCCAGGGACTTCCGCAGTCCTTCCGCTTATTGTCGTAGCACAACTGATCGATGTCTTTCAGCTTGTAGTTGATACTCAAGAAACCAAACGGATTCGGACAATGAGTTTGAATAGCTTGTGCAAGCGGTAGTGGCCAGTAACTCGAACACTAAACCAAGACAAGACTTTGGGGTTGTATCACTGTCTTCGAGATAGTCTTCCTTAGCTGTTTTATCAACTTTGTTGGAGACCAACAAGGATGTGTCACTATCCTGAACCTTATTTGCATTACTTCCTTTACCATTGCTTAATAAGGCACTCTTCCCCAATATTCTATCAGCATTCTAAAAGAAGAAACAAGCAGACACATAACAGGTTTAGCATGTACTAGTATATGAAACTCATTTCGGTGAACCCGTTCATTAGTAAGGTGGACAGGATTAAACTACCAAGTCTTCTATTGCCAAGTACTAGTACATAATAAAAGCATCAAACAAACATATATCTATGTCCTATGGTCACTGCATTGTCTTGCCAAATCAAAATAGAGACACAGTTCAAATCATATCAGTTCAAGACAAAGCAGCAGTGAAAGAATACAAAGCATGGGAAACTACACGGCAAAACAAGATTTCAGATGGGTACCACGGGTCTACATGTACAACAACACTATTGGCTCTGTTGTGATGCTAGTAATGTGGATGATATGAGAAGTCAACTGTATACACAGTTGAAATTGAAATCAATAGAGCTATTGATAAGAGCAAGCCTGTTAAAGAAACATGCGTGAACATACCTGCTGTGCCATTGGAGTTTTGATTGGATCCTTCAATTTAAAAATAAGTTTGTATGAGTAAATACAGTGATACAAGAGCAAAGTAGCATGCACGACATCAATCATAGTTAGAAAAAGGCGCGCCTAAGCGAGCACTTAAGCGCGCCTAGGCTCTAGGTGTTGGCGAAACGTATTGTGCATAACTACGCTTAATCTATGCATAACTGCGCATAAGCATGCGCTTTGGTCAGTAAAGCGCAAGGCGGTGGCAAAATGCACAATTAACGCCTAGCGCTTTTTTGAACTATGATAGCAATGGAATCTTAAATTAGAACAGTTGTTCTTCAGGTTTAGGCACTTGTTCTACATGAATAGAGTACAATAAGACGCAAGAATATAGTACTTAAAATAGAAAATGAGCTCATAGACCTTACCACATTCTTGGTTCGGGACCAGTACAGAACAAGGCATTCCCAGTCATCGTCTAGTAAATGTGTCACAGGAGAACGTAAGGGAATTTGATGAGTTTCTTTGCCGGTGAAGTACGTTTTCTTCAGGTAATTCCGGTACTGCTACCAAGCATTCTTGAAGATAGCAGAGGTATTAGCACAGGTTACCTCAGCCTGTGTTTCCAAATCGGTCCTTCTCTATAGAGAAAAATGGGAAATTTTGTTGTATTATAACTATCATGGAGGTAGGATGTATGGGACAAAGCAAAGTAATTGCTATGAATAACATTACCTACACATAACTCCTGGACAAACACTTGCAACTGGCATTTTCCTTCATCTTCATTATAATATTTCCAAGATGGGAAGATACGCACATACGATTTAACAACATCAAATGCGATAGATGCTAAACTACGACTAGCTGGTTGTGCTTCCTCCACAGGAATAGGCGTACTAACTGGTGGAGTTGGGGTTCGCCGTGGTAGTACTGGCCCTTTGGGCACTGGAGCTGCCTTACTAACTGCTCTTGTTTGGGAGCTCTATGGTGGAGATGGTGTTGTGTCAACAGGAACCGGGTTACTATCTGCTGGGGTTGGGGTTAGATTGGGTGAAGTTGGTTCTCTGTCCATCACAGTAGGGGTACAATCTATGAGAGTTTGGGTTATGTGTGGTAGGGTTGGTTCTCGTGCATGTACAATCGGGGTGCTATCTCCACCAAGAGGTAGCACTATTTTAGCTGGTTCTCTGTCCATCGCAGTAGGGTTACAATCAGCGAGAGTTTGGGTTATGTGTGGTAGGGCTGGTTCTCATGCATGTCCAATCGGGGTGCTATCTCCACCAAGAGGTAGCACTGTTTTATTTGAAGACCGTGTTTTTAGTCCACTAGATGCTGGCATCACCCGCTCCAATTCAAATGGCTGATAAACAGGAAACATAGTTGAATGTACAGACATTGTATGAGAGACAGATGCAATAGATAGTGTGGAAAAAAGAGGGCATGAAATAGTTGACATGTATATTGTTTAACTAAAACAGATAGCGTGACATAAGTTCACATATATGATGTCTATCTAAACTGGATAGCATAGCATAACATAATTCAAAGATATGATGAATAACTAAACATGATCGCATGACATAATTCACCTACATGTTATCTAAGTAATCAGGATCGCATCATTTAATTCACATGTGTGATTCATATGCTAAACAGAGGGCATTAGATATGATGTCTGAACTAAGAACATGGTGTTAGATATTGTGTATGTGATGTCTAAACTATGCAATGCAAGATACCATATGCATGAGATGAGCAGTATAACCATGCCAAGTTAGAGCATACACCTCGGTGGGGGAATAGGACTGGTCATTTGTCTCTGAATCCATCTCCGAGGAGCTATCGGGACCCAACAAGAGATCTGCTTCGACAGGTAGCACTGTATGCTCTAAAGGCCTTGTTTTCACTCCAGATTTTTCAATCTCCCACCCAAATGGCTGATTCACAGGAAGAGTAGTTTAATGTACAAACATTGTCGACAAATGGAAATGTAATGAAGAAAAGGATGGGCAAGATATCATTCAAATATCTGATGCCTAGTTAAACATGATGGCATTGCACATTTCACGTATATTATGGCTAGCTAAAAGATATGAGACTGCATAATTCCCATATATGATATAGAAACTAAACAGGTGGCATTATAGAACATGTCTAAACTAAGAAGATGACATATATGATGTCAAAAGTAGGCACTGCAAGGCAACATATGCATGATATGACTAACATCATCATGCCAAGGTAGATCAAAGACCTTGGGGGGTAAATAGGAGTGGTCAGTGACGTCTGAATCCGCCTCAGAACAGATATCTTCCTCTGGATTTCAATCTGGAGAGGGGTGGGGAGGGTTTGCCATTGAACCCACCACGGAGCGATGTCTGCATGACATTGTATTGCCGCGCAAAACTCTTCTCTTTTTCTCTACATGTTCAGCATGACTGTGTACAATATATGACATGCATACGAAAAAAATATGCTGAGATTATGTAAGGAGAGCATGCAGAAATTTAGAGTGATGCTAACAACCAGTGGATGGATCCAAAAATAATGATAGCAGGATGATGATTGCTTTAATTTAATAAAAAGACAGATGATGATTGCTTTACTATTTGTTTCCCACCCAAGATGAACAACATAGGCATTAGACAGAGATACTATTCATTACTTCCTCGATATGTGCCCCACAACTAATTTAGAACTCAAGTTTGAACATTAATTTGGACCTGACTTGGAGTCCAAGAGGTGAACATGACAATAAAGTAGCAGGTAATTTTAAGCAATGCATAACATAAGCAGAAACAAAAGAGTGTGACCTCTCTTGTGGACCCATGTACTCCTCAGGTTCATCTACTGAGTCGATGATGGTGATGCCGTTGCAGTGGGTGCCGGCGGCAGGGAAGGAGATCTAAGGTGGCGAAAGATGGTCAGGAGTCGTGATGTCTGGTTTGGTGGATGTTTCTGTTGATGGAGCAGCTCAATTGAGGTGGACGACATCGCGGCAGGAGCAGGACAAACCACGCAAAGTTCCCTTCGACACCTACCTGTAACTGAAGTAATTCTGTAAGGGCTCATTTGGCTTGCATGATTCAAAAACGCAGGGATAGGAAAAACACCGAAATAGGATAGGAATGCACATGGTAAACAGAGCATTTGTAAACACATGGTTTCTGTCAACTTGAGTGTTTGGTTTACAGGAATTGGAAGAGCAGAGGAATGCAAAGAAACATGACCAAAATAAAGTGAAACCATATGAAAGCGTGTACAGTTAGAATGTTATTCTGCCACTAATGCACTTGGTCTTGTTTTCATGCATAGGATTTTGAAAAGTAGGTCCATGTGGATGTTTTGCTTCATTCCTTTCAACAAAATGCATGAATAATTGAATAGTCGAGTGCCATTGGAAAATTCCCTATTGCTTTGTTTTTCCTTGAACCAAAATAGCCCTAATGGATCGACATGAATGTATAGTAATAAGTGATGCAACAAGTGTACAACCTATTTGCCGTAGTCGTGCCGACCTCAGCATCATTGGGTTGGTCGCTGAAGCAGTTGAGGCAGAGATGGCTGTCCAAGGTGTGGAGGAAGATCTGAGGAATCTGTAGACGGCGTCCAGGGCACTACTTTGTTGTGATGGATTGTTCTGTCGTTGGAGCAGCCCTAGTGAGCCGTAAGACATTAAGGCTGAAGCAGCACAAGACAGACATCGCCAATCTCAAGTGGATTCTAATAGCATCTCCAATAGATGATGTAAAATAGATGTAAAATTTACGTCACCAAAAACCACCTGACTACAACAGATGAGGTAAAAACTGTTGACTCTGAACTTAACTATCGAAATTGAAATTTACTGTGGAATCTGAATGTTACTGTCGAAAATGAACGCAATGGTAGCAGAGAGGCACTTGACATGTAGTTTAGGGAGGGCCTGTAGTTCATCTTCAACCTGCACCACCTGAGCCGCTAGCCACCACCGGCCGAACCGCCGGCCCCAGTGCCGCCTCACCGCCCCGAAACAACTCCCCACCGCTGGTCCACCGCCGCCCCGGCCAGCCCTATAGGCCCCCCGGCCCCACTCTGAACCCTAATATAGATAGTGGGGTACCTCTCTGGCGAGCCCCCGTCCCTGCTGCGGGTGGTTCTTCCTTAACTCCGGCGAGCCCCCGGACCCCCTGAAAACCGACTGACCCAAAAGTCGATTCAGTCGACTGAAGTGTAGCTAAATCGGAGCAGAGCAGCAGCACGAGAAAGGGGGAGAGCAGCAGTAGCAGCGCGAGCTGGAGCAGCAGCAGCAGATCCGGCTGGTATGGACGCCACTGCCAAAGGGGCCTCACACTGGGGGAGAGCCGCCGTGGAGATGTCGCCCGCGGCGCTGGCTTCAAGGTAGCCGCTCCATGGGGGTGCGGGATGGAGCACCGTCGGCGCCCGGAGGTCGAGCTAAGGAGAAGGTGTGATGTGATGAGTGTACAACCTCTTTGGTGGCGTCGAGTAGGCCTCAGCTTCGTCCAAGGAGTCAGTGAGGATGCTGCTATTCCGGTGGATCAAGTTAAGGCGACGCTGTGGGGATGGAGCAGCCGGGATAGACGAGGCGATCGTCGGAGTAGCTCCTTGGAGGTGGAGGGCGGGGCGGCTGAACCGGCGGGACGACGAGATGGATGACGGATCCTCATCCGGGGAGGTGGACGAGGGACGTCAAGCTGTTGCGGTGGACGACGTCATCGGGGAAGAGGCTCCGGCTGGGCAGCGGTGAGGTGGCGGACGGAGGAGGGTGGGGTTTCACGGCTGGAGCGGAGAGGTTATGGCGGCCTAGGATTTCGAATGGCAAAAAGGAGGCGATGGGAGGGGGTGAACCATGACTTAGGGACGCACTTGTCCAGAATGTAGGGTGTGTTACAAAAGTACCCCCCCCCCCACCGATTTGAACTAGCGGCCCTTTCGGCTCAGGGTTAGAAGGGCGATTTCGTGTGTCGGGATTTGGCAGCTGGAGGGAGTTTTCGCGCGCGCTGTAATTTTGGGATAGCAAGGCGCGGGTTGTGAAGGCGCCAGTTTTGGGAACACGATATCTGAATTTTCGGGATATAACAAGGCGCGGGTTGAATTTTAGGTACAAGCCTAACGTGTAATATTGTACTTGTACGTACCAAATCAGTTCGCACTTCCCTTAACCGAAAAGAAAACGAAAAAAATAAAAATATTCACACCACAGAAAGAGAGAGTCTTGCCCCGTTTTACTATAAAAATGTTATTCAAAGCTACTCCCTCCTTCCATCTATATAGGGCCTAATGTGTTTTCCGATGCTAACTTTGACCAAATATTAGAGCAATAATATATGACATGCAACTTACACAAAGCACACCGTTAAATTCGTCTGTGAAAGGTTCTTTCAATGATATAATTTTCACATTGTGCTTGTCATGTACTATTAATCTTATCAATAGTCAAAGGCGGTCTTAAAAAACGCATTACGCCCTATATAGATGGAAGGAGGGAGTATGAATCCATGTTATGTCCAATTAAATTTTTCGCTTGCTGTATAATGCATGTAACCTACTCATAGCAACATTTTAGTGCATTCCAAATGTCTATACTACCGCTGCAATTCGACCTGAATTTGAATTCGTTTCTCTATTTCAATAATAATCTACAATCATGGTTGTTGCCAACTTCAACCATCATTCATGTATTACCTTAATAACACACCACATGATTACTATAGAGATAGATATGAACTATGTGTACTACATGAACTCGAATTCTATTTTTTGAATACACTTGATGTTGATTCCAAATAATAGTATATTTGATGTACTAACTATATATTCATAATCTAAACCATGTTCCATACGTGTACACCATGTTTATCACACATAGTATAGTGCCCCGCCCCCTACATTATGACAAGTATTTAGACCTGAGCTGCAAAAGCCACACGTTAGCCCAAATTATGATCAATGTTCTATATATTATACGTACTACTAGCAAGATGCCCATGTGTTGCACAGAACATCAACATGATCAAGGGGAGGCCTAATTTGCAAATATGGAAAGGGGTATGGGTATCTTTTTTTCAAAATTGCCATAGTTTCCTTCCTACCCATCAGATATAAATCGGACGGCCTATATTGTAGGATGGCAGGCACACCGTCATCAACAACTCCGTTTTTTGTAAGAGTAGAGATAAAATATATTATATATAGTATAACATGTTCATAACCACACCATGTGTATCACCGTTATATATATTCACACATGCGTCGGTTTAAAACACTATGATAAATTCTTCAAATATCCAAATTCGCTTTTTATAATGAAGTATGATCTCTATTCATCTTTTACACCCACACAATCCTCTTATCTTTGTAGCTAGCTAGCGCTAACTTTCTCTCGTGCATGCACATGCCCGCTTCCCTCTTACCCTCCCTCAGCATTCTCTAGCACCATCGCGCAAATTCATCTTTTCACTTTACGCCATTCACCCACGGTGTGTGCAGGCCCCCAACTCCTTCTTTATGGCACACATCGATCTATATGCCTCTCTAGCCAGGTGTGCCTAGAACAAAACACAAGCTTCCCCTCTTCTCTTATCACCGTCCATGCCTCACTCCCACCACTCTTTTCATCGATCTCGTACTCGCACACTCCTTCCCCCTCGATATAGTATGACTCTCGCACCACCTCCTAGATGCATCCCTCTCTCTCTCTCTCCATCCTTCTCCCTGTGCCTCATTTGCTTCTAACACACACATGCATGTATACCGATCAATCTCCCAACATATACCTAGGTCGACTTTAACTATTCCCCCCCCCATCGATCGACGTACCTCACAAGTTATGTCTCTCCTTTATCTGACAAAGGATGATTGATCTTCCTATGTAGTTATGTCTGCTTACCACATCCATATCGCCCCCCTCATCATTCGTGCATGCCTCCTGACCTGTCTCTCACATGCACGTGCACAGACAGGCAGCCATCCCCTCTCTTATTGATATTGCAGGCGTGCCCTCCGGTTGTCTAGCAAGCCTATCCCACCATTTGTTAGAAGCAACTCCACTACCACCCCCTCCAACACTGTAGCTCTATCTCTCTCCCAACTTTATTCCTCTCCTACACATATGCATGGATGCCGATCGATCTCCCTTAATACATGAGGTAGATCGATCTCCCTTAATACATGAGGTAGTCCTCTCTCCTCCTCCACACATATACCAGCCATTGTACCTCTATAGTTAATTAGGCCTCCCTCCCCCCCACCACACACCGATAGTCGAGCGCTGTAGGTAGGTATCCATGCCACATAGACAAACTGCACATGTCCCCTCTAACGTTCCCGTAGGTCAGCCACTCTATATCTTTGACGTGGGCAAACACAAATTCGATGGCACTCTTTATCGATCGCGCGTGCACACACACACACACATCATCCCTCTCTTTGATTCTATGGACACCTCAAGCCGATGATACCTCCACTCTCTTCTCGTGGATCACCCCTCTATATATATGATATATCCAAGACTCTATTTCATACACATTGCATATGTTACATTTTTTGATTGACCCCCCCACCCCCCCCAAAAAACTCTCACGAACCCACACACTATACTATCTCTCTACATTTGTATCTCTCTCACACAACCCCACGTAGGTGGTGTACGTATACAAGAAGAGAATAGGTGCACCGTGCACGTACTCACGCTTCGTGCCCAGCCACACCCGGGCGGGTACACGGTGGAGCTCATTTTTGTACGAAATGGCAGCCCACGTGCTAATTTGAACGCGTGTAGCGGTTGTTTACCTACGGAGGCCGTGTACCACGCATGGACGAAACAAAGTTCGACTTGATGCGTTGGTGCGTTATTTTTAAATAAAGTTATATCACTCAATGGCAACACAGAATATAAAACGATTTTTATGGAGAAAAAGGTAGTCTGCTCCACTATGTACAATGGAGCATGCCTGCCTGGTTTGTCTCTCTTCAGAGTATCTCACACAAGGCTGCGGTGGCCTCTCTCTCTCTCTCACCGTTGTTCACTGATCTGGCCGCATCCCGTCTGCCGGCGGAAAGGCAGGACGTGCATCGTTTCTCCGTTTGACGGCACCGAGGCAGCATGTCTCGATCTGCGGTACACGCCGTTCTCTCTGACCAAGCTCCAGCGTGGTAGGGCCTACGCCACCTGCTCGCTGCCGCAGTATGGGCAGATTCCGCCCACCGCTGCTCACCTAGTTACATCCGGACGACCTCTAGGTATCCCCTCCGGCCTTGCTCCACTGCCCGTCTTCCCACGTTGCTGCATGTGGATCTTCCATAGTTCTTTTCCCAAAACGTAGCTCGTCCGGTGTACTTTCCATATTGCAATCTTGTCCTCGCACCGTTTTAGACAAACACAACTGTGTTGTTATCTTCCCTTAGGATAAGGAATATGCTTCTTTTTTGTCGTCGCATGTGTCATCAACTGTTATTGGCCAGTAATTGTTTCCTTTCTACCTCTTTTTTTGCAAGCAGGGCTATCCATTTCACCTCGTTGCTATCGCGACCTTTTGGTGGACTACACAAATCACTTTTTTATTAAGAGTGTTTTGTGCAGTTCTACCAAAATGTCACATGGGCAACGTCTCTACATTTCAGTGCGACTGCACAAACGGAGATTGGTTTTGCTCTATCCTCCTCATCCAACTTTGAGCCAAATCTTCTCCAACTAGTTAGTCTTAAGAGAGACTGCAATGGTGATCGGCTTCTATTTGTGTGTTTATTGTTTCATCAGTAGTCCTCTATTTTCGTAATCACACTTAATATCTTTGGAACAGGGACGCTCAGCTCTATTTTAGTGGAACTGCACAAAATGATCAGAATGTTGCATGCTCCAGACAGCTACTTTTTTCCCCAACATGCCTTGTTGATTTAGACAGAGCTGGGGGGACGTTGCTGCCAATGAAAACATGGATCAATTTTAATTTAACACCTTCTCACAACTTTGTCTTCAGTTGTGATGTAAATATTAGCTCTGATTAGAAAGGAAGTTAGTTTTTTATTGTTTCCGAAAGAGCATCGATGGCAAGACACACGAAACAAAAGCTGAAAGCTCACACCATTGTACAATTTCATGTCGCAGGAAAATTATTTGTATAGTACGTCAATTATGTAAACAAATGATGGAAGCTTGATAGCATTGCCAGAAGCCTCTTCGGCATCTGGGTCCATGTGCCATGCACAAAATTATACTCCTTCGTTCCTAAATATTTGTCTTTTTACAAATTTCAAATGGGCATATTTTAGAGTGTAGATTCACTCATTTTGCTTCGTATGTGTACTCCCTCCGTTACTAAATATTTGTCCTTCTAGAGATTTCAACAAGTGACTACATACGGAGCAAAATGAGTGAATCTACACTCTAAAATATGTCTATATACATCCGCATGTAGTAGTCCATTTGAATCTCTAAAAGACAAATATTTGAGTAGTCACTTGTTGAAATCTCTAGAAAGACAAATACTCCAGAGTATATTTAAGAACCGAGGGGGTAGTGCACAGCCGCATGGGAGACTCAGACCGGTCATTGCGCCGCATTAATAGTGAGTAATGAGCAGTCAAATCATAAGCCCCACCTTTCCCAGTGTAAGTTGCTCGGAAGAAGCAACCATCAATACGCTCTTCTTTGAATCCGCTCATACTACTCCATCCGTCACTCTTTATAGAGCGCGCTTCAGAAAAAGAGAAAATCTCTGGGACCAAGGCGACTAGCGATCGGCCTGAAAAATAGCATTGGTAGTTATAGCGCGACGTCTATTACTAGAGAAAATAATGCGTACACACATGCATGCAGTGCTTCCACCCTGGGTACACACATGCATGCACTTACTCCACTCCATAGTACTACATCGAGGGAAAATTGCGGTAACCACGCCCTAATTAATTGAGCATTAAACCAAACGCATCTAAAGTCTCTCTGGTGGTGGAAATGCATTGAGAGAAATGCATCATAATGAAGCGCGCCCTATAAACTGTGACGGAGGGAGGAGTAGTATGAAGGTGCAAAACCAAGTACGTGTATGGCCAGTCGGTCAACGCACCTCCTCTTGGCATATCACTGACATGTGGGACCAGAATGTGAGCAAACCGGTCTCAATTGACGGCAAAATGGCCAACCCGCCGTTCCTTGAGACTAGCCACAATGGAGAGTAACATACACTAGTAACATACACATATCCCTAGACTATATTACTACCTTCATAGTGGGCAGTAACATAAGTATGATAACATGCAAACCTTCATTTATTAGGTTATAGACTCATATTGCCTTGGGGCATGTGATGTTACAGTAACTAGCTAAGTTACTATAACTATCTCTCTCCTCATTAACTCATTGCCACATAAGCAAATTTGATGAGTTGGACTCGATGTTACTATTGAAGTTACTCCCACTGTGGCTAGTCTGAGAGAGACGAGGAGCGAGAACACACAGACGGGCTTGCACGGAGGCCAAGATATATTTGAGCATGGTTGATCGATATCATCATTACATGTTGGGCTGCCATTTTCTGCCCTTCTCCGGAATAAATGTGTACCTTATCAGAGATTAAAAAAAATAAGAGTACAAAGGCTCCACCATGTGGTTCTAGTAGTAGTACTACTCGTACTACCAAACCTTGCGCTTGGCTCTTCGCCTCTTCGTGAAGTCGAACAATGATGGTACTCCGCATGTTCGGTACTAGTACAGTGTATGCCTCTGGCAATTTGACACCGAATGAATTGATGCATGTCCACCACCTGGGCGAGGGTACGTTGCATTAGTCAAAAGGCATAAGCGAGCTTCACCTTGTCCTGCAAGCTTCTCCTCATTCTGCGAGTTGACGGGACACACCAACAAGTAGTGCTAGTCCATACTCCCTCCTTCCCGGTTAATATGGCTTAATCTTTTTTGCGGGTAAATGAGAGAGCTTTATTCATATATAAGCATTCTTAGGGCGATCAGCCAAGACACTGGTCACTAGGAAGCGAGGTACCCCGCAAAAAAAGAAGTAGAAAGCGAGGTATTTCATCAAGACAGCTCTTGGCCACATTCAAAGTGCAGCAAGCACGGTTCGCACAAAGATGCGCCGCAAGGTTTGCTGACCTGTTTACATGCTGAAGAACAAAAAAATAGGAAATATTACCGAGCGCTCCTATTTGTAATAGGATATGAGCCAGAATTACGCGAGAATTGTGGCGAGTGTTCCATGCAATCAACTTCCATTATCACATGCGAGAACCCTCAAAGAGAACCAAATGTGTTGAAGATTGCTTTATCACATTTTAGAAATATAACAAGAGTGCAGACGCTCCTCCATCCGGTTCCTAGTACTAGTATAGTACATACCTCTATAGACTATAGTAGTAGTACTAGTACTAGTAAACTTTGCGCTTGGTTGTTCGCCTCTTCGGGAAGTGCAACAATAATAGTACTAGTACAGTGTATGCTTCTGGCAATATGACACCGAATTAAGTGTTGCACATCCACCGCCTCAGCGAAGGAGAGCTTGAATTAGTCAAAAGTTTCTCCTTGTCCTGCGAGCCACCGCATGCAAGCTTCTCCCGTCCTGCAAGCTTCTCCTCGTTCGGCAAGTTGACGTGACACAACAAAGTAATGCTAGTTCATACTGCCTCCTCTTCAGCTAATATGGATTAATTTCAAATGAGATAAATACACTGTCTGTCACTGTATATTTGTAAAAATACGATTAGTGGACTTGATAATACGCTCATTGCGCTCAATATATACATTTTCCGGTGTTTATACGGTCACTAGCTCACCCTATCTGAGTATGTGTGTGCATGCACGTGTAGGTTGAGAACTTGAGTGTGACCGTGTGTGTTCCTCGTGTGCTCGGACATGCATGCATTAGGGCGTCGCGCGCATTTTTGCGTCCATGTGTACGTGTGACTGTTGCATACACGTAGGGGGAGTACGTGTAGGGGACACTAAAGGAGCAGTCAAATCACACAGTAAGTTAGTCGGAAGAAGCAACCATCATTTCACTCTTCAATGACACGTACACAATATAAAATGGTTGATATGGAGAGAAAAAAAAACCACTATATATACACTAGCAGGAGTCTAAGCTACAAGCCTGCTTGCTTGGGTTGCTCTCTTCACAGGCATAGAACGACGGTGGCCACACCGCTGGTCACATATCCGGCCTGATCCCGCAGCTAGGGGAAGGGAACAATGTTCTGTGTAGATGTGGTCGACATCGGCGAGGGAGAAAATCCACAGTTGGTGCGTCCCAATCGGGGGTCACCGCGGTATGGGCCGATGACGCGTCCCAACCGCCCTTCTAGCTACAGCCCGACGTCCCAGGTAGTCCATCTTCCTTTTGGAGCCGGCTTGCTCCACTGCGATAGCTCCCCACGTAGCTCCATCTCCATGTCGATCTTTCTCTATTTCTACCGGCTTCTACTTGTGATGAGTTTATGTCTCATGAACTAGTACCAGTACTATTATTCTAATCACACTTCTTCAATATCTTTGCCATCAGGGATGCTCATCTCGATTTTAGTGGAACTGCACAAAAGCATCGTATGATCCGAGGGTGCCAGCCGTCTTTCCTTCGATAGGTTCTACCTGGCCAGGAAATTAAATCATGTTTAGGGTTTAGGGTTTAAGTCGTAGTGACCCCATCAGTAGTTTCTCTTTCGTACACGCTCTCACAACTTTTGTCTTTAGTTGTGAAGTAAATATTGGCTATGATCTGTGAATCATTGAGATGCATCAGCATGCGTGTTAGTTTTCCTTTGTATTTGATGGAATGTTGTAACGGGGCAACCTTGGAGTAGGAATGAAAATGGAGTGGAAAGTTTCTGTTTATTCCGGAGAAAAAATGGAAACGGAGAGAAACCAACATTTCGTTTCGTTGGACCGCGCCATTGAGCAAAACCAACATTTAAATCACGTCTGTCGCGTTCGTGTCTCACCCTCCTCCACAGCTTGACCCCACACGGTCGCTCGGCATGCCACTGACCGCAAACCAAGTATACGATAGCTTTCCTGCCTGCTTGTCGATGGATCGCGCCATGGAGTACTAGTACTACTGGAAGAGATTGACAAGTTGGGGGAGGACAGCCAGCTGTAGAACGGACTCCCAAGAACTTTTTACATGCATGTTGTGGCCGGCTATTGCGACCTTTGAACGCGGAGCAGTCGCGTGCACCAGGAAGCGGCACGAACGACGCTCTCTCGGCTAGCGTGTCGCTTCAATGCCGGCGCCAGTGAGAGGTCGCGTCCGCTTTGGCCGGGCATGAACGCGGCACTGACCATTTCAGGCGGGAAGAACGCGCTGGTGATGAAGAGGGTTCTGGTTGGTCAGGAGCGGCCGTGGCAGCGGTCCGGACGCCCGCAAACAAGAGATGTTGTACGTTATTGTCGCGTATATAATTAACAACGTAAATAATGTGCCAGTTGGAAAAATATGATTGGAGATGGAGATGGAATGAAATTTTACGTAAACACGGATATGCATGTGTATGTCTATGTGTGTGTGTGCGACGACTCTCGCGACCTGGAAGCGGGGGCGTGTTTTGATCAAGTTTTCTTTCTTGGTACGTTAAAAAGTTGTCCGCCAGTTTTCGTTTCTTTTTTCCGGGAACGCGCATATTCTATTTAAAACCACTGCTATGGAGAGATTGTTTTACTCCATTATAGCCTCTTGTTTGATAGAGTTTCTCGCGTCTTGCTCTCTCACCCTCTCCATATCAAAACAAGATGACAATGTCCACACTATCTCTCTCTACACCGGTGGTCACAGATCCGGCTGAATCCCGTCCGCTGCGGGAGGTGAGGAGGTGCAGCGTTAACATTGTCGCCGTCGGCGATGGATGAAGCCGATGCACACCATCCTCTTGGAGCTGGCGCTAGCAAGGATGAAGGTCCTCCGCGCCCTTGTTCGCTGCCGTTGTGTGGGCAGATCCCGCCCGCCCGCCTAAGCGACATCTCGCCCACCTGAGGTATAACTTCTTGTACTAGTCTAGCTCCCCAGGTCGCTGCATGCGGGTTTTCTTCTATGTGACTACTCCCCAGCTCCCCATGTATAGTATCTAGGGTTCGTCGGTTGGTCCAACATCACCTACTATTATAGAGGAAATGCCACTTGAAAAGTTGTCCTGATTTATGCCTCGGTGGAGGTATACATGTTGTTTCGACAAAAAGTACATGGTGGTTGTGCGGTCATTGTCCATATGCTCCTATTGCTGCTGCTAATCTAATACTATCACTGGTTAAATGAAGAAATGCTTTTTTCTCGGGTATCATGGTTTAGTTCCCATCAAGATAATCATGATGCTTCTGTTTGTTGGTGTACTTTTCATAATTCTTATTGACAATTGATATGTCGTTGTTAATCTTGTAAAACAAAGTAACAACACTATACCCTTTTTTATATTTTTGGAAACAGCGATGCGTATCTCCATACCCGGGCATGTCTTCCTCAATTTTAGTGGAACTGCACAAAATTGGATGGCCGTTGTTGTTCCGCCTCACTGTCCTCTGCCACGTGGTTCTTCCTTCCTCGAGCTTGACTACTAAGAAGAAACAGACCACAATGAGGATTTGTCGAACTTCATAGGTGCCTCACCCAAACTTGATGCCAAATGGATGATGCATCACCACGATGACCTATCGATGCTCATGGTTGCGCCTCATGGTTGCGTCAGCTGGTGAAGCTGATCGATTTTCAATGAAAAACAAGCTGTCTTCCATCAGTGCTCTTTGCTTGTTACCCACAAAGATGATATTCTTCGTCAGTTCACCTTGGTTGCGTTGGAGACGCAGTCGTCTTTCACGTTGGTGCAATTTTATCCCATAATTGGCTATGAACCAAATGTTTCCTCGAAGAAGGATTGATGTTGGTACTAAGAGCATAAGTTTTGTATTGATTTCTAAGCCTTCTCACAACTTTGTCTCCAGCTCCCCTGTAATTTTATTTATCCAGCTATTAACTTTGATTAAAAAATGGTGTGGACTAAAAACCCGAATGGACGTAGTAGCCCTCCATTTTTATTTACTCCACATATTAGATTTGATTGAAGTCAAACTTTGTAAAGTTTGACCAAGTTTAGGCCGAACACAACAAACCATAATTATTAGAGGGCAAACTGTACATACTCTCAAACCTTTCCGGTAATTGAAATTAAAATTCTTTATTTGTACACACTCTCACAAATTTCTGATAATTTGGCGCATGTGTGGTTGTTCACTTAAGGGAGGGTAGTGTACCCCACATGAAGGACAGGAAGTGCGACCACGACGCGTGGACAGTAGTTTTCTTCACTGGTACATTAAATAAAGAGTTTTGTTTCGTACTTACACAATTTAAAATGATTGTTATGGAGAGAATAAGAAAACCACTCCACTATATATTAGTTCTATACACAAGTACTATACGGACGCAGCTTCATTGACTTTAGTGCACCTGCCTTTGGGTTTATGACAGGTGGGCCCAAAATGTGGCTGGCCCACCTATCATACAGCCAAAAGAAGGTGCAGTTAAGGCACCGGAGCTCAATCCGTACAACAGTACATATATAAGCTAGAGCCTCAGCGCTTGTTCGCTAGGGTTTGCACTCTCCACACTCTCGCCGCACTATATATATATGTATATATATATACACACACACACATGCTGGAGGCTCAGCGTTCCTTTGCTAAGGTTTGCTATATTCACTGTCTCTCACCCTCTTCACCAGATCTAAACAAGACTACGTTGTGGCCTCTGTCTCTCTCAAACCCCTCACAGCTGGCGAAGGAGGTGTCCGGATCCCGTCGCACCAGGAAGGGGAGGAATTGGAGCGTTCACTCTATCGCCTTCGGCGAGGGAGGCACTCCACCGCCGGCTGCGCTTTTATCTTTCACCCAGCGCCTGTGCGGGAGGGCCACCGACCCCTTCTTCCTCGCTGCCGTACATAGTGTGGGCAGATCCGACCTCCCACCGCACGCCTTGCCATATCCCGACGACCCTAAGGTATAAGTTTCTTTGACACCGTCATTGTTCTAGTTGCATGCTGATCTTTTTCGATTCTATAGTCGAATCTAGGTCTTGGTTCAAAGAGGAAAGAAGGGTGCGGTGGGGTGGAGCATGAATCTAGGACATGGTTCAATGAGGAAAGGAGGGAGGGAAAGTAGTATAGACTAGCTATCCAGCCGCTTTGTTGGTCAAAAAGGGGAAAAGGGGGTAACCCAGTACACACATCTGTAAGGAACCGAACTCTTTGTTGAAAAGGGAAAGAAACCGGGGGGTCGGGTAGTTTGTGCAGGACTAGATTTGCTGCCCTCACATCGGAAAAAGTTTCAAAGAGAACAAATATGGGACCAACATAGATATGCTGCTTGGCTACATACTCTGCATCACCCGTTTATACATGTGGACGCACATGGTGCTGGCATGTCCCATGTCCCATCCACATGATCGTGCAGTGTGTTTTGAGATGTTGTGCTATTTGTATTGGTACTATTTTAAATAAATGTTGAACTGAAGCTATTGTATTTTAAGCAATGCCACTCTCAGAATTAACTACTGAACTATTTTAAGAGAATTTCTCTGTTAATATGAATCAATGCAACCGTTTTAGAAATGCTACTGTCCTATACTTTGTTTTCCATCAAGATAAGGTAGATGCTTCTTTTTGTGTCCGCATGTTTCATCCTCCTTTATTGGTAGTAATTGTTTCCTTTTTTGCCTCTGTTAAATCAGGGATATCTATTCAACTTGTTGCTATAGCAAACTTAAATGTCACACTGGCGACTTTACTTGATTTCAGAGTAACTGCACAAAACGAGATTGCATTTCCTATTCGTGTTGGCAGATTCGTACGTGGTCTTGTGTGTGTCATGAAAGGTTGGTACTTGCCTTCATCCACATGATAGTGCAGTGTGTTTTGAGATGTTGTGCTACTTGTATTGGTACTATTTTAAATACATGTTGAATTGAAGCTATTGTATTGCTATCTTTTCCCATTAAGTAGTGTACAAAAATGGGACCAAGCCAGACATTATGCTTGTTGCTTTGTTACAACAAACTCTGCATCACCCCCTTTATAAGTAGATGGAAGCACATGTTGTTGTTGCGCCCACTCTCCACTAGAACTGTTTATGCTTTTTGTTAATCTAATGCCGCTGGTAAAATTAAGCAATGCCACTCTCAGAATTAACTACTGAATCTTATTTCAAAACTGCAACACTTGTTAGGGATTGGCGGGATTACCATTTTTGTGGCCGCATGTTTCATCCTCCTTTATTGGCCAGTAATTGACTCCTTTTTTTCCTCTGTTAAAACAGGGATATCTATTCAACTTGTTGCTATTGCGACATTTTGCTTCGCTTAATTTTGGTGGAACTGCACAAAATAAGACCGGATTTCCATATATGTGTTGAGATCTCTCTCAGGTCTTGCTCGTGAGTTGTTTCAAATCTTGGCCTTGAAAGGTTAGTACCGACTTTCCTCAGAATTAACTACTGAATCTTAGTTCAAAACTACAACACTTGTTAGGGATCGGCGGGAGTACCATTTCTGTTAGGGATCGACCGGAGTACATGTTTAAGAAATGTATTGTTCAGATAATGTCTCTGTTATTATATATCAGTTACAGTGTTTTACAAATGGTGCTATCCTGCTTTGTAGTTCTTTCTATATGTTTAACCAAGGTATTGTTAAGACAATGTCTCTGTTAAAATGAATCAGTCGCATTGTTTTAGGAATGATACTTTTCTACTTTGTCGTTCTTTATACATGTTGAAACAAGGCATTGTTAAGATAATGTCTCAGTTAATATGAATGAATCACACTAATTGAGAATTGCTACTCTCCTGCTTTGTTTCCCATTAAGATAAGGTAGATCAGTAGATGTTTTTCTTCTGGGAGTACAAGTCATCAACCGTTATTTCTCAGTAATTGTTTCCCTTATACCTTTTGTTGCTTACATGGATATCAAAATTAAAGCTCAGCTTTATTCCGACTTTGATTTTAGTTGAACTGCACAAAAGGAGCCAATGTGTCTAAGGCAAACTGTTGCATTAGTGGGTCTAGTTGGTCTTACTACTTTGCAGAAAGAAGCAGTCACTGTTTGCGCTACATTACACAAGGAATGATCGAGAAGCTTTACAGAGTATTAGTAGACGTTGGTGACATGACTAGTCTGCAGAGAGCATAGGAAACTCTACAACACGTGGAGTGCACTGGGCAAAAAGTGCCCAAACAAGTACAGGAAGCCAGGCCAGGACTCCAAATCTGTCAATGTCATTCTAAGCAACAATGATGGGGCATATGGGTATGGTAATCTGTTTAACATACTTTTAGTTTGTTAGTCCACAGATTGGTGGGTTGACACTGGGGCCAATATTCATGTGTGTGCTGTTGTGTCTTTGTTTTCTTGTAGCATATAAATACGATATCCACAGGGATGCTCAGCTTGATTTTAGTGGAACTGCACAAAATGTCGAGATGGTTTGTGTCCTCCATAATACTTCATCATGCACAATACATCGAATGGTTCTCTAATCATTCATCGTCACCTTGAGCCACCGGACCATATGTTTGAATGGTGCTGCCAGCGTCGGCCATTAAGAAGGGTAAGAAGAAAGACAAAAAGAGAGATGGCTGCTTTACTTGTGGTTCGGAAGAACACTGGGCAAACAAGTGCCCAAACAAGTACCAAGAAGCCAGGACAGGACTCCAAGTCTGTCAATGTCACTCTAAGCAACAATGATGGGGCATCTGGGTATGGTAATCTGTTTACCGTACTTTTAGTTTGTTAGTCCACCGATTCGTGGGTTGACACTGGGGCCAATATTCATGTGTGTGCTGATGTGTCTTTGTTTTCTGGCAGCATATAAATACGAAATCCACAGGGATGCTCAGCTTGATTTTAGTGGAACTGCACAAAATGTTCAGATGGTCCGTCTCCTCCATAATACTTCACATCATGCACAATACATCGAATGGTTCTCTAATCATTCGTCGTCACCTTGAGCCACCGGACTATCACGTGGAGTTGACATTAGTTTAATATATTGGAATTGGAAAACCTTGTCAATTTTTGCTCATTGATGTTAGCCAGAAGACATGCATTTGATATTTTTGAGTGGGACACCCTTTGCTGTGAGCAACGTCGATTGTTTTTTCCTATTCCTGTCTTCCGTTCAGAAGTAAATATTTACTCTGCTGAGATGCATAGTCACATGAATGTTGACTTATGTAAGATATTTTAAGAGTTTGTTCTGAATATTGTCTATGTAATGCCAAGCCTTGTGTTTGATTGCAAAGTTGAGCTTGTAATGTTGTGGCATGCGGCATCACGAGTTATTCACCGTGCCTCCTGAGAATAATGCGCTTCGTATTGTTTTGCATGTTGATCTAATGCCAGTGATTTGCTTGTTAGGAAGATCATCCTCTTTTGTTGTTTCCGTGCTTAAGAAGTTCATCGTCTTATGTTTCATTCATAGCCTATACGACAAGTCAGGTAGGTTAGACGTGAAACCATATGATCTTCTGACCAACTCATCATCTTAGGCCATGATTGGATCGTCGTTTTCCAACCAAAACTGCTTGTAAAACCGACCCTTGTAAATAAAAGCAGATGGTCTCGGGCGAAGCGCTTGGTTGGTCGATTTTGACTAGTAAAATATACACCGGTCTCTCAAATTACATGCATAACCTACCGGTTTTACTTACAGACCTCGGGCCCTCGATTTCATTACGCCTGTATTTTACGCGTTGTTTCTGATGATGAGTAAATTACACTTGTATCTTAATACAGGTGTGAAATAAACCAGAGCTCCCAAGCGCGGCCTTACCGTTTCATGCCATCTCAGTCTCTCAAAGGTGCTCAAAGGTGTCCAATGATCCTAGCTTCCTAAATGAGTAGCGGGCGCTGTATCAGATCATCCGTAGGGCCTGCGAGGCCCTCTCCGTCGTCCTCCGAGTTGTTGCGCTCACCGAGCATTGTTAACATGGTCAATGAACATGAGGATTTAGGAGATGACTTTATTTTGACTGGATGACTGTAGGGACCCACTAGGGCCATAGCCGTACGTACGCAAGTGCCTCCTAATTATGTACAACTATATTTTTTTTGCTTCCTCCTGGTTTCCTGACATCATGGTCCCACACCATTGTCAATCTATGTAGTCAATATAAACGAGTGAATTGCACAAGGTGCGGCCGACAGCTGGGACCTAGCAGCTCGAGCAGTATTTGTGTTTTTGAGGCATGAGCACTGCAGAGTTTTTATTAGCGATGTTTTCGTTGTTGTTTAGAGGAGAGCAGGGTATTAACTGGGTGGGCTGTGGCCCGTCTAGCCCAGGACAGATATCCAGCCCAGATATTAATTTTTTTTAAGATGAAAATGGCTAGCCTAGCTATACGTTTTTTGAGGAATACCCTGACAAGGTCAACTTGTTATTCTTTGTCCCGCTGGGCTTCAAAACTTTCCTACGAGGGATGCATTAGGTTTAACAGGAAAATGGGCTTTAAAAAATAATAAATGGGATGTAATTATAAAAACTGGGTAGTAACTATAAAAAAATGCACCAAGCGCGAAATTAGTTTATAAAATATTATTTATGGATTTTGAAAATCTTAATTTTTAATTGTTGCGCGTGCAATGTTTCATTGGATTTTTACGTAATACAAATTTATATTTAATCTGACTAGAAATTTCGGGATAAAAATATTTTGGATCCCATCAATATGTGGGAAATTTTATTGAATTCTATCTTGAACAATTGGTTGAAATTATTAATCGTTGTCCTAGCTAGAAAATGGGATGTACTTTTAACAAACTGTAAATGTGCTGTAGTAAATTCCATTAGAATTCAAAAATGGGCCGTACATTCTTACAAATCGCAAATGGGCTATAAGTTCTCTGCCACATACTTGTGGGCCTACTAAGTTGACGCGTCCCCTAAAAAAAGAAGTTGACGCGTATGCAAGGCTTTGTCAACTTATTATAGTCAACACACGGTTCTAGCAACAGTGGACGTTGGATGTCCATCCAACGGCTGCTGTGCTTCTTCTACAATCTTGGATATTCTAGCTTCACCCGCCCAAAAAATGATTCCTCCCCCTAACATCTGGGGGGCGCCGTTTCGGAAGCTGACCTGTGGGCCTACTAAGTTGACGCGTACCAAGGGCTTTGTCAACTTAGCCAATATGAACGATTCTAGCTGCAGTGACCGTATGATGTCCATCTAACGGCCATAGTGCTTCTTCAACCTCTGGTCTTCTTGCTCTAGCCGCCCAAAGCAGTGCCGGTCGTGCCGCCTTCTCCTGCCTCCCGTGGCCGGCTGTGCTGCCGCGGAGGCCTCACTGCCCCCTACTACTCCCACCGCTAGCTAGGCCATCCCTCCACTCACCCACACCCCCTGTTATTCTGCGGCGATGGCAGCCTCACACCGCAGCCGAACCAGTGAACCCTCGTACTACTCTCCGTGCGGGCTTCCACTGCCGCGTCTTCCCCGGCTCCGCGTCGTCCCCTTCCTAGGCCTCGCCGCTCGCCGTCGTCCACCGCCCTGGTGCTCTCGGCGCGGCGTGGTCAACATGGTCAAGGAACAACTTCCATCGGAAGAGTACTGTATGTGGAGAGGCTGACAGCTGAGTCCACGGCAGCCACAAGGAAGTGCCTCCCTATTACACGGAAAATAATTATTCCTCCACCTGATAGCAGGGACCCACCAGACGGGCCATCATATTTGGCAAAAAAATGTTTCCCCCTGACTGCTGGGACCCACCGGACGGGCCACCGTATTTCGCGAAAAAACGTTCCCCCCGCTGTCAGCTCGGACCCACCGAAAGTGCCTCCTTATTACGCACAAAAAAATGAATACTCCCCCTGCTAGTTGGGACCCACCTTGGTGGGAGGCTGACTTGTGGGCCTACTAAGTTGACGGGGACGGAGTGCTTTGTCAACTTAGTCAATATGAACTATTCTAGCTCCAGTGACCGTACGATGTCCATCCAACGGCCGTAGTGCTTCTTCAACCTCTGGTCTTCTTGCTCCAGCCGCCCAAAGCAGCGACGGTCGTGCCGCATGCTCCTGCCTCCCGTGGCCGGCTGTGCTGCCGTGGAGGCCTCACCGCCCCCTACTATTCCCACCGCTGGCTAGGCCCTGCGGCGACGGCAGCCTCACACCGCAGCCGAACCAGTGAACCCTCGTACTCCTCTCCGCGTGGGCTTCCACTGCCGCGTCTTCCCCGGCTCCACGCCATCCCCTTCCTAGGCCTCACCGCTCGCCGTCGTCCACCGCCGTGGTGCTCTCGGTGCGGCGTGGTCAACATGGTCAAGGAATGACTTCCATCGGAAGAGTACTGTACGTGGAGAGGTGTAACACCCTCGATGCGACTATAGCTCCCACGTGTCGAGGCACGACTTAGAGGCATAATCGCATTGAAGGCATATGTCGCAAGTTAGCTAATCTTCACAACATCCCATGTAATATGAATAATAAAGGGGAGAACACAGTTGGCTTACACTCGCCATGTCACATCAGAGTACATAAATAACATACATCATCCAAACACTCATGGCCCGACTACGGCGCCAAAATAGAAGAAAACCCAACATGCGACAACGGTCCCAATCACCCCCAACTGGGCACCACTACTGATCATCGGGAAAGGAAACGTAGTAACGCTGAGAGTCCTCGTCGAACTCCCACTTGAGCTCGTAATCGTCACCTGGAGCGGATTCACTTGGACCTGCATCTGGAGTTATAGTATCTGTGAGCCACAGGGACTCAGCAATCTCGCACCCTCACGATCAAGACTATTTAAGATAATAGGAAGGGTAAGGAAAAAATATGTGGAGCTGCAGCAAGCGACTAGCAAGTATGGTGGCTAACTTATTCGCAAAAGAGAATGAGAAGAGGAGGCAAAGCACGAGCGAGAAGCTAGAGAGCAACCTGCGCAAGCATAACTCCAACACCGTGTCCACTTCCCGGACTCCGCCGAGAAGAGGCCATCATGGCAACACACTCAGTTGATTCATTTTAATTAAATAAGGTTCAAGTTATCTACAACCGGACATTAACAAATTCCCATCTGCCCATAACCGCGGGCACGGCTTTCGAAAGTTCAATCCCTGCAGGGGAGTCCAAACTTAGCCCATGACAAGCTCTCACGGTCAACGAAGGAATGGACCTCCTCCCAAGACGTTCCGATCAGACCCGGTATCTCGGTAACTCAAGACACTTCGACAGGCTAAAACAAGACCAGCAACACCGCCCGAATGTGCCGACAAATCCCGATAGGAGCTGCACATATCTCTTTCTCAGGGCACACTCAGATTGTCCAAACTTCCGGTAGGCCAGCCTAGAGTTGCCCCTGGTAGCCACCGGCGGCTGACGGTTTGGACCAACACTCAGAGGAGCACTGGCCCCGGGGGGGTTAAAATAAGATGACCCTTGAGTCTGCAGAACCCAAGGGAAAGAAAAGGCTAGGTGTCAAATGGTAAAACCAAGGTTGGGCATTACTGGACAAGCTTTAATCAAGGAGAAATATCAAGGGGTTCCCATTATAACCCAACCGCGTAAGGAACACAAAATCCGGGAACATAACACCGATATGACAGAAACTAGGGCGGCAAGAGTGGAACAAAACACTAGGCGAGAGGCCGAGCCTTCCACCCTTTACCAAGTATATAGATGCCTTAAGATAACATAGCAATATAATGATATCCCAACAAGTAAATAAATGTTCCAACAAGGAACGGCCTCCAATCTTCACCTGCAACTAGCAACGCTATAAGAGGGGCTGAGCAAAGCGATAACATAGCCAATCAATGGTTTGCTAGGACATGGTGGGTTAGAGTTTCAACATGGCAATTGGGAGGCTGACAATCAAAAGGTAGGCATCGTAGCATTGGCATAGCAAAGATAGTAGTGATTTCGAGGGTATGATCATCTTGCCTGCACAGTTGTCAGAGTTGACTGGATCCTCACAAGCAAAATCAACGGGCTCCTCGGTAGCGAACTCGTCTCTCGGCTCTACCCAAACAAGACAAACAAGCAACAAGGATACAATCAACCACGTGCAAGCTCAAACAATAAGATGCAAAGATGGTATGCTATGCGGGATACGATGCGGGATGCAAAATGCAAGATATGGCAGGAAATGCATGAACCTGGCCTCAACTTGGAATTCCAAGGGTGCCATTGGAAAGATGAGATGAAATCGCTTGAAAACGATATAAAGATCATCGGAATCGGAGTTACGGTTTGGAAATGGCAAGCGTTTTAAGAATGACACCGGTCTGCGATTTACAGCAAGTAGGCATCTAAATACAACAAAATGAACATGCTATAGCCACCAAACATGACAACAAAATACATGGCAGGGATTCACACAAGATGCTTAACAAAAGACTAGCACTGAGCCACGGCCAATTCATCCATTATGAGGTTCAAACTAGCATGGCAAAAACGCAAATGCAAAACAGATCTCAGACTTAGTGAAATTAACACTCGTCTGAAATTTCAGATCACGAAGTCCTCTTCGGAGCAGCAAAACAACATGATACATGACCTGATTAAGACAAGTAAGAACATGGCATGGAGCTACTCAACAAGTTTAACAGAAGTCCCAAAGTGACCTGGGGCCAAAAGGGATCACAAAATATACTAACGGGCACACGAACATAGCTAAAACACAATCAGTTTTCAGACTTGGTGAAAACTGAGACATGCTGAAATATAACTCACGAAGGCATGTAAACGAGCTTGATGCACTCACTACGGTGCAAGTCATGGCAAGGAAAGCACACATCCATTAAGAAGGCACAAAATGCTAGCTAGAAATGGCAAGAACAATGGCATAGCATGCACGGATCAACTACAATAGCATCGGCAAAATCGCAAACTAGTTGACGATCTGCCCAGATTCACAACGAAGCAAAAGTAGATCTCCATTGACTCAAGCTAGGGTGCTCCATAATTGCAAACAAAGACATGGATGGATAAAGCATAACATGATTAACAAAACTCCTTTACTGATCATCCTCAAAAGAGGCACGGATCACTAGGAAACAAGCTGAACATATGGCATCATGAACTAAATAATCCCAGACTTAGTGAAATTAACTAAGTCTCTGAAAACAGATTTACCGGGTGCCTCACTTTGCAAGCTTGCACAAGTCACCACATACATACTAAAAATGCATTGGTTGCACCTCTGGAAAGAAGACAAAATGCTTAACAAAACATATGAAGGACTCACAGGCATAGCATGCACACAATAATCATGGCAAAAATGACAAAAGTCTAAGATGAACTAGCAGATCTGACAATTAACTCACGAAGGCTCCTTCTAACATCATTTCTGGCACCAAGATGAGCTCAAATGAGAACGATGCAATGGAATGAAATGATGTACTCGTCGAGGCGAACATTATGATATACTATATGTCCAAATCGGAGCTACGGACGCAAAGTTACGGTACGTCAAAGTATGCTCGAAAAATTAGGGTTAGAGACGAAAAAGTCAACCGAGAGGAATTTTGGATCTGAGATCCAGATCATGCACGCGGATCGAGGTTCGCCGGAACAGGAGCTCGCCGGAGTTTCGTAGCCGGACTTGCCGCGGGGAAGGAGAGGCCGGGGGAAGGAGACAGGAGGACGCCGGTGGAGGAGGCGGCGACCGCGGGCGGCGAG
>NC_041384.1:475958011-476005605 GCF_002162155.2 Triticum dicoccoides | reverse complement strand
GCTTGCGGCTGGCTGGGCGCGGCGGCGGACGCGTCCGGTCTGGCGCGGACACGTCCGGCGGCGGCGGGATTCGTTTTTTTAGACTAGGGTTTCGGGAAGAGGAGAGAGATCCGAAAACGAGGGGGGGGGGACTATTTATAGGCATAAGTGGAGCTAGGAGAGTCCAAATGGGGTGCGATTTTCGGCCACGCGATCGTGATCGAACGCTCTAGGACATGGAGCAGAGTTTGGTGGGTTTTGGGCCAAATTGGAGGGGTGTTGGGCTGCAACACACACGAGGCCTTTTCGGTCCCTCGGTTAACCGTTGGAGTATCAAACGAAGTCCAAATGATACGAAACTTGACAGGCGGTCTACCGATAGTAAACCAAGGCCGCATGACAAGTCTCGGTCCAATCCGGAAATGTTTAATCCCCACACACGAAAGAAAGCTAGAAATGACCACCGGAGGAGAACGAAGCACCGGAATGCAAAACGGACAACGGGGAAAATGCTCGAATGCATGAGATGAACACGTATGCAAATGCAATGCACATGATGACATGATATGAGATGCATGAAAACGAAAACAACACACGGAGACAAAGACCTGAACCCGAGAAATAAATATAACTTAACGCCGGAAACGGCAAGAGTTGGAGTACAAATAGGGAAAGTTACATCCGGGGTGTTACAAGAGGCTGACAGCTGGGTCCACGACGGCCGCAAGGAAGTGCCTCCTTATTACGCGCAAAATAATTATTCCTCCACCTGACAGTAGGGACCCACCAGACGGGCAACCGTATTTCACAAAAAAATGTTTCCCCCTGACTGCTGGGACCCACCAGCTACATCTTCGCACACAAGGAAGTGCATCCGGGCAAAAAAAACGATTCACCCCCTAACTGTTGGGGCCCGCCAGCTACATCTTCGCTGACAAGTGCCTGACAGTCGGGACCCACCTCGTCGAAGCGTGCATAGCGTTGTCATTCTAGTCGCGAACGTGTACGCACGCACGTAGCATGTACACGTACGTACATCAGCCAGTGTGCAAGAAAGAAAATACGGCCACGTACGTACATATGGGCAGGGTCTCGAACGCCTACTTGTGCATACGTACGGCCAGGGCTCATGTACATGGTTGTGTCAGAACGGAGAAACAACATCGTCGTCATGTTCATGGGGAGCCAACCGGCTGGGTCGGAACGGAATGCGTCATCGTGTTCATCGGGAGGGCTTGGATGGAACAACTGATGGAAACGAGGCCTAGCATGCTGCAGAACTGAGGAAACGGCCTTGTGTTCGACTGGCCATAGTCAAAATGGGATCATGTTCATCAGGAGGAGTCTAGCATACCGCAAAACGGAGGAAACGGAGCTCCTACGGTCAAAACGGGGGTCCTGTTGATCGGGAGGGTGTGGCGTACCGCAAAACAGAGGAAACAAACTTGTGTTGGAGCTCTACGGTCGAAATGGGGGGCCTGTTCATTGGGAGGGGTGTGGCGTGCTGCAAAACGGGACTCCACGGGATACTGTTCATCTCCATCGTAGACCCCCTCCAGCCTCCACGGGCTACTGTTCATCCACCGTCGACCTCCTCCAGCCTCCACCTGTGACTGTTCATCCACGGGCTCCCGTTCATCCAGCCTCCACCGCGTGCTACTCCACCGGCTACTGTTCAACCAACCCTCTCCACGGGCTCCTGTTCAACCACCCCTCCACGGGCTACCGTTCATCCAGCCCTCCACCGTCTACTGTTCATCCAGCCCTCCACGGGGTGGTCCTATTCATCCTGCCCTCCATGGGGTCCTGTTCATCCAGCCCCAACCGGCTCGATGGATCGGGGTCCTGTTCATCCAGTGGTAACACCACGGGGTCCTGTTCATCCACCCCCACCGGGAACTGTTCATCCAAACCCCCCAGCAACGCTCACTGTTCATCCAGAGGCAGCAACGATCGGTTTCAGTTAGCAGCAGTAGCGAAGGAATCGCTCGACTGGGTTCAGTTAACAGCCATCGATCGATCGCTCGGGTTTAGTAACACGTAGCCTGCAGTGCAATCGCTCGGGTTCAGTTAGAGCCCAATGCCTCGCTCGGGTTCAGTTAGAGCCCAACCCATCGCACCCACGCGCGTGCGTGTACGAGAGAAACGTGCATCGCTCGGCCCCGACCACCCATCCTAACCGGGAACACCCCGATATTTTCCTCGCCCTCGCTTCTACCACGGTTTTTTCCGTCATGCATGGCCCAAAGAATGTCATGCAGCTGCATCTCCGGCCCGCCCAGGACGAAAAGCCGATTTTCTGTCATGATTTTTTCTCATAGAAGTAGGACCCCACCACATCTATGATGATACCGTGTTTAGTCACAATTATTGTCATAGAAGTGTCATAAGTATGACAAAAAAATTTCGTTCGGCCCAAAATGTCACGAATGTGTCTTTTTTGTAGTGTTATGGGCCTTATGGGCCATAAGAGGGAAGCACACCAGCCCACAAGGGGCTGGTGTGCCCCCCTTTGGGCAGGAGGCCGATTAGGACTAGGAGAAGGGGGCCGGCCCCCCTTTCCTTCTCCTTCTCCCTTCCCCCATTCCTACTCCGTATGGGAGGTGGAATCCTACTAGGATTAAGGAGTCCTAGTAGGACTCCACACCTTGGCGCACCCCCCAGGGCCGGCTGTCTCTCCCTCTCCCTCCTTTATATATGGGGGCAAGGGGGCACCCTGCTACCTGTTGAGCACTGCATTGGTTTTCCCTTGAATAGGAAAAAGTGATGTAGCAAAGTAGTGTAAGTATTTCCCTTTGTTTTGAGAACCAATGTATCAATCTAGTAGGAGGCCACGCGCAAGTCCCTCGTACCTACACAATCAAATAAGAACCTCGCAACCAATGCGATAAAGGGGTTGTCAATCCCTTCATGGTCACTTACGAGAGTGAGATCTAATAGAGATGATAATGATAAGATAAATATTTTTGGTATTTTTATGATATAGATTGAAAGTAAAGATTGCAAGGTAAAATAGATTGGAAACTTATATGATGGAAAATAGACCCGGGGGCCATAGGTTTCACTAGTGGCTTCTCTCAAGATAGCATAAGTATTACGGTTGGTGAACAAATTACTGTCGAGCAATTGATAGAAAAGTGCATAATTATGAGAATATCTAGGCATGATCATGTATATAGGCATCACGTCCGCGACAAGTAGACCGACTCCTGCCCGCATCTACTACTATTACTCCACACATCAACCGCTATCCAGCATGCATCTAGAGTATTAAATTCATAAGAACAGAGTAACACATTAGGTAAGATGACATTATGTAGAGGGATAAACTCAAGTAATATGATATAAATCCCATCTTTTTATCCTCGATGGCAACAATACAATACGTGTCGTTTCCCTTTCTGTCACTGGGATTGAGCACCGCAAGATTGAACCCAAAGCTAAGCACTTCTCCCATTGCTAGAAAGATCAATCTAGTAGGCCAAACCAAACTGATAATTTGAAGAGACTTGCAAAGATAACCAATCATGCATAAAAGATTTCGGAGAAGAATCAAATATTGTTCATAGATAGACTTGATCATAAACCCACAATTCATCGGATCTCGACAAACACACCGAAAAGAGTTACATCGAATAGATCTCCAAGAAGATCGAGGAGAACTTTGTATTGAGATTCAAAGACAGAGAAGAAGCCATCTAGCTAATAACTATGGACCCGAAGGTCTGAAGTAAACTATTCACACATCATCGGAGGGGCCATGGAGTTGAGGCCCTCCGTGATCGATGCCCCCTCCGGCAGAGCTCCGGAAAAGAAGATGTGATCTCTTGGGTACATAAGGTTACGGTGGTGGAAATAGGGTTTCGTGGTGCTCCTGGATGTTTTCGGGGTATGTGAACATATATAGGAGGAAGAAGTAGGTCGGTTGAGCCACGAGGGGCCCATGAGGGGGGAGGGCGCGCCCCCTGCCTCATGGACACCTCGTTCATTTCTTGGCGTCCACTCCAAGTCCTCTGGATCATGTTTGTTCCAAAAAATCACGCTCCCGAAGGTTTCATTCTGTTTGGACTCCGTTTGATATTCCTTTTCTGTGAAACACTAAAAGAGGCAAAAAAACAGCAATTTGCACTGGGCCTTGGGTTAATAGGTTAGTCCCAAAAATAATATAAAAGTGTAAAATAAAGCCCATTAACATCCAAAACAGATAATATAATAGCATGGAACAATCAAAAATTATAGATACGTTGGAGACGTATCAAGCATCCCCAAGCTTAATTACTGCTTGTCCTCGAGTAGGTAAATGATAAAAACAGAATTTTTGATGTGGAATGCTTTCTAGCATGTTCTTCAATGTATTTTTATCTATTGTCGCATGAATGTTCAGATCAGAAAGATTCAAGATAAAATTTTATTGCTGACATAAAAATAGTAGTACTCCAAGTATGCTAATCAAGCAATTATGCCTTATCAAAATAACATAGCCAAAGAAAACTTATCCCTACAAAATCATATAGTTTGGCCATGCTTCATTTTCGTCACACAAAATGCTCTCATCATGCACAACGCCGATGACAAGCCAAGAATTGTTTCATACTTAGTCTTTTCAAACTCTTTCAACTTTTAGGCAATATATGAGCGCGAGCCATGGACATAGCACTATGGGTGGAATAGAATATGATGATTGAGGTTGTGTGAGAAGACAAAAAGGGAGAAAGTCTCACATTGACGTGGCTAATCAATGGGCTATGTAGATGCCCACCGATTGATGTCAATGCAGGGAGTAGGGATTGCCATGTAACGGATGCACTAGAGCTATAAATAATCAAATCTCATCAAACAAACTAAGTGGGTGTGCATCCAACTTACTTGCTCACGAAGACCTAGGGCATTTGAGGAAGCCCATCTCTGAAATATACAAGCCAAATTTTATAATGAAAAATTCCCACTAGTATAAGAAAGTGACAAAATAAGAGACTCTCTATCATGAAGATCATGGTGCTACTTTGAAGCACAAGTGTGGAAAAGGATAGTAATATTGTCCCTTCTCTCTTTTTCTCTCTCTCTTTTTTTGTTTGGGCCTTCTTCTTTTTTATGGCCTCTTTTTTTCGTCCGGAGTCTCATCCCCACTTGTGGGGGAATCATAGTCTCCATCATCCTTTCCTCACATGGGACAATGCTCTAATGATGATCATCACACTTTTATTTACTTACAACTCAAGAATTACAACTCGATACTTAGAACAAAATATGACTCTATGTGAATGCCTCCGGCGGTGTACCGAGATTGCGATGAATCAAGAGTGACATGTACGAAAAATTAAGCATGGTGGCTTTGCCACAAATACGATGTCAACTACATGATCATGTGAAGCAATATGACAATGATGATGCGTGTCATAATAAATGGAGCGGTGAAAATTTGCATGGCAATATATCTTGGAATGGCTATGTCAATGCCATAAGAGGTAGGTATGGTGGTTGTTTTGAGGAAGATATAAGGAGGCTTATGTGTGATAGAGCGTATCATATCACGGGGTTTGGATGCACCGGCGAAGTTTGCACAAACTCTCAAGGTGAGAAAGGGCAATGCACGGTACCGAAGAGGCTAGCAATGATGGAAGGTTGAGAGTGCGTATAATCCATGGACTCAACATTAGTCATAAAGAACTCACATACTTATTGCAAAAATCTACAAGTCATCAAAACCAAGCACTACACGCATGCACCTAGGGGGATAGATTGGTAGGAAAAGACCATCACTCGTCCCCGACCGCCACTCATAAGGAAAGCAATCAAAGAACACCCCACGCTTCAAATTTGTCACACAACGTTTACAATATGTGCATGCTACGGGACTTGCCAACTTTAACATAAGTATTCATCAATTTCACAATTACTCAACTAGCACACCTCTAATATTACCACCTTTATATCTCAAAGCAACTATCAAGGATCCAACTTCTCTTAGCATTTCAAATTTATAACCAAAGTAAATTACCATGCTGTTCTAAAAGACTCTCAAAATGATATAAGTGAGGCATGAGAGATCAATTATTTCTACAAAATAGAACCACCGCCGTGCTCTAAAAGATATAAGCGAAGCACTAGAGCAAAAATTACCCAACTCAAAAGATATAAGTGAAGAACATAGAGTATTCTAATAAATTCCAATTCATGTGTGTCTCTCCCAAAAGGTGTGTACAGAAAGGTTGATTGTGGTAAACTAAAAATCAAAGACTCAAATCATACAAGACGCTCCAAGCAATACACATATCATGTGGCGAATAAAAATATAGCTCCAAGTAAAGTTACCGATGGACGAAGACGAAAGAGGGGATTCCTTCCAGGGCCTCCCCAAGCTTAGGCTTTTGGCTGTCCTTGGATTTTACCTTGGGGTGCCTTGGGCATCCCCAAGCTTAGGGCGTGCTCGGTAGCCCACCAGCTTCTCAACTCCTCAACTCCAGATCAGGAGCCTAGCCAAATGGTTCAAAACCTGGCTATGGGAGTGAGAAGCTGGCTACGAGCGTAGTGTAAAATCGGCGGAGTCATGGAGTTGGATTAATCGAGCTCCCAGAAATCGAAGGAGCTGGAGTTTGACTGAAATTACCGGTGATTGCCACCGCCAAGTGAACATCTGGGGTACTGATTCGAGCTCATTCCACACGACCGCTCTATCCCCACGTTCTCCTCCTTCTCTCATTCCTCACACCAACGAAGGGAGCCAGCGAGGAGGCCGCTGAGCCCATCAACCATACAAGTAGCCGGCTGCCGCCCTCCCCGCTCGCTGGCGCCGTCCCTATTCTCCTCCGCCGTCGTCATTCCAATCCGCTAGGAGCAGCTTGGTAGCAACGAACGCCGCTTCCATCCCTGACCACCGACGACCTCGATGTCCTCCTCGATGGGGAAAGATAGAAGCTTGTCTCGGTGGCCTCGCCGGATCCATAGGAGGTTGCTTCGGCGACCATGGCTACCCCCAACCCAATCCGACTTGCAGCCCTCCTGCATCGCTCATCCCTCAGCCGGCTCGTGGGCATCTGATGTGCTTCATTGACCAGGAGGATATGGAGAGATAGATGGGCTATGTGTGGTCCAGATTCGTTGTTTGTGGGCTTTTGGCCTGGAGGATCGATTTTAGCAAGAAGCTAGTGCACCGAACACAATGCTCGCTCCGGGAGTAGACGAGAGAAGCTGGCTACTGGCTACCAGCGACGGAGTTGAGGATTTAGCAGTTGTGGAGGACTACCAAATAGGCCCTTAGGCTCTTGCCACTCCTTGTTCCATAATCCATCAAATCTTTACCCACAACTTGAAAACTTCACAACACAAAACTTAAAAGAAAATCCCGTGAGCTCCATTAGTAAAAGAAAACAAACCACCACTTCAAGGTACTGTAGTGAACTCATTATTTATTTATATTGGTGTTAAACCTACTGTATTCCAACTTTTCTATGGTTCATAAACTCTATTACTAGCCATAGATTCATCAAAATAAGCAAACAACACACGAAAAACAGAATCTGTCAAAAACAGAACAATCTGTAGTAATCTGTAGGTTTTGAATACTTCTGGAACCCCAAAAATTCTAAAATAAATTGCTGGACGTGAGGAATTTATCTATTAATCATCTGGAAAAATAATTAACTAAATAGCACTCTATAGTAAAAAAGGCAGAAAATCTCATGAGCGCTAAAGTTTCTATTTTTTACAGCAAGATTGCAAAGACTTTCCCCAAGTCTTCCCAAAGGTTCTACTTGACACAAACACTAATTAAAAGCATAAAACTGCATCTGAACAGAGGCTGGATGAATTATTTATTACTAAACATAATCAAAAAGCAAGAAACAAAAATAAAATTGGGTTGCCTCCCAACAAGTGCTATCGTTTAACGCCCCTAGCTAGGCATAAAAACAAGGATAGATCTAGGTATTATCATGATAATGATAAGGTAAATCACGAAAACTCATATCATACTCCCTACGTTCAGCAGCAAGCTTTCTTTGTGGCAAGAAAAAGTAATCAAAAGGGCTAAATTTAATGGGACAAAAGTCCCCAAGATCAGGCTCGGGAGGTGTTGGTTCCTCCTTTGGCCCCTCATATTGCACAACCAATTCATCATTATAAGCATTCTTTTGGCAAAAAGTCATGAGCCTTTGTTCAAGGGAAAAACCTAGCCCATTGTTCTGGATAGCAAAATTATAATTAAGTTCAGAGATCCTATTAACAAGAACATCGATAGGAACTTTTTTTCTAAGGTTTTCATTAAAAGCAACATGATATAAAGATTGTAAACGCAAAATTTCTTCTTGATAAAAAAGGATTGTTTCTATGGGAGGACGGCCAGCATCCACCCTATAATGGGCAAAAATTTCATTGGCTTATTTTATTATAAATCTGAACTCATGAGCTAAAAAGATGGTTGCTGCTTGCTTAATAGAAGAATGCTCAATATTTGAAAATTCTAGGAAAATCCTTTGTATGGGAGGATGCATATGTAAAAATTGTCTTTCGAGTTCAACTATGAGCAAAGATATAGCATCCGCGAGACTACTAGTTTTATGAAGGATAGATCCACTCATGGTGGGCAAAGCACCAGCACAAGTAAAGAAATCTTGAATAACTCCCTTCCCAATAATATTACCGCTACCAATCCGAAACCTTTTAGTGTGTAAAATAGTAGAATTTTCAAGAGGATCATCAATAGCATCAAAGTTTTCCATATTATTATCCTTATCAATGATAACGTCCCCAGTTTCAGACATGAAGGCAACAAATTGCAAAAAGAACAAGCACACAGAAGGCGGGAAAGAAAAAGAGGTGAATAAAACGGCAAGGGTGAAGTGGGGGAGAGGAAAACAAGAGGCAAATGGCAAATAATGTAATGCGAGGGATAAGAGTTTGTGATGGTACTTGGTATGTCTTTACTTGTGCGTAGACTCCCCGGCAACGGCGCCAGAAATCCTTCTTGCTACCTCTTGAGCACTGCTTTGGTTTTCCCTTGAAGAGGAAAGGGTGATGCAGCAAAGTAGCATAAGTATTTCCCTCAGTTTTTGAGAACCAAGGTATCAATCCAGTAGGAGGCCACACACAAGTCCCTCATACCTACACAAACAAATAAGAACCTTGCAACCAACGCGATAAAGGGGTTGGCAATCCCTTCACGGTCACTTACGAGAGTGAGATCTGATAGAGATGATAATGATAAGCTAAATATTTTTGGTATTTTTATGATATAGATTGAAAGTAAAGATTGCAAAGTAAAATAGATTGGAAATTTATATGATGGAAAATAGACCCGGGGGCCATAGGTTTCACTAGTGGCTTCTCTCAAGATAGCATAAGTATTATGGTGGGTGAACAAATTACTGTCGAGCAATTGATAGAAAAGCGAATAATTATGGGAATATCTAGGCATGATCATGTATATAGGCATCACGTCTGCGACAAGTAGACCGACTCCTACCTGCATCTACTACTATTACTCCACACATCGACCGCTATCCATCATGCATCTAGAGTATTAAGTTCATAAGAATAGAGTAACACATTAGGTAAGATGACATGATGTAGAGGAATAAACTCAAGCAATATGATATAAACCCCATCTTTTTATCCTCGATGGCAACAATACAATATGTGTCATTTCCCTTTCTGTCACTGGGATCGAGCACCGCAAGATTGAACCCAAAGCTAAGCACTTCTCCCATTGCAAGAAAGATCAATCTACTAGGCCAAACCAGACTGATAATTCGAAGAGACTTGTAAAGATAGCCAATCATGCATAAAAGATTTCAGAGAAGAATCAAATATTGTTCATAGATAGACTTGATCATAAACCCACAATTCATCAGATCTCGACAAACACACCGCAAAAAGAGTTACATCAAATAGATCTCCAAGAAGATCGAGGAGAAATTTGTATTGAGATTCAAAGAGAGAGAGAGAGAGAGAGAGAGAGAGAGAGAGAGAAGAAGCCATCTAGCTAATAACTATGGACCCGAAGGTCTGAAGTAAACTACTCACACATCATCGGAGGGGCCATGGAGTTGATGTAGTGGCCCTCCATGATCGATGCCCCCTCCGGCGGAGCTTCGGAAAAGGCCCCAAGATGGGATCTCTTGGGTACAGAAGGTTGCAGCGGTGGAAATAGGGTTTCGTGGTGCTCCTGGATGTTTTCGGGGTATGTGAACATATATAGGAGGAAAAAGTAGGTCGGTTGAGCCACGAGGGGCCCACGAGGGGGGAGGGCGTGCCCCCTCCCTCATGGACACCTCGTTCGTTTCTTAACGTCCACTCCTAGTCCTCTAGATCATGTTTGTTCCAAAAATCATGCTCCCGAAGGTTTCATTCTATTTGGACTCCGTTTGATATTCCTTTTCTGCGAAACACTGAAATAGGCAACAAAAACAGCAATTTGCACTGGGCCTTGGGTTAATAGGTGAGTCCCAACAATAATATAAAAGTGTAAAATAAAGCCGATTAACATCCAAAATAGATAATATAATAGCATGGAACAATAAAAAATTATAGATACGTTGGAGACATATCACACCCTAGAACACACAAGTTGATCTTTTAGCCGTGTGCGGTGCCCCCCTCCATAGTTATACACCTCGGTCATATCGTTGTAGTGCTTAGGCGAAGCCCTGCATCGGTAAAGTCATCATCATCATCAACATGCCGTCATGCTGACAAAACTCACCCTTGGCCTCAGCTGGATCAAGAGTACAAGGGAGGTCACCAAGTTGAATGTGTGCTGATCGCGGAGGTGCCGTGCGTTCGGTACTTGGATCGGTTGGATCATGAAGACGTTCGACTACATCAACCGCGTTACTAAACGCTTCCGCTTTCGGTCTATGAGGGTACGTAGACACACTCTCCCCTCTCGTTGCTATGCATCTCCTAGATAGATCTTGCGTGATCGTAGGTAAATTTTTTGAAATACTGCATTCCCCAACAAGGACGGCGCAGGAGGTAGCACATCCAGCTAGGCCTACATTCCCTTTTGCCTTAACCCGTATGCAAAAAATTTGGACATGGCCCCACGGGTTGTGAAAGCATTTTGAAGGGGAAGCCCCTTGTAATATATGAACTCATGTTATGTCTTCCAAAATAGGATTTGAAATGTGCCGTCGCGAGCTTGTGAGCTCCCGAGTGGGGTTGTTGTTGCCACTTATCCTGGTTTAGTAGTCCTTGAGCGGGTCCTGCGGTCGCAGACATGCCTTCCTCCTGAGGCGAGCCCTCCGGGGCTCGCGAGGTTTTAGGTCTCCCGAGGGGCCTACTAGCCCACCCGAGAGGGTCTCGCGAGGAGCCGATTGTCGGATCATGACAAGGTGTGTGCACGACAATCCTGCGGTGGTTGGGCTCCAGCCCCCTGGGGGCCCTGGAATTTCTGGGGCCTACCCGAGCGTGCTCTAGCGCGCACATACCAAGCCCAGCCCCCGCTTGTGGGGCGCTCGCAAGGAGGGGTAGCAAGTGCGAGCCTCGCTCTCAAAACACAAAAGCACAAAGCAAGAAGTCGCGACGAGACAAGAAAATCTCCCCCCGTTTTCTCAAACACAAAGAACTCTAAATCTCAATTCAAAAAGGTGGCAAATCGGGTTAAATAAAAGGGACAAAAGCAAACAACCGCGTACGACACCTAGCTGGTCTACTTGTCTTCTCACGAGCGCGGAGCTAAGTGCTTTCACTGGGCGTGAGCATAGTCATTGGGGGACAGTGTCGGCGGCCAGCACGGAGCATGGTCCTTCCACTTGGACGTGGGTGGGAGCCCCTGTGAGGCCTGAGGATGGCTCTCAGGAGACTTCGGGGCATGTACAGCCCCACTCATTATTACGTGAGAGTGTCACGAGCGGAGACCTTCACAGCCACGGGCTGCTTCATGTCGTCTGACGTGGACCCTGCCCTACGCCTCCCCCGACCACCGTTGGGGTGTCCAGAAACCAGGACGAGGCCAAGGGGCAAGGGGGATGCTAGCGGTGCCCTAGATGACCGCAGGTCCTCCGCCAGGGGAAGGGCTCTCCCGTGCCTTCCCCGGCGGGGGACCTACCTCTATGGAGTGCTGCTACCTCTTGAGCACTGTGTTGGTTTTCCCTTGAAGAGGAAAGGGTGATGCAGCAAAGTAGCATAAGTATTTCCCTCAGTTTTTGAGAACCAAGGTATCAATCCAGTAGGAGACTACACGCAAGTCCCTCGTACCTACACAAACAAATAAGAACCTCGCAACCAATGCGATAAAGGGGTTGTCAATCCCTTCACGGTCACTTACGAGAGTGAGATCTGATAGAGATAATAATAATAAGATAAATATTTTTGGTATTTTTATGATATAGATTGGAAAATAAAGATTGAAAAATAAATGGTAATAGAAATAGCTAGTTGACGGGAGATTAATATAATGGAGAATAGACCTGGGGGCCATATGTTTCTGTTAGGACCCCGATTCCAAGTCACATCGATCTAGTCGGTAACACCTCATATCACATTGTGGCCTCACGCACGGTATCCCCACGGGTGTCGCCTTACCATGGCCCGGGACCGTTTGCGCCTTTTGGCTCACGTATATGATAGTGTCGCTAGCATCCATATGACAGAGAACCCGGGCCGACATAGCTAGTCGTGAACCCAAAGCGGCACAGACGTATGGAGACATGCATACATGAATCACATCGAGCATGTCGGTCATCATCGTGTGAATCCGGGCTGTAGCACTGGGCTAATAGGACTCCGGGGAACCCGGGCTGTAGCAGGCTAGGCAGGACTCCGGATGTCACCGCTTGACATTTCCCCGAAGGGACAGACATAGGAACGAGGTGAAACACATGCCGGCCAGTCAAGTGTCCTGAGCAGTAGTGCTGGGCTAGCAGGACTCCGGTGAACCGGGATGTAGCGGACTACTATGGCTCGAGGAGCACTAGACTATATTCCCCCATAAGAAAGGCTGCCAGGGATAAACAACTAGATTGTCGGATCCCACACATACCAAGCATTTCAATCATACACACAATATGCTCGATATGTGCAAATACAACATGGCATCACAACAAAACTCTACAACTCAAGTACTTATTTAAAGGCTCCAAAGAGCCATACATAACATGTTCATACAGGTAGGGGTCATATGACCCGACACTCAAGTCATACAAGCATACAAGCACATGCGGAAGCAACTAGTCTGAGTACAGACACTAGAAAGAAAGAAGGCTTCTCGAAGCATGTCTATCTACATAGGGCCCTCCATGGCCAGGATCACCACCTGGGTGGCTAGTCACTCGTCGACATCAAGGTCTACGTAGAACCCATCGGAGGGGGCGGTGTTGTCGTCTGAAAACAGTAATTAAGCAAACATGAGTACAAAGGTACTCAGCAAGTCTTACATCAGAACCTACTATAGATGCTCGTTCTCAAGAAGGTGGTAGAGTTATTGCAGCAAGCCAGCTTTGACTCTTGGCTAAGCTATCCTATGAAACACCACTAATAAAATAGTTTTCGCACACAAGTCCACTACTCACCAACACAATACTCCACAGGGGATCCTCCCTCATCATCCTACGAGAGGGCCATCCTCGGTACTCACACTTATCTTGAGTCTTTTAGTAGTATCCATTAACTTGTCTATGAACTGTATAGGCAACCAAGTAGTCCTTTACCGCGGACGCGGCTATTCGAATAGATTTATACCCTGCAGGGGTGTACTTCATCACACATGTTTCCACCACTTAGCGTCTACACACAACATGTGCTCGGCAGACTTCAAGCGAAAACCGACGTGGGTGTAGACCACGACCTGACTAACCGCACAAGTCTCTAGTCCAGGTTTATCACCTATTCAGGTTCCATACGCAAGGAGATCTGGCCGGGGTGTCCTCAACAGCCCCAAACGATGTGTGCAGGGTTCCCGAGACACCAAACGGGCGACTCGGTACACCGTGCCATGGTGTATCTACCGCATCATAGCCCACCCCTAGGGTCAGCGCTACGCACGGCCGCCAACACATAACCTACAAACACCAGAAACTAGTTGCAACTCCTGGACATAGGACAAGAGGGGTCAGTAAGTCGAGTGGGGTCATATTTCAGGGCCCAATGTGTGGTAGTAGCTGAATCTTAAATCACGCATACAGATCTCAGTTCTTATGGACGGCCTCAATGAAACAACCCACCATGTACTCCTACATGGCCTCTCATCGATACCTTTACCAAATCATGTTCAACACATCCCTCACATTACCGACATAATCATTTCACTCTAGCCCATCACCCGGATGAACCAGACCTGACACAACTCTAAGCATAGCAGGCATAGCAAGGTAGGAATCACATACATGGCTCAATCAACTCCTACACATGCTAGTGGGTTTCATCTAGTTACTGTGGCAATGACATGTCATGCAGAGGATAAGGGTTCAACTACCGTAGCACACAGCAGTTTGAATCACGTTGTCTTAATGCAGTAAACAAGAGCAGAAGCGAGAACATGGGTTTGTATCGGAATGATCAATTGGTTGCTTGCCTGATGTAGTGGTAGTAGGGTACTTCCCTTCAGACGGATACTCGTTGTTATCCTCAGAGGCAGAACCTACCACGAAAGATACACCAAAACATAATCAACACATGACAATATGCAACAATATGATGCATGCTATGACATGGCAAAATGAATGTGTCTTGACCTAATGCAAGCTAAAACAGAAAGGAATGAACTCATTTGAATCAAAGATTCAAAAGTTAGTTCATTTAACATAGCCTTATTAGTGCATTATCTTATTTTGCTTAAACAGCAAGGTTAACTTGTTTTGTCATGCATGAAACCTACAGATGGATAGACTGAATTTTTCTGATCATTTTTCAAATATAATTTGTTTGATTTGGAGCTATGGTTGATTTTCTATGATTTTTAGAAGTTTTGGCTATTTTCTGGAATTTCCTATTAAAGAATAAATCCAGAAAAGGATTTACTGCATCAACATTGCGTCATTATGACGTAAGTGAGTCAAAGGCGCCAGGGCCAGTCAAACCTGACTGGTGGGCCATGGCTGTCAGTGTCTCAGCTAATTAACAGGATTAAGTTAGTACTAATTAACTGTCAGTGGGGCCTGGGCCCACATGTCAGTGACTAAACTAATTAAAATTAGTTAACACTAATCCTAAACTAATTAGCAGGCCGGCCCCACCAGTCATAGGCTCAAGGGGAGAGTCAACCTGGGCCCACGCATCAGTCCACGGTTAAAAAGTGGTCAAACTCGCCGGCGTTTAGCCGCCGGCGAGGCCAGACGCGGCGGAGCAGCGCGGGTTTTGCACTCCGGCGACCAAAAGGACGGCGTAGACCATCTATGTGGTGCGGGGAGTGAGCCGCGTCGAGTGGTGGCAGTGGGTGGAGCTGGGGTGGCCAGAAATGACGGCGGCGAGCACGTCTGCGGCGGCCGGAGTTCGGGCGAGGTCAAACTAGTCGCTAGCAGGCACGGCGAGGGGCGTGCGGGGGTGCTACGGGCTCCTGCGAGTGCGTTGAAGACGATGGCGTGCTCGGTTGCGACCCAACATGGCAGTGGCCATGACGGCGACGTGCGGTGGTGGCGGTGAGCTTCGGCCGCAGTGGTTAGTAGGGCTAGAGGAGGAAATAGACGGCGGGGAGCGAGGGGTTCGGTAGAGGAGCTCACGGCGATCACGAAGAAGGGCTCGTCTTGCTCGGAGACGGCGAATCCGTCGATGGAGTCCGGCGGCCGTGCTCAGGGAAGACGACTCGTGGCGGCGATGTGGGGCTCCCGCGGTGGCGTGGCTCGGGGTGGAAGGAAAAGGGGGTCGAGGCGGAGCCTTTGGGCCGGTCCGAGAAGCGAGGGAGAGGCGGTGGCCGCAGTGGTGCTTGTCAGCGGCGACGGCTGCGCTCGGCAGGGGATGGGGAGAGAATCAGAGGAGGGAGAGGGCACGGGGAGAGTGGGGAGAATGAGAGGGGAACGAGGGGGAGTGTGTGGCACTCGTAGGCGCGCCCGGGGTGTCGGCAGAAGCAGGAGGTGGCCGGCGTGTGGCCGCGGGCGCCGGCCACGCGCCTCTCGTCCTCCTGGCGAGAGGAGGACGACTGGCAGGAGCCAGTGGGCTGGGCCAAGCTAGGCCAGGCCAGGCGACAGGTAAGTCCTCTAACTCTCTCTCTCTATTTCTGTTTGCTTTTATTTACTATTTCTGTAACTTCAGGGCTTTATTAAAAATGCCAGGGCATTTCCAAAAATCATAAAATTAATCATGGCTATTGCTTAGAATATATCCAACAGCAACATTTTAGTTTATGATTATTTGAGCATTTAAAATATTTTATAGCATTTAAATGCCCAAATGCAAATACTATAAGAATTAATCCAATGACCTTAAGATGTCCTAGAAAAATGTGCACCATTTTTGTCAAAGGTTTTAACCCAAAACAAAAAGGGTGGGCTTTTTAGAAGGGCATTTCAGGTTCATTGAAAAAGTTTTTTAGTAAACCCTAGTTGTTCCAGGGGGGTGCTGGGGGTTCTGTCATCCCCATTTCAGTTTTCTGGGAATTTAAACATGATGCACATGTTCAACCAAACCTAATGCATGACTAACACAGGGATGTGACAACTCACCCCCACTCAAAAGAATCTCGTCACGAGATTTAGGATCCTCCGGGAAGAAGGTGGGGTACTTGAGTCGAAGACGATCCTCCCTTTCCCAAGTGGCTTCTTTCTCGAAAGGGTGTGACCATTGAACCTTGAGGAACTTGATATTATGGCGTCGAGTGGTACGCTCGGCTTGATCAAGGATACGAACGGGATATTCCTAATATGAGAGGTTATCTTGTAGATCAAGCGTTTCGTGGTCCACTCCACGGATAGGATCCGCGAAGCAACCCTGAGTTGAGAAACGTGGAAGGCATCGTGAACTCTGGAAAGATGCGAAGGTAGTTCCAATTGGTAGGCAACTTCTCCTCGTCTGGCAAGAATGTGAAAGGGTCCAATGTAACGAGGAGCCAATTTGCCTTTGATACCGAAACGATGGGTTCCCTTTAACGGAGTAACCCGAAGGTAAGCCTTCTCGCCGACTTCATAAGTCATGAGCTTATGTTTACGATCATATTGGCTCTTTTGACGAGATTGGGTTGTTTTCAATTTCTCACGAATAACGCGAACCTGCTCTTCTGCTTCCTGAATCATATCCGGGCCAAAGAGTTGTCTTTCCCTGGTTTCTGACCAGTTAAGAGGCGTTCGACATTTTTGTCCATAGAGAACTTCGAAAGGGGCTTTGCCCAAGCTAGCTTGATAACTATTGTTATAAGCAAAGTCCATGAATGGAGGGCATTTCTCCCAACCCATTCCGAATGAGATGACAGAAGCTCGGACCATATCTTCCAGAATTTGATTGACTCGCTCTACTTGACCACTTGATTGAGGATGGAAGGCGGTGCCAAAAGAGAGACGAGTTCCCATAGCATTTTGGAAACTTTCCCAAAATCGAGAGGTGAAGAGACTCCCACGTTCTGAGTTAATTTCCAATGGGACACCATGAAGAGACACTATTCGGGAGATGTATAAATCAGCTAGCTGGCTAGCGGTGATACTCTCACGAACAGGTAGGAAATGGGCTACTTTGGAAAGACGGTCAATCACGACGAAGATGGCATTATTCCCTCTCTTGGTCCTGGGAAACCCAGTAATGAAATCCATACTGATTTTATCCCATTTCGACTCAGGAATAGCCAAAGGTTGAAGGGTGCCAGCAGGCCGTTGATACTCTGCTTTAACACGACGACAAACATCGCAATTAGCAATGTATTGAGCGATTTCTCTCTTCATCCTAGTCCACCAAAACCTCTGGCGTAGGTCTTGATACATTTTAGTACTACCGGGATGAATGGTGAGAGGGGATTCATGAGCTTCCTTAAGAATCAACTGGCGTAAATGTTGTTTCTTGGGAACCACCAAGCGGTTCTCGAAGAAGACAACACCTTGCTCATCCATGGAAAAACATTTAGCAACTCCGCTAGCAATGTTTTCCTTAATCCGGAATATGCCCTTATCACGCTTCTGGGCAGCTATGATTTGATCCGTAAGGTTAGGCTTCGCCACTAGGGTTGTCGTGGAATTGTCATGACAAATGTCCTTAGTGTCAGGACTTAGTTGCGAGGCCAACGCATCTATGTGGTAGCTTGAGAGGGGTTGAGCGGGACGAGAGACGCGATGTTTTACCCAGGTTCGGCCCCTCACGGTGGAGGTAAAAGCCTACATCCCGCTTCATTGATATTGATGATGATGATCACGGTTACAAAAGTGCTCTATCTCGAGAGCTATTGTCTAAACCTAACTTGTTCAACTTGTGGAACTTGTGGATCTTCTCCCCTTTTGGGGAGCCCTGCCCCTCCTTATATATGTTGGAGGGGCGGGTTACATGTCGAGTTCTATTAGGATTACGACTACTCTATCTCTAATACAAACCGGATACAAGTGCAGGTCTTAGCTTCTTGTAAGATAAATGTTCCTCATGCCTTTCCTCTTAAACCGGCCCACCATTAACCTAAACCGGCCTGCTGGTCCTTGGGCCTTGTCATGCATCTGGAATACGCGCCGGTTCACTAATGAATCTTCAGGCTCGTGAATCGTCATACCAGTGAACCGCCAGACATGTAAACCGCCAGACACGTAAACCGCCAATCCTCTGGCGGTTTACCAATGAAACGCCTAGTCCGGCCAGGTTACTCTTCCGTCCGGTTTACGCCGCGGGGTATATCCCCGACATTAGCCCCCAAGTTTAGCTTGGATTTATCCATGGTAAACTTATGCTGCAAAATAAACACAAGAACAAATTTGACAGGTTGTGCTTCGGGTTAAGAATTCTTGTAATTCGGTACCTGATCACCCTTAAGTCCTTGTTATTTCCTCCTTCTGGGAAGTCCGGGTCAACAGACCAGCTTCATAATCAATTTGCCGACATTGGTTTGTCATAGAGAAATATTGTGAAGAATAACTCCTTTGACTCAACTCCCAAAGTGCCGGTTTAAGAAATATGGGTCTTGAAATACTTATCTGATATTCAGCCGATTTGAAGATGTAAAACTTGCCGGTTTAATATTACTAAAATGGCCGGTTTATAAATATTGATGGCACCGGGTCATAATTGTTGTCAACACCGGGTTATGTAATTGATCTTCCTGATTTGCTCAAAACTGATAAAATGAAGATATTCCTTCTTTATATGCATAATACCTGTAGCCCCCATGTCTTAAGAGAAGAACATAGTGATAACTTAAGACTTGCTCCAATAAGTGTTTCAACCTTGAATAAATCCGGTTTGTTCATCTCAAAACTGAATACTCCATATATGTAGCCCCCAAGTGCTGGGTTGTCATGTTTGCAGCAACCTAGGACTTGTAATTGCTTGATGCTCATAAAAACTTCAACCAGTGTAGCCCCCAAGGGCTGGGTCATTATGCAATAATGAGCAGGGACTTTGTAAATATAATCTTGTAAACTTGAATTGTTGACAGGAGCGATTGGTAGCCCCCAAGGGCCGGCTCATTATAATATGATGAGTCGAGTCTTCAATAAGACTAGTAAAAATGACTTTGCATTAGCCCCCAAGTGTCATGGTGCATGCTTGCAGCGACATGAGACTTGCATGTAATCTCAATTTGAATAATGTAGCCCCCAAGTGCCAGGTTGTAAGCCTGCGACGACTCGGGACTATTCCTTTCATTGTAGAATAAATCATATCCTTTGATAAAATAATAGCCATTGCGCTAAAGCGACTTTGAAAACTTAATAATATCGGTTATTAATAACCATAAAAATCCAGCCATGTTGGCTATTCAAGATAATATAATCCGGTATGAAAACCTTATTCATTCAATATCATAATGAAAATTCAGCCAAGTTTGGCTATTTGAATAATATGACCCAATGATTTATAAGCGCATGATTCCAATGGCGCGATCCAAATATATATACTGGCGACTTATAGTCCAAAGCCAGGCCGGTTTAACAAACCTGTTTCTGCATACAACAAGTTTAAAGTGTCCTGGCGGTTTACCGCCGGACGGGTCATAATGCCCAACATATAACCCGGGTTTATAACCAAGGCTGCCCTTAAGAATAATCAAATATGAAATAGATCATACATGTGACATTGAATCACATTGTTGGTTTTACCAACTTTTTGTAGTAAAGGTGGTAACCCCAATCTTGAGTACTGATAACTCCTTCCATATTGTGCCGGTTTATGATAAAACCATGTCGGGCTGTGATAAACATCAGTTTACTCCATAATAGGATGGTAACAGAAAATCAAACCGGGCAGATAGTCTCCGGATTAAGATTTGACCGTGTTCCGTCAATTTGTAATTGACAGTTTGGGCCGGTTTAAAACTTTGTCGGTTTAAAAACGCAACAAAAATAAAAGAAACAGTTATCAAGGAAAATATTGAAGCAAAGACAATGATAAAACCATTTGCAAAAAGAGGCTTATTTGAGCTGATCAGATGGTGTTACCATGGTCGGACACGACCAAGCTCCCGATAGGTGTAGCTATGGTTCAAGTCAGCCTGGTCCCCAAATGAAACCGTGGCATTTATGCCGATCAAGTGGCATGGCAATGGTTTGGGTTCGACCAAGCCCCCAAGTGATTCTGTCGCCTTAGGCCGATCAAGAGGCATGACTGGTTCAGACATGACCAAGTCCCCAAGTGATCTGGTGGCTCTCGCCTATCAAGAGGTATTGCATTGGTTCGGACACGACCAAGCCCCCAAGAGATGTTTATAAAATTTTCAAGGGGTAAACCAGAGGCCGCTTTAAAATAGAACAACTTCGTGTAACCACGCATGATGTAAAAGAACAGAGACCCCACTTTATGAAGCAGACGCCCCCATGTGATCAATAATATGTCAGGCCAGTAAGGCGGGATACCCATGTTTGAACCGGCATCGTGGCAGCAGGTCCTCTTCGGCAATTTTTAATTTTTTGCAAGAGATAAATCCTTCTTGAATCGGATGTTAAACCGGATATTGAGAGCTTCAAAGCTTTGTGGGAGATATCTTTCCCTTGAACCAGATTTTAAACCGGAATCTTCATTTTCAGCCGGAAATTTTCTGACGGCCTTTAAACTCGAACTTGCGAGAAGTTAATTCCTTTTTGAACCGAACATTGTTAAACCGGATTTGAGCGCTTCAGAGCTTTGTGGGAGAAAGATGTCTCTTGAGCCGGATTCTAAATCGGAGTCATTTCTGATGACCTGGAACTTCTTCATCGAGCTGGGATTTTATAACTATCATATACTTTCTAAGCCGGAAATTTTCTGACGGCCTTTAAACTTTCATCAATATAATAGTAGCCTCCAGGACCGGGTTATCCTTCCCTCCATTGTCCTAGGGTTCTTAAATTTGCTAAAACTGGCAAGATTCGCCGAGTCATGTCATCGTAGCCCCCGAGTTTCAAAGGTGACTCGAGGAGTTGGCTTGAGACTCTCCATTTTTGACTGTGATATAAACCGGTATAACTTGTATATCATTTTGTTGATAGCACGATGTGAATCCATAGAAGGTTGAGGTGACTGCGGCGGGCTGTAAATGATCCCATATGAGCCGTGTCAGCAACTCGGCCAATGGTTCCTTCCAACTGGCGATTTGAAGTTAATCAAAACTGTAGTGGCGGCGACTTGTGCGCCCAATAAACAGCTCATGCAGACAGGTGCGGCCTAGTATGTTGATGTAGACTAGGCCGCGAGAGACGGACGACAAAGACGGCCGCAACTTTAGAGACGACACAGCCAGATGAGTCGGCCGCGGCATAGTAAGTTGGCCCGGACGGGAGAGTCGGCCGCGGGAGTTGTAAACCGGCGCGGATGGAGAGCCGCCTGCGGGTATTGTGAACCGGCGCGGACGGGGAGTCGCCTGCGGGCATTGTAAGCCGGCGTAGATGGAGAACCGGCTGCGTGTTGATGTAAACCGGACCACAGGCGGTTTGCGCGCGTCCGTTGAGCAGTGCGGAATGGTCAAAAGCCAGTATATAATGACGCCAGTGCGCGCTCCATATGCATGGTGTAACACCAATGTTGTGGCGAATAATTGTCCTACATATAAAAATATGCAAAACCAACGTAATTGTTCTTTTTACAAAAACAATATATGTCAAAAATAGACTTAGATAGATGTTACCTGATTTGTCCGGACGATGGATGATCCGTTTATCGCGACAGAAGCGGCTGAACATGCCCCCGGCGGTTCAAGACCACAGGGGCGGCTCTGATTTGTTGATATACATATCAGAGTCAACCGTGATATTTAAATGACAGACCGGACGCGTGAGTCGGCCGTGGCATTGTAAGCCGCGCGGACAGACAGGTCAGCCGTGGGCGCGGACGGTTGAACCGGCGCGGGTATGGTCGATTGAACCGGCTACAGGCGCGACCCGGTGAGTTGATGTAGACCGGACCGTTGAGGCGGCGATTTGCGCACATCTGATAAGCCATTTGATATAGTGTGGATATAGACGCGACCTCCAATGACAGCGCGCGGGGACCGGATCATACTTTAATCATGAGGTAATTGACCTGTGTATACAATAGCATACCTCGAGAAAATCTTTTGACATTATGTAATTACACCAAAAAAGAGTTTTAGAAAAATAGCACCTGATTGTTACGGCCGCGGCGGTTTTCAATAGTGGCTCAAGGTCGGTCGGCGCCGGTCAGCTCTCTTCAAGGGTGAAACGGCGGCGGAGGCACCACGCGGCTCCACAGGGTGGCTCGGGGCAGTGGCGAGGTTGCAGTCGTAACCCCAGGCGTGGCGACTCACTACAGGGATGAGACGGCTCTCCACGGTCACCTTATGATAATAAGTCACTGTTGTCTTCACGCCAGCAGATTTTTGTTTGATGGAAGTGGATCATAAGTGGAGGAGCAGCATCAGCCAGCCGGTCAGGTATATGCGTGACGTTACGTCTGTACGTCTAGGAGTCGAAAGCTCTGCCAGCGAGGCTATAGCTTAGATCAGTCGGCGGGTCGATAGCTGAGTCAAACCGGGCGGCTCGGGGCGCAGTCACGGCTGCCCACGGAGGCAGAGACCACAGTTGCGATTAATTCAAGTCCCCGTCCTTCTCCGGGTCATAGTTGCTTGGACCAATCCTCTTCCTATACTCGGTCAAACCTGTAGAAACTGTGGACGGATAATCTTGTGTGAAGTTTCGGATCACCAAACCCATCAGAAGTCAAAAGCTGATCTGTTGCTTGTAACTACAATTTTCTTCACACGTAGCTTCACACATAGCTTTCCTATGACTGGATTAAGCTGATCCAGCTCCTTCCAAACCAGTTCTTCTTCATCCGGAAATTTTGCGAATTTCTCGAAACTCTAGAAGCGATCCCTCCAAGAACTCAACACCACCGTGTGCAGGCCCCACGGTGGGCGCCAACTGTCGTGGAATTGTCACGGCAGATGTCCTTAGTGTCAGGACTTAGTCGCGAGGCCAACGCATCTATGTGGTAGCTTGAGAGGGGTTGAGCGGGACGAGAGACGCGATGTTTTACCCAGGTTCGGCCCCTCATGGTGGAGGTAAAAGCCTACATCCCGCTTCATTGATATTGATGATGATGATCACGGTTACAAAAGTGCTCTATCTCGAGAGCTATTGTCTAAACCTAACTTGTCCAACTTGTGGAACTTGTGGATCTTCTCCCCTTTTGGGGAGCCCTGCCCCTCCTTGTAAGATAAATGTTCCTCATGCCTTTCCTCTTAAACTGGCCCACCATTAACCTAAACCAGCCTGCTGGTCCTTGGGCCTTGTCATGCATCTGGAATACGTGTCGGGTCACTAATGAATCTTCAGGCTCGTGAATCGTCATACCAGTGAACCGCCAGACACGTAAACCGCTAGACACGTAAACCGCCAATCCTCTGGCGGTTTACCAATGAAATGCCTAGTTCGGCCGGGTTATACTTCCGTCTGGTTTACGCCGCGGGGTATATCCCCGACAAGGGTGGATAGGAATCCTCGAGGAACAATGTGAAGATTAAGCTTACAAAATTCCTCATGGAGAAGTGGTTGACTTTGTTGTAACACCAGGTTGTTACAATAAGATTTACAACTTAGCGCATCAGCCATGACATTGGCTTTGCCCGGGGTGTAAGTTACTCCTAAGTCGTAATCCGAGATCAACTCAACGCAACAACTTTGCCTGAGATTCAAATCCGGTTGGGTGAAGATATATTTCAAACTTTGGTGATCGGTGAAGATCTCGCAACGATTACCGAGGAGGTAATGTTGCCATGTTTTGAGTGCATGGACTATAGCTGCAAGCTCTAGATCATGTGTGGGATAGTTTTCCTCATGTGGGTGTAATTTCTGTGAAGCATAGGAAATTACCTGACAATCTTGCATGAGTATGCAACCTAGTCCTTGTCGCGAGGCGTCGCAATAGATAATAAAGTCCTTGGAGAAATCTGGTGGTACCAGTACGGGAGCAGATGTCAAGCGTCTTTTCAGTTCCTGAAAGCTGAACTCGCATTGTGGAGTCCACTCGAACTTTTTATCTTTCTTGAGGAGTTCAGTTAGAGGTTTAGCAACCTTGGAGAAATTCTCGACGAAGCGGCGGAAGTAGCTCGCTAAGGCAAGGAAGCTCCGAACTTGCTTGACCGTCTCAGGTGGAGTCCAATCAAGGATGGTTTGAACTCGCTCGGGATTGACAGCAATACCCTTACCAGAGATTACATGGCCTAGATAGGTCACTTCTAGCAACCAAAATTCACACTTGGAGAATTTGGCATAAAGGCGATGCTCTCGAAGTTTTGTCAATACCAGCCTTAGATGTTCGGCATGTTCCTCTTCATTCTTGGAGTAGATGAGTATGTCATCGAGGTATACTACGACGAATTTATCCAAATACTCCATGAGGACCGAGTTCATTAACCGAGAGAAGGTGGCTGGGGCATTGGTTAAACCGAAGGACATAACGGTGTACTCGTATTGGCCATACCGAGTAACAAAGGCCGTTTTGGGAATGTCCTCGTTTCTGATTTTGATTTGATGGTAGCCCAACCTCAAATCCATCTTGGAAAGGACTGAGGATCCAGCGAGCTGATCATACAGATCGTTGATCCTGGGAAGCGGATATTTGTTCTTGATGGTGACCAAGTTGACAGGTCGGTAATCTACAACCATCCGATCCGTTCCATCCTTCTTCTTGACAAAGTGCACGGGACAAGCCCAAGGAGAGGAACTAGGATGGATCAAACCCTTTTTCAAGGACTCATCGAGTTGGTTCTTAAGCTCGGCTAGTTCTAAGGGTGCCATCTTATAGGGTCTTCTAGAAATTGGAACGGTTCCTAGAACAAGGTCTATCACAAACTCGACATCCCTGTCAGGTGGAACACCTGGCAGTTCTTCTGGAAAGACATCCGGAAAGTCCCGGACTACCGGAATATCCTCAAGGTCTGGAAGGGGGTTGGCATTTAGGGAGTAAAGCTGGCGCTTGGCCACTCGAGTTAAGACATTGACTGTGTTGCCCGATGGGTGAGTAAGTTGAACGGTTCTAGTGGCACAATCAATCTTAGCATAATGAGCTGACATCCAGTCCATACCCAAGATGATGTTTATGTCCGAGGACTCGAGAGATATTAAGGATGCAAGGAAGACAAGTCTATCGACAAGAATTTCGTTCCCATGGCTTACTCTAGAAGTTTGCCATTTGGAACCCGGAGTTTGAATTACCATGGAAGTGGGCATGTCACAGAATGTCATGTTATGCAATCGAGCATAGTTCTCGGATATGAATGAATGAGATGCTCCAGTATCGAAAAGAACAGATGCCGGATGGCAATTAACAAGGAGCGTACCAAGGACGACGTTAGGATCCTCATGAGCCTCCTCCACTGAGACATAGTTGACATGGCCACGTGCAGTGGTGATCGGCTTGGCGTGGAATGTCTTTCCCGCTGGCTTACCACGGCCAACGGACTTTCCAGACTGATTGGGGTTGTTGTTCTGGGGACACTCTCGACAATAGTGACCCGGCTCTCCACACTTGAAACATGTCACAACATTGGGGCGTGGAGCAGCATTAGCAACGGGGCCACCATAGGGCTTGGATGGTGCAAACTGCTGGTTGGGACGAGGCTCCTCAAAGGATGGCCTCGGAATGAACCTGGGTGGCAGTGCCGTGCTTGGAATCCACACCCGGCGCTTCTGAGATCCAGAGCCAGATGAAGAGCCAAAATCACGAGAGTGCTTGCATGAAGCGTCATAGTCAGACTGGCCTGTCTCAGCACTGATGGATTTATTGACCAACTTCTGAAAGGAGGTGCACTCGTGCAGACGAAGATCACGACGAAGCTCAGGGCTACTGGCCTGCTTCTTAGCATCGATGGATACCTCTTCAGGAGCATATCGTGCCAGATTTCCAAATTCACGGCTATAGGAATCCACAGTCAGTCTTCCTTGGGTGAAATTGCAGAACTCTTCCCTCTTGCGATCTATGAGACCTTCCGGATTGTGATGCTCATGGGAAGCCTCACTGAATTCAGCCCAAGTAGTGATTTGGCCGACCGGGCGCATAGCTTCAAAGTTTTCCCACCAAAGGCTAGCAGGGCCTTCGAGGTGATAGGCAGCATAAGTAACCTTATCAGCTTCGGCTACGTTGGCAGAACGTAGTTTGTGGGTGATGCTGCGAAGCCAGTCATCTGCGTCGAGGGGCTCGACGGAATGGTTAAACTTTGGTGGGTACAGCTTGATAAAGTCATTGATTGACACCAAGTCATTTCGCTGATGGCGTGCAGTGTTCTGCTCAATCCGCTCCAGCAAGCGGTTAGTCTCACGCTTGTTTCTTTCCGCCTCCAGCATCACTTCGGCCAGAGAAGGCGGGTGAGGCATATTTTCACCACTAGCTGCACTGGCTTCCCCCTGCTCCGGGGCAGCAGGGTTGCTGCGGGTGTTGACCATCCTAGGAGAAAACAAGACAACGGTTTAGATAAGGATGGCACAATCTTAGCAAGGAAGTGTAGAATGTAATGGATAACACGGAATGCAGAGGTGTTCATTGCACGACATGGTAATATAGAAACTGCCATATATATACCATTGGTCATACACACCGTACAGTGTTTAGTACAAGCCCAGGCTAGAGTACAACTACGGTGAAAGACATTACATCTCATTGGAGGCATTCCAAGCTCCTATACATTATTTTCCTACACCTCCGGAGTGTGATACACACCAAGTCGTATCCCACGGCCACGCAGGACTGTGGAGAATACAACTACTACAATACTAGTGAAACTACTACTAGCTCAGACGGCTCCGTAGTAATCCTCATAGAAGTCGCCACCAAAACCTGGAAGCGGAACATGATCATCTGGGAATAGACATCCTGCGGAGCCTGCGGACCATAGGGACTCGGATGTGGCCTTGGTCCCACAGGTAGTGGCAGGCGGGGACCACGAGGAGGGGTGATGCCTCCTACATCGCGCCACTCCATACAATCTGGCAATCCAGACCGTACAGGGTACAAATCCCTCAGATCCATGTATCCTGCGTGTACCGCCGGTGCAAACCGAGTCAAAGTGGCCCAGGTGATCAGCACGAGAGTTAAAAAGCTCCATACGCAAGGCCCAATTTTCACGGTCCTTATCCTCGAGCATCTCGGCAGTGGTGCAGAGTAGTGACTCCTCATGTGTGGGGTCAGCATAGATAGCCTGGAGATACCCTTGCGCTCTCGGAAGTGAAGCTGGCATATAATGGAAGTCGGTGTTTCGAAGCAGGCCAGTCCGGACTCGCATGATGGTCATCATGGAATAGGCAGCATCCTGCACAGCCATCTCAACAGTAACCCCGAGTCCATAGGAACAGTGAAGGGGCTCAGTGGCTCCAGGATAAGAGGGATATATCCTGACGGTACAGAGGTACTGGCTCTGGTTGAAGTCTCGGAATTGCTCTTCGACAGTGTATTCGGGATACCCATTACCCGGACTAACATAGCAGTATGAACGGGCACATCGAGGCACCGGGTCAGGCGAACCACTTGGTTTTGAGCACGAGTGGCCATCTGAAAGCACAACCACAATGCAAAGACATTAGAATTTCTTGGGAAAATTGGACAACATAACAGTTGTAAATGCTCAGAAAAAGATTTGAGACATCCACAACAGTTTGCAATACCACTCAACAACATCATATCAAGGTTCTAATTCAACTGGCAACATACTAAAAGTAGTAGAAACTGTACTAAGGCTTGTAACAACAATCCTATAAGCTACTACGGATTAGTAACACGTGAACCTGATAGAAGAAGAGAGCCTAGTCCTTAACCCACATTGAATGAGAAGAGAATGACTCAGATCAAAGGGTATAAGGTAAAGGAGTAAAAGAACCTTACGTTCCCTCCCACAATCAATTCCCCTACATATAACTAAAGCATTTCTAGACTCGACATCGACCAGTTTGGCTCAACGAACCTACAGGCAGTCCGACTCTGATGCCAACGCTGTCAGGACCCCGATTCCAAGTCACATCGATCTAGCCGGTAACACCTCATATCACATTGCGGCCTCATGCACGGTATCCCCACGGGTGTCGCCTTACCATGGCCCAGGACCGTTTGTGCCTTTTGGCTCATGTATATGATAGTGTCGCTAGCATCCATATGACAGAGAACCCAGGCCGACATGGCTAGTCGTGAACCCAAAGCAGCACAGACCTATGGAGACAAGCATACATGAATCACATCGAGCATGTCGGTCATCAGCGTGTGAATCCGGGCTGTAGCACTGGGCTAATAGGACTCCAGGGAACCCGGGCTGTAGCAGGCTAGGCAGGACTCCGGATGTCACCGCGTGACATTTCCCCAAAGGGACAGACATAGGAACGAGGTGAAACAAATGCCGGCCAGTCAAGTGTCCTGAGCAGTAGTGCTGGGCTAGCAGGATTCCGGCGAACCGAGCTGTAGCGGACTACTATGGCTCGAGCAGCACTAGACTACATTTCCCCATAACAAAGGCTGCCAAGGATAAACAACTAGATTGTTGGATCCCACACATACCAAGCATTTCAATCATACACACAATATGCTCGATATGTGCAAATACAACATGGCATCACAACAAAACTCTACAACTCAAGTACTTATTTAAAGGCTCCAAAGAGCCATACATAACATGTTCATACAGGTAGGGGTCACATGACCCGACACTCAAGTCATACAAGCATACAAGCACATGCGGAAGCAACTAGTCTGAGTACAGACACTAGAAAGAAAGAAGGCTTCTCGAAGCCTGTCTATCTACATAGGGCCCTCCATGGCCAGGATCACCACCTGGGTGGCTAGTCACTCATCGACATCAAGGTCTACGTAGAACCCATCGGAGGGGAAGGTGTTGTTGTCTGAAAACAGTAATTAAGCAAACATGAGTACAAAGGTACTCAACAAGTCTTACATCAGAACCTACTATACATGCTCGTTCTCAAGAAGGTGGTGGAGTTATTGCAGCAAGCCAGCTTTGCCTCTTGGCTAAGCTATCCTACGAAACACCACTAATAAAATAGTTTTCGCACATGAGTCCACTACTCACCAACATAATACTCCACCAGGGATCCTCCCTCATCATCCTACGGAGGGCCATCCTCGGTACTCACACTTATCTTGAGTCTTTTAGTAGTATCCATTAACTTGTCTATGAACTGTATAGGCAACCAAGTAGTCCTTTACCGCGGACGCGGCTATTCGAATAGATTTATACCTTGCAGGGGTGTACTTCATCACACATGTTTCCACCACTTAGCGTCTGCACATGACATGTGCTTGCCAGACTTCAAGCGGAAACCGACGTGGGTGTAGACCACGACCTGAATAACCGCACAAGTCTCTAGTCCAGGTTTATCGCCTATTCAGGTTCCATCCGCAAGGAGATCTGGCCGGGGTGTCCTCAACGACCCCATACAATGTGTGTAGGGTTCCCGAGACACCAAACGGGCGACTCGGTACACTGTGCCACGGTGTATCTACCACATCATAGCCCACCCCTAGGGTCAGCGCTACGCACGGCCGCCAACACATAACCTACAAACACCAGAAACTAGTTGCAACTCCTGGACAGAGGACGAGAGGGGTCAGTAAGTCGAGCGGGGTCATATTTCAGGGTCCAATGTGTGGTAGTAGCTGAATCTTAAATCACGCATACAGATCTCAATTCTTATGGACGGCCTCAATGAAACAACCCACCATGTACTCCTGCATGGCCTCTCATCGATACCTTTACCAAATCATGTTCAACAAATCCCTCGCATTACCGACATAATCATTTCACTCTAGCTCATCACCCAGATGAACCAGACCTAACACAACTCAAAGCATAGCAGGCATAGCAAGGTAGGAATCACATACATGGCTCAATCAACTCCTACACATGCTAGTGGGTTTCATCTAGTTACTGTGGCAATGACAGGTCATGCAGAGGATAAGGGTTTAACTACCGTAGCACACAGCAGTTTGAATCGCGTTGTCTTAATGCAGTAAACAAGAGCAGAAGCGAGAACATGGGTTTGTATCGGAATGATCAATGGGTTGCTTGCCTGATGTAGTGGTAGTAGGGTACTGCCCTTCAGACGGATACTCGGGGTTATCCTCGGAGGCAGAACCTACCACGAAAGATACACCGAAACATAATCAACACATGACAATATGCAACAATATGATGCATGCTATGACATGGCAAAATGAATGTGTCTTGACCTAATGCAAGCTAAAACGGAAAGGAATGAACTCATTTGAATCAAAGATTCAAATGTTAGTTCATTTAACATAGCCTTATTAGTGCATTATCTTATTTTGCTTAAACGGCAAGGTTAACTTGTTTTGTCATGCATGTAACCATTACAGATGGATAGATTGAATTTTTCTGATCATTTTTCATATATAATTTGTTTGATTTGGAGCTATGGTTGATTTTCTATGATTTTTAGAAGTTTTGGCTATTTTCTGGAATTTCCTATTAAAGAATAAATCCAGAAAAGGATTTACTGCGTCAGCATTGCGTCACTATGATGTCAGCGAGTCAAAGGCGCCAGGGCCAGTCAAACCTGACTGGTTGGCCCTGTCTGTCAGTGTCTCAGCTAATTAACATGATTAAGTTAGTACTAATTAACTGTCAGTGGGGCCTGGGCTCACATGACAGTGACTAAACTAATTAAAATTTAACACAAATCCTAAACTAATTAGCAGGCCGGCCCCACCTGTCATAGGCTCAGGGGGGGAAGTCAACCTAGGCCCACGTGTGAGTCCACAGTCAAAAAGTGGTCAAACTCACCGGCGTTTAGCCGCCGGCGAGGCCAGACGCGGCGGAGCAGCGCGGGTTTTGCACTCCGGCGACCAAAAGGACGGCGGGGATCATCTACGTGATGCAGGGAGTGAGCCGCATCGAGTGGTGGTAGTGGGTGGAGCTGGGGTGGCCGGAAACGATGGCGGCGAGCATGTCCGCGGTGGTCGGAGTTCGGGCGAGGTCGAACTAGTCACTAGCCGGCACGGCGAGGGGCATGCGGGGGTGCTACGGGCTCCTGTGAGTGCGTTGAAGACGATGGTGTGCTCGGTTGCGACCCAACGTGGCTGTGGCCACGACGGCGACGTGTGGTGGCGTCGGCGAGCTTCGGCCGCAGTGGTTAGTAGGGCTAGAGGAGGAAATAGACGGCGGGGAGCAAGAGGTTCGGTAGAGGAGCTCATGGAGATCATGAAGAAGGGCTCGGCTTGCTCGGAGACAGCTTGTCGACGGCGAATCCGTCGATGGAGTCCGGCGGCCATGCTCGGGGAAGACAACTCATGGCGGCGATGTGGAGCTCCCGCGGTGGCGTGGCTCGGGGTGGAAGGAAGAGGGGGTCGAGGCGGAGCCTATGGGCCGGTCAGAGAAGCGAGGGAGAGGCGGTGGCCGCGGTGGTGCTTGTCGGCGGCGACGGCTACGCTCGGCAGGGGATGGGGAGAGAACCAGAGGAGGGAGAGGGCACGGGGAGAGTGGGGAGAATGAGAGGGGAACGAGGGGGAGTGTGTGGCACTCGTAGGCGCGCCCGGGGTGTCGGCAGAAGCAGGAGGTGGCCGGCGTGTGGCCGCGGGCGCCGGCCACGCGCCTCTCGTCCTCCTGGCGAGAGGAGGAGGACGACTGGCAGGAGCCAGTGGGCTGGGCCGAGCTAGGCCAGGCTAGGCGACAGGTAAGTCCTCTAACTCTCTCTCTATTTCTGTTTGCTTTTATGTATTATTTCTGTAACTTCAGGGCTTTATTAAAAATGCCAGGGCATTTCCAAAAATCATAAAATTAATCATGGCTACTGCTTAGAATATATCCAACAACAACATTTTAGTTTATGATTATTTGAGCATTTAAAATATTTTATAGCATTTAAATGCCCAAATGCATATACTATAAGAATTAATCCAATGACCTTAAGATGTCCTAGGAAAAAGTGCAGCATTTTTGTCAAAGGTTTTAACCCAAAACAAAAAGGGTGGGCTTTTTAGAAGGGCATTTCAGGTTCATTGAAAAAGTTTTTTAGTAAACTCTAGTTTTTCCAGGGGGGTGCTAGGGGTTCTGTCATCCCCATTTCAGTTTTCTGGGAATTTAAACATGATGCACATGTTCAACCAAACCTAATGCATGACTAACACAGGGATGTGACAGTTTCACTAGTAACTTCTCTCAAGATAGCATAAGTATTACGGTGGGTGAACAAATTACTAGCGAGCAATTGATAGAAAAGTGCATAATTATGAGAATATCTAGGCATGATCATGTATATAGGCATCACGTCCGCGACAAGTAGACCAAAACAATTCTGCATCTACTACTATTACTCCACACATCGACCGCAATCCAGCATGCATCTAGAGTATTAAGTTCATAAGAATAGAGTAACGCATTAGGCAAGATGACATGATGTAGAGGGGTAAACTCAAGCAATATGGAATAAACCCCATCTTTTTATCCTCGATGGCAACAATACAATATGTGCCTTGCTGCCCCTACTGTCACTAGGAAAGGACACCGCAAGATTGAACCCAAAGCTAAGCACTTCTCCCATTGCAAGAAAGATCAATCTAGTAGGCCAAACCAAATTGATAATTCGAAGAGACTTGCAAAGATAACCAATCATACATAAAAGATTTCAGAGAAGAATCAAATATTGTTCATAGATAAACTTGATCATAAACCCACAATTCATCAGATCATGATAAACACACCGCAAAAAGAGTTACATCAAATAGATCTGCAAGAAGATCGAGGAGAACATTGTATTGAGATCCAAAGAGAGAGAAGAAGCCATCTAGCTAATAACTATGGACCCGAAGGTCTGAAGTAAACTACTCACACATCATCGGAGAGGCTATGGTGTTGATGTAGAAGCCCTCCGTGATTGATTCCCCCTCCGACGAAGCTCCGGTAAAGGCCCAAAGATGGGATCTCTTAGGTACAGAAGGTTGCGGTGGTGGAAATAGGGTCTCGTGGTGCTGCTGGATGTTTTCGGGGTATATGGATATATATAGAAAGAAGAAGTAGGTCGGTGGAGTCACGAGGGGCCCACGAGGGTGGGGGGCGCGCCCAAGGGGCAGGCGCGCCTCCTTGCCTCGTGGCCTCCTCGTTGATTCCTTGACGTTCACTCCAAGTCCCTTGGAGCATGTTTGTTCCAAAAATAACTCTCCCGAAGGTTTCATTCCATTTGGATTCCGTTTGTTATTTTTTTTTTGCTGCGAAACACTGAAATAGGCAAAAAACAGCAATTTCCACTGGGCCTTGGGTTAGTAGGTTAGTCCCAAAAAAGTGTATAAATAATCCCATTAACATCCAAAACAGATAATATAATAGCATGGAACAATCAAAAATTATAGATACGTTGGAGACGTATCAAGCATCCCCAAGCTTAATTCCTTCTCGTCCTCGAGTAGGTAAATGATAAAAATAGAATTTTTGATGTGGAATGCCACCTAGCATAATGCTCAATGTAGTTTTATTTATTGTGACATGATTGTTCAGATCCGAAAGATTCAAGACAAAAGTTTAATATTGACATAAAAATAATAATACTTCAAGCATACCAACTAAGCAATCGTGTCTTCTCAAAATAACATGGCAAAAGAAAGTTCATCCCTACAAAATCATATGGTTTGGTCTTGCTCCATTTTCGTCACACAAGAATGCTCTCATCATGCACAACCCCGATGAAAAGCCAAGCAATTGTTTCATACTTTAGTAATCTCAAACTTTTTTCAACTTTCATGCAATACATGAGCGTGGCCCATGGATATAGCACTATGGGTGGAATAGAATAATGATAGGGGGTTATGTGGAGAAGACAAAAAAGGAGAAAGTCTCACATCGATGCGACAAATCAATGGGCTAGGGAGATGCCCATCAATTGATGTCAATGCAAGGAGTAGGGATTGCCATGCAACAGATGCAATAGAGCTATAAATGTAGGAAAGCTCAACAAAAGAAACTATCGGCGTTCTGGGAACGGGGGTCCCCAGACTTGCCTGCCTGTGGCCCACGGCGTGGCTCTGCAAGCGGCCCTATACGGCCCATCTTTACCAACAAGCATTCAAGACCCTCGCGAGGGGCCAAGCCTCGCGAGGCGGACGACACAAGACCCCCTCGAGAGTGGCCTCACCAGGCTGGCTCGCGAGGGGCGGAGAGATCAAGGCAAGGCAAACCTCGCGAGGTTCCAATGACGTGAGCCATGACGATCGAGACCAGGCGGGCGCCAGCACGCATAGTGTCCTTGTTTCCTCTTTGGTTCTAAGGAGGCAAGCTCGGGCGAGGATTACCGAGGCGTCAAGCAAAGGTTTCCATATCGGTGCAACGAGACCAAGACCTGCAGGACGGCGAGACAGAGGTCACCATGGAGCCCAAGGCGGCATCACCACCAGCGCCTTTGGCAGGCGAAGACTGCTTTTGTCAGGATAACTTGTACTAGTTGTCCCCTTTCAAATTGACCGTTGTTGGCTCCCTTCCCACTCAATATTTGGGGAGAGGACCAGGGCCTCTATAAATTGGATTAGCCACCACAGTAGGGAGGAACGGAGCTTCAGCCATCTCATCTTGTACTAGACCCAACCCATCCTCACACCCACCAAGGACAAGAACTCCTCACCTGAGGAGGCTGTTCTTCCCCTTGTACTGTTCATCCTCAGCTCGAGAGGCAATCCACCACACCACACTGGAGTAGGGTATTACACCACAACAGTGGCCCGAACCAGTATAAATCTTGTGTCTCTTATGTTGCGAGTTCATCAAGCTTGCATTTGAGATCGTGGCGAGGTTGAGGGCGTGAGTTGGTAGGGGGAGATCTTCGTGCGCACCCCAGTGTTCGAGCCTTGAGGGTTTTGCCGAAACCCGAGATCCGACATTTGGCGCGCAGGTAGGGGTGCGCCGGAGTTTTCCTTCCGTCGATTCGCGCTCCACCATCTTCATGCCCATTCTCCATGGCTGGCGCCGCCCTTCCGGCTGGATCTACGGGTGCCCATAGTGACGCTTGGCAGCTCCGAGCCCTTGCTCCTGCCTTGCGGCAGGTGCAGTGCCCACCCAAGTTCAAGCTAGAGATGCCGCTGCGCTACGATGACGCGGCGGACCCGTTGGCTTTCCTGCTGGCGTATGAGGAGGCCGTCCTTAAGGCCGGGGCGATGACAAGGTCATGGCCAACTGGCTTCCCATGGCCCTCACTGGCGCACCACGCGCCTGGCTGCTCAAACTCCCCGGATCCACGGTGGCATCTTGGGAGGAGTTGCGCGGCCTCTTCGCTGTGCGCTACGCGGCGTCGGCGCACCATGCGGTTGCGGCCCTCCTCAGCGGCTCACAAGCACCACCCTTGGATCATCACGTCAAGCCGTTCTTTCGCCAGATCGACACCACTTCCAAGCGCCCGGGGGCTCCGCTGGGCTGGGCCACGCCCGAGGCCGACCTCACCTTCGACTCAGAGGATCATCCCGTCTCCACCGTCGGCTCAGGTGTGCTCCCAATGCTTTGCACGCCCACCATCTACAACGTGTCTGTCACCAAGACACTCATCGATGGCGGTGCCGGCCTCAACATGCTCTCCGTCGAGGCCTTCAGCCTTCTTCATGTACCGCTCGAGCGGCTCCGCCCTAGCAATCCCTTCTCAGGGGTTGGTGGAGGCTCCGCCCACTCCCTGGGGCGGATCCGCCTCCCTGTGACCTTCGGCACGCGCGACAACTACCGCTCTGAGCTGGTCGACTTCAACATCGCCCACATTGGCCTCCCGTACAATGCCATCCTCGGGTACCCGGCCCTAGCTCAGTTCATGGCGGCGACCCATCCGGCCTACAACCTCATGAAGATGCCCGGGAGCAAGGGTGTCCTCACAGTAGTTGGGGACACCAAGGAAGCCTTCATGACGCTCAAGCTCGCCCTCAAGACCGCGGCGACAGCTCAGCCTGCCGACGCGGATACCTCCAAGGCCAAGGGAGCCGCACCAACCAAGAAGAAGTAGTTTTTCACTCAAGACAAGGCAGAAACCAAGCAAGTGCCAGTCGAGGAGGACGAGTCCTCGGGGGCAACCTTTACCATAGGCGCCAACCTCGAGCCTGATCAGGAGGAGGCGCTTGTGAAGTTCTTGCACGCAAACAAGGAAGTGTTCGCTTGGGAGCCTGATCAGCTGGTACGGGTCCCAAGAGGGGTGATAGAGCACCACCTGAAGGTGTGCACCAACATACTCCCCGTAAAGCAGAGGGCGAGGCGGCAGTCCACGGAGAAACAAGCTTTCATCGTCCAAGAGACCCGCAAGTTGGAGGCTGCGGGTGTCATTCGTGAGGTTCGGTACCCCGAGTGGCTAGCAAACCCCGTCATCATGTCTAAGAAAGGCAGGAAGGAGCGAATGTGCGTCGACTTCACCAACCTCAACAAGGTCTGCCCTCAAGAGCCGTTCCCTCTTCCACGCATCGACCAGATCGTCGACTCCACTGCTGAGTGCGACTTGCTGTGCTTCCTGGATGCGTTCTCAGGATATCACGAGATCAAGATGGTGGTAGAAGATGTGGAGAAGACATCCTTCCTAACCCCGTGTGGGGTGTACTGCTACACTTGCAGGCCTTTCGGGCTGCGCAACACAGGCGCAACCTTCCAGCGGCTCATGCACATCACCTTGGGTCGGCAGCTCGGGAGAAATGTTGAAGCCTACGTCGACGACATTGTGGTGAAGTCTCGGGAGGCGAGGACCTTGATCCAAGACCTGGAGGAGACCTTTGAAATCCTCCGCCAGGTGGACTTGTGACTCAACCTGAAGAAGTGCGTGTTTGGCATCCCTTCCGGTAAGCTGCTGGGCTTCCTTGTGTCCCACAGGGGGATCGAGGCCAACCCAGATAAGGTCAAGGCCATTGAAGACATGAGTCCACCGCAGACCCTCAAGGAAATGCAAAACCTTGCTGGATGGGTGACTGCGTTGGGACGCTTCATTTCCAAGCTGGGAGAGCGCGCCCTACCCTTCTTCAAGCTGATGATGAAGAAGGGCCCATTCGAGCGAACCCCGGAGGCCGACCGAGCATTTCAAGACGTCAAGAGATACCTGTCCAGCCCTCCAGTGATGGTGGCGCCGCGACCTCTCGAGCCCCTAGTGATTTATCTTGCCGCCACTCCCCACTCCACCAGCGCGGCTCTAGTGGCGGTTCGGGAAGAACACCAAGCCAAGGGCGCATTGCGCCGAGCTACGCCCCCAGCAAAGACGACATAAGACCAGGAGGGCGCCGCAAGGGTCGCAGCAGTGACAACAGAGGATCAAGCTCAGCAGGACGATGCCCATGAACCCAAAAAGTCCCCGACAAGCGATCAAGCGTTGGGGGCTCCACCACCTCAGGAGGCACCCCAACTCCCGGAAGGCGCAAGCCTCATCAGCGAACCTACCCTCATCGAGCACCCGGTATACTTCGTCGGCACAGTGTTGCGGGATGCAAGAGCACGGTACCCCATGCCTCAGAAGCTCCTACTCGCGCTCCTGGTGGCCTCACGTAAGCTGCGACACTACTTTCAAGGCCACTTCATCAAGGTCGTCTCGGCCTACCCACTAGAGAGGGTGTTCAGGAGCCCCAACTCCGCCGGGAGGGTCGCCGAGTGGAACATCAAGCTGCAGGCATTCCAGTTGGAGTTCAGCACCACCAGGGTTGTCAAGGGAGTCGCGCTCGCCGATTTCATGGCAGAATGGATGGACGCCCGGCGCTTGGAATAGGCGAGGATCGGTCCCTCTCGCTGGGAAGTGTGGCGCCCAACGGCTGGGTCATGTATTTCGATGGTGCCTTCGCGCGCCAAGGCGCGGGGGCTGGAGCAATGCTCATCTCACCCACTCAGGACAAGCTCTACTACGCCATGTACCTCTGCTTCCAGCAAGGCGAGAAGGTCTCCAACAACATCACAGAGTATGAAGGCCTCATAGACGGCTCGAAGGCTGCGGCGGCACTGGGGGTGAAACGTCTCACCATCAGGGGCGACTCGCAGCTCCTTGTCAACTTCTCCAACAAGGTATACGAGCCGAAGGACGAACATATGGAGGCATACCTCGCGGAAGTGCGCAAGGTGGAGAAGCAGTTCCTGGGCTTGGAGTTGCAGCACGTGCCCCAGGGAACCAACAAGGAAGCCGACGACATCACCAGAAGGGCATCCAAGTGACAGCCCAAACAGACCGGCGTCTTCGAGGAGCGGCTCTTCAAGCCATCGGCGGCACCACCGCTTTCAAGGACAGTGCAGCCTCGGGAGGAGCTCCCGCAGCCACCTGCCATGGGAGCCCCAGCCTGTGGCCCGACTTTGGGAGCGCGTCTACTCTTGACACTCGAGCCCTAGGAGGGATGCTGGACCAAGGAATTCAAGGAATACCTGATGCAAGGGACGCTACTGGAGAAGGAGGAGGACACGGAGCGTGTGGCCCAGTAAGCCACGACATACTGCATCCAGGACGGTGAGTTATACAGGAAGCGACCAAATGACGTTTCACTATGTTGCATCTCCAGGGAACTGGGGAAAGAGCTCCTAGCCGACATACACGACGGCGACTGCGGGCACCACTCGTCATCACGAACCCTCATTGGCAAGGCATTACGCATCAGATTCTACTGGCCTACGGCGCTCAACGACGTGGCTGAGCTGGTGAGATCCTGCAAGGCCTGCCAATTCCACGCCAAGCAAATCCATCAGCCAGCTCAGGGCCTCCAGACCATTCCACTCTCGTGGCCGTTGGCAGTCTGGGGACTGGACATCCTAGGCCTGTTCTCTCGGGCGCCTGGGGGCTACCGATACCTCTACGTTGCCATCGACAAGTTCACCAAGTGGGCGGAGGTGGAAGCCGTCCGCACCATCCCGCTGGCTCTGCGGTAAAGTTCATCAAGGGCCTCATGAGCCGTTTTGGGGTCCCCAACCACATCATCAACGATAATGGCTCACAGTTCACCAGTAATCTCTTCAAAACGTACTGCACTAACCTTGGAACGTAGATTTGCTACACTTTAGTGGCGCACCCCCAGAGCAATGGCCAAGCTGAATGCGCCAACGCGGAGGTCCTGAGAGGCCTCAAGACCAGGAGCTTCAAGAAGAAGCTCGAAGCCTACGGCAGGGGCTGGCACGACGAGCTGCAGTCTATGCTGTGGTCCATATGCACCACCTCCACCAAGCCCACGGGCGAGACCCCGTTCTTCCTCGTCTACGGAGCATAAGCGGTCCTCCCTCACGAGGTCAAGCATCACTCCGCACGGGTCCTGGCGTTTGATGAGACGCAGTAGGACGCCACACGAGGTATGGACATCATGCTGGGGGAGGAACACCGCCACGAAGCTGCACTACGGGCGGCAAGATAGCAGCAGGCGCTGTGGCGATACCACTGTCGCAGCGTCCGCTCCAGGACGCTCGAGGTGGGTGACCTCGTCCTGAGGCGGGTGCTCTCTAGGGAAGGGCTGCATAAGCTCTCACCCATGTGGGAGGGCCCGTTCAAGGTCGTCCATGTCTCCAGGCCTAGCACCGCGTTCCTGGAGACATAGGACGGGGTACCCATCCAGAACGCCTGGAACATCCAGGACCTCCAGAAGTTCTACCCATGAAGAAAGGCCCAGCGCCTGTGAAGAAGGCCCAGTGCCTGTGAAGGTCTCCGCTTGTGATACTCTCACGTAATAATGAGTGGGGCAGTACGCGCCCCGGAGTCTCAGGAGTGCCGCCCTCGGGCCTCGGGGGCTCCCTCCCATGTCCTAGTGGCAGCACTTAGCTCCACGCTAGTGAGAAGACATGAAGACTAGACTAGGTGCCGGACGCGGCTTTTCATTTGCTTTCCGTAGTTGGCTCGCCCTCTTTTAATTGAAGTTTGCTTCTGTTGTTCTTTGCTGATTTAGTTCCATCGCCTTTTGCCTCTGTTTTCGTCTTCAGTTTAGCCTGTACTCTCTCTCGCATTCCTCGCGAGGGGGCTGGACAGGTGCCCTCGTGAGCATTTTTCCTTTTCTGCCTTTCGTCTGCTTTTCGCGAGGCACCCTCATTCGAGCCCACAAGCTGGCGCACCTCTCCTAATCCGTGCCCCTCGGGTACTGCAATACGAAGCGTTGGGTCAAAGCCAGCAGTGCCTGTGACCAAGGCTAGGGTGAACATAAGCCTCTTAACGAATTTTCTGCAGTTCCTAAACGCCTACGAGGCCAAGGAGGCCTCGACAGGCACCAGGAAGCAAGCGCCTCGTGAGTAGGAGACTACTCCGAGCAAGTCAAGCTAAGTTATCTCTACATAAAATGACGATGTTGCGACATTGCATAGGAACGATAAACATAGCATAATACTTGAGAAATCATAGTTTGTTGCACGCCCCTCGGAGGCCCATACTGGCTTTTTTCTTAATACAGGAAGGAAAGGAAGAACGAAATAAAAGCGGCGTGTGCCCCTACAGCGGTCCACGAGGGCGGGCTCTTGGCGTCGTCTCGAGCTCAGCCAGACCCCTCCTCACGCTTCACGGAGGCACGACGACAAGACGACCCACTGCCGCCTTCGAAGCAGGCGCGACGGCTGGTCGTAACCACCGCTGTTGGAGCTATCACTGGAGGAAGAGTCGTCATAGCTGGACGAGACGTGGTCGGCACCAAGGGCGGGTTCGCCCTCATCCTCATCACGACCATCGCCAAGGCCGAGCACCTCCTCGCCGTCGTTGACCTCGGGGCAGCACCCGGTGCGACGACCATCTTCCCCAAACACCCTCACATAGAGGGTCGCGTCACCATCATACTTGAAATGGAGGGTGCACCGCCTTCCCAGGCCGCGCGCGTGGGCAAACGTCGGCCAGCCCGCAGGCCAGGGCTATGTTGCCCGCGACGGAGACCTCAACCGCGACCCAGGAAGCCCTGCTGTAGCAGCCGTCCGCCTGTAGCCAGAGCCCGCCAGCTCGTCGGCGAAGAAGCGCGGGAGCTGAAGCCAATTGCCGGTAGGGTTCTTTGACCAGACGACGAACTCCGGCAGCACCTCTGTCGAGTGGAGGCGTGTCCGGGGAGGCCACGCGACCACGGCACGTCTCCCTTTATCAACAGGACTGCCACGACCAGAGCGACCCCTGCCACACGAAGCGGCACCGCCGCAGCTACGGGGGGCCGCAGCGGGGGTCGCAGTGTGCTTGCGGGGATGGTCGTGTCCACGCTTGGGCACCAGAGAGCCGGGCAGCTCGCGAGGGGCCTTCCCCTTCTCCACAGCGGAGAACCTCTTCGACGGCGCCATTGGTGTCGCTATTGGCGATGGATCAAAGGGGGAGAAGCGAGCGGAATGAGAAGAGATGGGCGAGGGGGGCTCTGCCCCTGAGGGAGTCCTGGATTAGGGGGTGTCCGGATGGCCGGACTATACCTTCAGTCGAACTCCTGGACTATGAAGATACAAGATTGAAGACTTTGTCCCGTGTCCGGAAGGGACTTTCCTTGGCGTGGAAGGCAAGTTTGGCGATACGGATATGTAGATCTCCTACCATTGTAACCGACTTTGTGTAACCCTAACCCTCTCCGGTGTCTATAGAAACCAGAGGGTTTTAGTCCGTAGGACAACATACAGAACAACAATCATACCATAGGCTAGCTTCTAGGGTTTAGCCTCTCCGATCTCGTGGTAGACCTACTCTTGTACTACCCATATCATCAATATTAATCAAGAAGGACGTAGGGTTTTACCTCCATCAAGAGGGCCCGAACCTGGGTAAAACTTCGTGTCCCTTGCCTCCTGTTACCATCCGGCCTAGACGCACAGTTCGGGACCCCCTACCCGAGATCCGCCGGTTTTGACACCGACATTGGTGCTTTCATTGAGAGTTCCTCTGTGTCGTCGCCGTTAGGCTTGATGGCTCCTACGATCATCAATAGCGATGCAGTCCAGGGTGAGACCTTCCTCCCTGGATAAATCTTCGTCTTCGGCAGCTTTGCACTGCGGGCCAATTCACTTGGCCATCTGGAGCAGATCGAAAGCTATGCCCCTAGCCGTCAGGTCAGATTTGGAAGTTTAAACTACACGGCTGACATCCGCGGGGACTTGATCCTCGACGGATTCGAGCCACTGCTGAGCGTGCGGCACTGTCACGACGAGCATGGTCTAGCTCTGCCGCCGAATAGTGCCCTGGAGGCCGCACCCGCATCGGCTTCGACCCTTAATTCGGAGCCAACTATGCCGATCGAGGATGGGTGGTTGGACGCCGCCTTGGGGGCTGCGATCCCAATGGCGATCGAGCCGAACACCAGCCCGCACTCCGCGAGACTCGTGACTCCAAGGAGCCGGACTCCTCTCCAGACTCCGAACCCTCCGTGCCCCTGCCGATCGAATCCGATTGGGCGCCGATCATGGAGTTTACTGCCATGGACATCTTTCAGCACTCGCCTTTCGGCGATATTCTGAAGACACTAAAGTCTTTCTCTTTATCAGGAGAGCCCTGGCCGGACTACGGTTAGCAAGGCTGGGATACGGACGATGAAGAAATTCAAAGCCCACCCACCACCCACTTTGTAGCCACTGTCGACGATTTAACCGACATGCTTGACTTCGACTTCGAAGACGATGAAGAACCAGCGCCTATTGGGCCCTAGAAAGCCACCTCGTCATATGACATATACATGGTGGACACCCCAAAAGAAGGAGATGGCGATGGAACAGCGGAGGATGACCCCTCCAAGAAACAGCCTAAGCGCCGGCGTCAGCAGCGCCACTCAAAATCCCGCCAAAGCAAATACGGTGATTCCAGCATGGGAGATAATAATACTCCGGAGAGTGCCGAAGAAAACCCCCTCCAGCAAGATTCAGCATAGGAGGATGGAGAATCCAGCCCTCATGAGAGAGCGGTTGACAGAGAGGTCGAGGACGATAACTATATGCCTCCCTCCGAAGACGAGGCAAGCCTCGACGATGACGAATTCGTCGTGCCAGAGGATCCCGTCGACCAAGAGCGTTTTCAACGCAGGCTTATGGCCATGGCAAGAAGCCTCAAGAAAAAACAGCAACAACTTAGAGCTGATCAAGATTTGCTAGTCAACAGATGGACTGAAGTCCTTGCGGCCGAAGAGCATAAACTCGAACGCCCCTCCAAGAGCTACCCAAAGCGCAGGTTGCTACCCTGATTAGAGGAGGAAGCACTTAAACCTACATCACCAACACTTGATACGGCCGACCGGCCACCTCGTGGCCGCGACAGAGAGGCCTCTTGGCCCTCCACTCAAGCCGCACTCCGTACCAAGGCACGGGAAAATGCACCAGACCTGCGAGATATGTTGGAGGACAAGGAAAGGCAAACAAGAACGATCTACGGATCACGTGGGCGCCCCACGACTCGAGACGGTAACCGTCACGCCGGACACAAATCCGGTAGGGCCGAACACAGTAGACAAAGCTCATTGGAGCTACGTCGTGATATAGCCCAGTACAGAGGCGCCGCACACCCACTATGCTTCACAGACGAAGTAATGGATCATCAAATCCCTGAGGGTTTCAAACCCATAAACATCGAATCATATGATGGCACAACAGATCCTGCGGTATGGATCGAGGATTATCTCCTTCATATCCACATGGCCCGCGGCGATGATCTCCACGCCATCAAATACCTCCCACTCAAGCTTAAAGGACCAGCTCGGCATTGGCTTAACAGCTTGCCAGCAAGATCAATCGGTTGTTGGGAGGACCTGGAAGCCGCATTCCTCGACAATTTCCAGGGCACTTATGTGCGACCACCAGACGCCGATGACCTAAGCCACGTAATTCAGCAGCCAGAGGAATCGGCCAGGAAATTCTGGACACGGTTCCTAACAAAGAAAAATCAAATAGTCGACTGTCCGGACGCAGAGGCCCTAGCAGCCTTCAAGCACAATATCCGTGACGAGTGGCTTGCCCGGCACCTTGGACAGGAAAAGCCGAAATCTATGGCAGCACTCACGACACTCATGACCCGCTTTTGCGCGAGAGAAGACAGCTGGCTTGCTCGTAGTAACAACATGATCAAGAACCCTGGTAATTCGGATACCAGGGACAGTAGTGGCAGGCCGTGTCGCAGCAAGAAGAAGCTCCACATTAATGGCGACAACGCTGAGGATATGGCAGTTAATGCCGGATTCAGAGGCTATAAATCCGGTCAGCGGAAAAGCCATTCAAAAGAAATCCTAGGGGCTCATCCAGTTTGGACCGAATACTCGACCGCTTGTGCCAGATACATGGCACCCCCGAAAAGCCGGCCAATCACAACAACAGGGATTGTTGGGTGTTCAAGCAGGCAGGCAAGTTAAATGCCGAAAATACAGACAAGGGGCTGCATAGAGATGACGACGAAGAGCCCCGGCCACCAAACAACAGTGGACAGAAGGGTTTTCCCCCACAAGTGCGGACGGTGAACATGATATACGCAACCCACATCCCCAAGAGGGAGCGGAAGCGTGCGTTAAGGGACGTAGATGCGGTAGAGCCAGTCGCCCCAAAGTTCAACCCATGGTCCTCCTGCCCGATCACCTTTGATCGAAGGGACCATCCCACTAGCACCCGTCATGGCGGATTCGCCGCATTGGTTCTAGACCCAATTATTGACGGATTTCATACTAGAGTCCTTATCGACGGCGGCAGCAGCCTGAACCTGCTTTACCAGGATACAGTGCGGAAAATGGGCATAGATCCCTCGAGGATTAAGCCCACCAAAACGACCTTTAAAGGCGTAATACCAGGTGTAGAGGCCAACTGTACAGGCTCAGTCACACTTGAAGTGGTCTTTGGATCCCTGGATAAATTCCAAAGCGAGGAGTTAATCTTCGACATAGTCCTATTCCACAGTGGCTATCACGCACTGCTCGGGCGAACCACATTCGCCAAATTCAATGAGGTACCGCACTATGCATATCTTAAGCTCAAGATGCCAGGCCCTCGAGGAATAATTACGGTCAATGGAAACACCGAACGCTCTCTCTGAACGGAGGAGCACACGGCGGCCCTTGCAGCGGAAGTACAAAGCAGCCTCTCTAGGCAGTTCTCCAGTCCGGCCATTAAACGTCCGGACACCGTCAAGCGCGCCCAGATTAACCTACAACAAGACCGCCTAGCTCGTTCCGAGCAGGCGTAGCAATGCGGCCCCAACCCCAGCCCTCACAAAAATGCGACACCAGTACTTCGCGTACATAACTACGCTCTAGAAATACCATGGGTACAGGGGGAGGGGCACCATCATGGCACGCCCGAAACACGGCTTAAACCGCACCAGGGGCTGCCGATTTTTTAATTTTCTCTTACTTTCAGGACTCCACTGTTCGGAAGGCCTGTTCGGCAGTTCAATTGCCGCACAAACGAGGCTAGAACCAGGGAAGCAGACAAGCCATGCCGCATTACGGATCTCCCAGGTGGTCTCTATCACGAGCAGTATACCTGTTTCGCATACCATTCCGTAGCCTGCCCCTGGAACGGACATGTTGAATAGTCCAACCTTTTGCTTATCGCATTATTTGTATCGTTCTGCTTTGATCGCAGCCCTTTTTAATAAACAATGCATAGCTTTTGTCTCTATTTGCATTACTCTTTTTTTACAAATATATGTTCCTTAACGACATGTTGCACCCGTACACTTTGGTACGGCCAAAATACGCCAGGGGCTTTAGTACCCCTCAATATGGTGTGAGAAGTCCGAACACTTTAACAAGTGCGGCACCCCGAACTTATAGCATTATATGCATCGGCTCCAAATCATGTCTTGGGTAAATAGTTGGGTTTGCCTGGCTCCTATGTTTTGGTGCCTTACGTTCTGCTGTGTCGACTAAGGTAGCACTAGGAGAACTACTGTGATTGTGCCCCAGTTGAGCTAGGCCGAGCACCTCAGTAGAGAAAGCTAAAACTGACTGTCATGATGAAGCGAGAGCTGGTCGCTGTTCGAGAGGTTTTTCGAGTCCCTAAAGACTTATGCCGCTTAGAGCGAGGAGTCGGCTCTGTCCGGCCCAGGCGTGGATAGCGCCCCAAACTCGGTCTTCCAAATACCAGGGGCCTCGCCGAAATTTAAAATTATAGAATTCTATGGCTAAGTGAGAGTGTTCACACATTATAGTACGATTACCTTGTTCGATGTGGTGAGCGCCTCCCTCAAAGGACCCAAACATGGGAAAAAGAGCGCTCAGGTTTATCCCCGAACACCCCAGCACTAGCGGCACGGGGGCAGAAGCCGACGATTCGCCATCTCTCAGAATTGATAAACATCCGCACATAAGGTAATATTTTAAATTCCAGCAGCATTGCTTAGCGCATATGAACAAGTTTTCAGCGCACAGGACAAAACGAGCGAGTTTTACTCAAAAATTACATCCCTGGAACATTCATCCGCCACAAGGCGGGCACCCTTCAGAACATCCGTGTAATAATTCTCGGGCTTGCGATGCTCTTTCCCCGGCGGTGGCCCGTCCTTCACAAGCTTCTCAACATCCAGCTTGCCCCAGTGCACCTTAGCACGGGCAAGGGCCCTACGGGCACCTTCAATGCAGACGGAGCGCTTGATGACTTCGAGCCTTGGACAGGCCCCCACCAGCCGCCGCACCAGCCCGAAATAGCACCCAGGCAGAGCCTCTCCAGGCCACAACCGAACTATGAGGCCCTTCATGGCCTGTTCGGCCGCCTTGTGGAGCTCGACCAGTTGCTTCAGCTGGTCGCTCAGGGGCACGGGGTGTCCGGCCTCAGCATAATGAGACCATAACACCTTCTCTATCGAGCTGCCCTCCTCGGCTCGATATAATACGGCAGCATCGGACACGCTACGGGGAAGATCTACGAACGCTCCTGGAGAGCTCCGGATTCGGGTAAGTAACAAGTAACTCATGTTTATGTGTTTGCTTTGCATAAAGAATGCCTTACTTGCCGCTATCTTTTTCACCTCATCCAACTCCTGGAGGGTCTTCTGGGATTCGGCCTTGGCAGACTTGGCATTTTCAATAGCCACCGCGAGCTCGGACGCTCGCGTCTTTGAGTCAAGCTCCAAACTCTCATGTTTTTCCATGAGAGCATGGAGCTCTTGCCGCACCTTGCCAACCTGGGCCTCATACTTCTCCCGCTCGGTGCGCTCCGTGGCTGCCCTCTTCTCGGCCTCGAGCAGCGCTTGCTTAAGGGTCGCCACCTCAGACGTGGCCCCTACAATAGCCATGATAATCCTGTCATTTTTTGCAATTGCACC